>NC_141049.1:49098032-49698032 GCF_041138505.1 Cibotium barometz | reverse complement strand
ATGTAAACATCTACTCACTCTGTTGTCTTTTGCAACCAACCTACACTTGTCTTAAAGTCTTCAACATAACAACCACCATCAGGGTTAAACCGAACCTACAAACCCTGCTTAATCATCTAGCAAACTGAAACCAGATTCTTTGTTATGTTCGGAACATGAAGTACATATGCAAGGTACTTCACTTTGCCATCCTGCATAGACAATGCCACATCTCCAATATGGGCAATTGGATGAGCAGTGTCATCCCCTGTTTCCACAAAACCTGGTCTTTCAAGGTTTTTCATCTCCTTGAACCACTCCCCATGACTCGTCATGTGATTCGAGGCACCTGAATCAACGTACCATACATCATCGTTATGTGCTGCTTCAACATTTTCAGACATGGCATTAACGACATAACAAACAACCTTTCATTATCCTCATTGTTTTTGCTCGAGGATGCATAGTTGTTTTGCTGCAATTTTCCATTTTGCATGTCAGCCTGCTTCTTATAACAATCTACCTGCACATGTCCAGGCTTACCACAATAAAAGCATCCACGTGTATCATTATACTGCCTTTGCTGATTTCCACGACCTCTTTGACTCTCCCTGCCTCTGAATTGGCCTCTGCGTGTTGTTGTTGTGAATTCTGGGACTGTTGTTGTTGCTGCTGCCGGCCATAATTCTGATTACCTGTTCGACCACCTCCTTGGCCACGTCCACGGCCTCCTCTACCTCGTCCTCTTCCTGAACTTGTGTAGAAGGCCTGTTGCTCAGAACTGTTTTTGTTTTGTGAAGACTGTTGGTCTTCACCCAAGCTCTTCTCTTCTATAATCAACATAGACACCAAATCTGTGAAATTGGGAATGTTTTTCCGAGTCTGAATAGACGTCTTGAACGCCTTGTGTTGTGGCCCGAGACCACGTAGACAGACTTCCACCTTATCATCATCATCTACTGAAACACCAATAGATGCAAGGGATACCACAATACCCTTGATCTTCAATCCATAGTCATTCACAGACACTCTTTTTCTCCACAGTATGAAGTTCATTGTTCAACTGTATCTTTCGTGCCTTGGTATTGATTTCAGAGTTTTACCAAGGTGTCCCACGCCTCCTTGGGGGACTTGGCATCTTGTATGTGCCCAATCATGGTGTCGTGTATACTGATAGAGAGCCAATATATAACTTTTCTGGCTCCTTGGTTCCAATCCGTGAAGTCTTTCACGTTTGCAGCAGTCGGATTGATCTCTGGTATCTCCGGTGCCTCTTCATACTCACCTTCTATGTAGTCCCAGTAACCCTTTCTCATCAGGAAATTTGTCAACCTGAACCTCCAAGCATGGAATTTGTTCTTATCAAGCTTCTCAGCAACAATCTGATTTATGCCATCATTTGACATCTTGCCAGACACACAAATTTACGAGAAACAGCACTCTGGTTTGTCATGCACAAACTGCTGTATTTTCTGCAACGATACTGTACTACACTCAAATGTCATAACCAGTGACCTCAATGTGCATACATACACCCAATGGCAACTGTTGACCTCCTTGCAGCACACACAATGTCTGCACAACCAATCTGTCTTCCTGCAGTTCTTAAAACAGAGTTCTGCATAGAATCGATGACTTACCCGCAGTGCTCAAAATCGCCTGCTTTCTGAAAAACGGAGGTCCTAGCGCGCCCCCGAAACGCGTTTTCAGCCCAAAAAATGTTGTCCAATAGGACAAAATAGTTGCCCTATAGCTTTACTCCCGTGAAGAAAGCTCCTCAATCAGAGATCGTTTGCTAGTGCCTCCCGTAGAGCTCCCGACAAGGGTGTAGTCCCTAACACAAATAAGGAAGAGTAGATGAAGCTCTTACCCTCGTACCGCTTTCTGTGCTTCTCTTGCTTGTAGCTCAGCCCTTAGCATGAACCAGGCTATGATACCATGAAAAGAAGCAGGGGAGAAGAGAGCTTGAGCTCTTGCAAGCACACACACACTCACAAAACCCTAAAAGAGAACACACAAGGTGAGAGGCTGAAAATCTTCTTCTTCTTCACACAACACTCAACACACCATATACAAAGATAAGAGTACACACAATATGAAAAGGTACTCAACCAAATACATACTAGGGTTCTGTATAGTGTGAACCTAACTAAATGAGTTGACGCTATAACTATGCCAGCAGTCTCTAGAATGGCTGTCACACAGCCCGTCATCCCAGTGGCCGCATATCACCCATGATCTCACCAACCATGCCAGTGGTGAGTGTGGGGCCTATCCCCCAGGCGGGTCATCAGTGTCCACCGCCTCACAAGATGAGCTCGAAATCTCAACAGCACACATACAGATAAGTGCATGCATGTGCATGTGCATGTTTACGTGTGTATCTTGTTGGTTTTTTTTTTTTTGGAGGGAGGGGGGATGTGTTGTGTGTGTGTGTGTGTGTGTGTGTGTGTGTGTGTGTGTGAGAGAGAGAGAGAGAGAGAGAGACTTATTCCATAAAAATAAAACAAAGCCATAAACTAACAATGTGATGAATACGAACTCTCTCACCAACTGTCCGTGCAAGCAGTCGAGTGCATGTGTGTGCGCAGGGGTGGATGGGGTGGCTGGGTGGGTGTGTGAGGAGGGGGGGAGAGGGTATTAACTTCATAGAAAAGCTAAACTAACAATGCGATGAATCAGTGTTCATAGAAAACCTGCAAACAGTTACAATGAAACTGCAAGATTTGTGGTTTCACTTGTAAATATTCAAGTATCAATTTTCAAAACCTGTAAATATATATACATCTTAGTTGTAATTTGGCAAAAAAGTTTGCAAATTTTGTAAAAAAACCTTGAACAATCTGAATTCAATTTTTTAGATTTGTTCACAAAAAACTATTCTGTGAACACTGTGATGAGTACCAATTTTCTCACAGCTGTCTGCGCAGGCAGTCAAGTGCATGTGTGGACTGTGGAGGCGTGTGCATGGATGGGTGGGGTGGGGTGTGTGTGTGTGTGTGTGTGTGTGTGAGAGAGAGAGAGAGAGAGAGATTCCATAATGTAACTAAGCCAGTTTGACATTCAGCACCAGGTGGTCCTGCAGGCTGGTGTCATCTGTGGGCTGCTACAGCTCATCAATCAGTGTCTACAAAAAGAGCCTCCCTACCCTATTTGAGCCATGTCCCCAAATTTCTTGCAGCTTGACGAAGCTTTCACCTCTTCTTTCATCTCTTCCTTTACTTTAGCAATGGTTTCCTCTGTGTGATCAGCTTGAAGTATACTCCTTGACTTGTTCTCTGAAGTCTTGATGCAGTCTACAAGCATGTGGACCTGCCCCACCCTTTGATTTGTTCCATGTGGTACTCTGTCTACTCATTGGATCAAGTGGAGGAAGGTTTCTTGGGTGTCACCCGCTAATGCGAATTTCTTCGGCATTGTTTAGTCTCCCCTCTCTAAACTTATCCTTTTAATTCTGTGGTGGTGATTGACAAATTCTGAGCTGCTCAACATTGTGTGGCTGTGCCAAGCTTAACTGCACTACGCTAGGCTGGAGATCAAGGTGAAGGCATGTCACGTGCACACCCGTGCCATGGCTAATCCTCTGCATGAACATTCTTAATCCCTGACTAATCATCAGTCATCAGTAGCAGTATAAGCATCAGCAGCAGCATCATTCTCTTCATCATCATCACCATCATCTGGGGGCATGGAACCTTGCTGGCAGGCAGCCTGACAGCTGTAAGCAGCCAGCATGGGGTCTGTCATGTGCACAGTGGGTATCTACCGTGTGCTATACGCATGCAAGACTAGTTTCGAGGCTTGGGGAAGCTTGGAACTAGGCAGGCTGATTGATGAGCTGAGTTAGGGAAATACTAACGGGTGGGCACCCAAGTATGGACGGGCGGGCGGTCAAGTGTGGACGCCCGATGACCGGCCAAGAGCCTATAAAAGGGTGGCCAAGGTTAGTTATTGATATATAGAGAGTCTCGCGAGTTTGTGAGAGCTCTATGGTCTTGGAGCCTGGATCTAGTGCAGACGTGCACCTGCTTGATGCAGCCGAGGCCGGCAGCAATCTCGAGGCCCGCGAGGGCAACTTCGTGGCGGTATGGGACGTCGCGAGGAGGAGATTGGTCGGTACGTCAACCTAGTTAGCTCAGCTCGTGGCTCGGTGGGGACAGCCAAGACTGTGGGCTTGCCCACGGCTGTCATGGTTGGGAGGTGAGTCAGGCCTGCACCCCCATGCTTGTTTGTTGTTCGTTTGTTTGCAGGATTCGAGTTTCGAACCAAGATCGATCACGAGGGAAGATCCGTGGGGATTTGACAGGGTCCCAGGCAATAGGTGGGACAGCACCCAAGTGAAGGCCAGCAGTGGGACATACAAAGGCAGAAGCACAGCATTAAAAGAAAAAAATCAAGGAATATTTGTCCAGCGTTCTGGCTGACAGCAGAGGAGCTGGCCGACCTGGTCCTTAGTGAAATATATAAGCATGAAGTCATTCTCAGCATTTCAGCAAGTCATCATTCATTCATAAATCATTAGAATTCAGCATTAGTCATGTAGATAGGCCAGAGATCACCCCTCTGGGGCTAACTAGGGGCCCAAGCCATGTACATTCATCAGCAACCTTTTGTACAATATAAATACAAGAAAACCTGACACCGATCTCTCTCTTCTTCTCTCTCCTCTGTCTTAATCATGTTTTAGTCAGCATCTTGTTCTTAATCAGCCTTAGGGCTATGGATCAGTACAGCAAGGCTTCCGCTCATGCATGATGCAACATTGGTATCAGAGCATTCAGGCTCAGCCCACTAAGCATTGTCCCAAGGAAGGTACTCAGTTCCAGTAGATAGGAAGCAACACGGTAGCAGATGGAGTGGTCTGCAACAAGCAAAGCCAAAGGAAGCATTCCCTGAGAGTATGTACGCAGAACTAATACATCATTAAGCTCTCAAATCAATTCCAAAGGCCTAGCAACAAGCATGATCAGTTCCGGCAAGTGACCCGCCACTTTGTTAAGGATAAGGGAAAAGCAAGCATGGGGACAACAATTGAACAGATGCTCAGTTCTTCAGTAAGACTTGGAAGTGGAGATCAGGAGTGCTGGTTCTGAGCTCTCAGAAGAGCTATGGTGTCTGCTGTAGGCGGAAGAACATGGTCTCCTTTGGGGGAGACGTCTTCCGGCTGACGAGTACTCTCATCTGTAGACATGATATTGAAGTCGGTGGTCGTGCCCGAACGCAATCTAACCATCCAAGGATGCCCCCACGCTAGGATACAGTGTGTGTGGACAATCTGAATCTGATACCAATGTGATATACAGTAGAAGTCTTTGTATTGGAAGATCCTGTCACACAAATGCTCACACCGTCTTCTGTATCTTGAGTTTCGTGAGTTTAGCAATCCACTTTAATACTTCAAACTTTAAAGAGATGAGAGAGAGATCTGTACACCAGATTGGGTCCCGAATTACCCACTGAAGGGCCCCCTATCCCGATAACGAGATAGTATTTGCTTTATTACTTTAGAGAGAATGACTGTGGACTGTAGATAAGCCAAACGCAAGATCTCGGAGGATCGGAAGCCTGGCTGAACTGTAGACGGCTGTAGAAACACCTCAATGAACTGATCTCGAGCCTATACACTCTTCCCAAGGACATAAGGAAGGACTGCACACCTAAGGCTGCGAAAGAAGGCGGTGGACTGTTCTAAGCTATGTTAGAATGCTGTAAATGCTTATGAATGATGGAGTTTCAAGAACATAAGGCCGACTAGGATCGGGTAATGCTAAGATAGGTGCTTCCTTGACTTTATCTTTCAAAAGTCTGAAGGCCATATCCAGATTGTTATTCCAAGTGATAGGCTGATTCGACTTACGTCCACGACCTTTCAACAGTCGGTCATCGATAGTGTGAGCTGAGAGTACTCCCGCACAGATTTCCAAAGAAAAACTACAAAACCGAGAAAAGAACGAAGCTGTTTCATTGTTTGCGGTATAGGCCAGGCCAGAACCTTCTAAACTCAGTCATAGTCAATGCTCAATCCATCTCTAGTGATCTTGTGTCCCAAGTAAATGATGTCTGTCATGAAAAACTCACATTTACTTAATTTAGCATACAATCGATTCTGTCTTAGCATCACCAAAAACTCATACAATCCAAAAGTTGTCCTGAATGCAGTTTTGTAGACATCCTGTGGCACCACTCGTATCTGGTGATAACCACTCTTCAAATCAATACGGCGGAAACAAGCCGAGCCATCAAGCTTATCCAGAATGTCATCAATACGTGGGATTGAGCTTATTTAGAGCTCTATAATCCACACACATGCGGAATGATCCATCTTTCTTTTGAACAAGAAGCACGGGAGAGCAATAAGGTGAGGAACTAGGTTGAACCAAACCTTTCTCCAAAAGCTCATTAACCTACTTCATGATCTCTTCTTGTTGTGCGGCACTCACACGATATGCAGGTTTGTTAGGTGAAGAACTACCTGGAATAAGATCTATGCGATGATCCTCAGGCCTTTGAGGAGGTAGTTCACCAGGCAATGCATCAGCAAAACAATCTTTATATGCATGAAGGAAATTCAGCCTATCCTGAGTCAAAACATCCACATTTTGATGACTTGGTTCAATGCTATCACGAACAAAAACCAAGTACGCAGAAAGACTCTTTTTCATTACTTTATTAATCTGGATGTGAGATACAAGTGGGATAGAATCTCCTTCCTTGCCAGCATCAATAACATGCATACAGCCTCTATACATAAAGGAAATCCTGTTTGTCTTGTACTCTTTGCCGGGCTCAAGCCTATGATGCCATGGCTTGCCAAGCAATACATCGCATCCATTAAGTGGTGCAACCAAGAAATGCTCATGATCAAGGTAACCCTGGATATGTATGCGCAACTTCCCAATAAGTGGGGTAACCTGCACCTCTTTACCAACAAAGGCAGCTTCTGCTTCAATTTGAGGCTCCATGTCCTCAACCTCAATACCCAAGGCGGCTGCCATCTGAATAGAGATGAAGTTATCTGTTGCACAATCATCAAACATAAATAGAGCAGGCTGATCCTTGATTTGACCCCATGCTTTGCATACCATCCTCTCTTTTCCATCATGCTTTGTGTTTCCCTGCACATCGGTAACTGCATGCACATTTGCCTTGGTTTGCTTGTCCTCATGCTTTGGTTTGCGGTTAGGACATTGTCTAAACATATGCTCTTTGCTGCCACAAGAAAAGCATTTCCCCTCCTTTGCATAATGCTCCCTTTGCTCGGGGGTCAAGCCAAATTTGTTCTTCTTTGGTCCATGATCCTTGGATGAGGTATTTTCAGCTTTACCTCCCTTCTGGATATCCCGGAAGCTCTTTTTAGGTGGCTGTCCACCTTTTTGCAGGTTTGGGACAGCCTTCTCTTTGCCCTTAGAACCCCCTTGATCTTGCTTAATTTTGAGCACCAATTGCTCCGTAGCAAGAGCAGAGACTATAAGCTGTTGCAAAGTGTGTTTCGGGTGCAATTCAATGCCCGAACATAAGCTGGTTGCAATCAGGAGCGAAACTTCCTCTTTCTTTCATCCTCGGAGAGTTACCTCAAGCAACACTTTCCAAAACTTATTGACATACTGCTGCACACTTTCATTATTTTGCTCAAGTCTATCCCACTTTTGGTTAAGAGTTTGCTCTGCATTAGGAGGCAAGAATTGGGCATAAAATCTGTCCTTAAACTCTTTCCAAGTGCAAATGGGGTCTTTGGTGGTCTTTTCAGTGATCCACCAATGGGCAGCTGTCCCTTCAAGAACATGCTTGCATGACGAATTTTGGACTTCTCAGTGAAGTCCTCATTACTAAAAGCAATATCAACTATGCCACAAAAGCTAGCACCTTAGAGGCATCATACTCTCCATGAAAGGCATCAAATTTCACGGACTTGTCTCCTGCCTTGAACTCCTCGAGCTTCTTGGGATGTGGTACATGTTCTTCTCTTTTTCTCTTCCCCTTATCCAATGGGGCAGCTCTCTCTGCATGAGTTTCATGGGCAATGATAGGTGTTTGTCAAATCCCCACGGATCTCCTCGTGATCGTTCCTGGTACGAGACTCGAATCCTGCAAACAAACAAACAAACAAACAAGGGGGTGCAGGCTTGCCTCACCTCCCAACCATGACAGCCGTGGGCAAGCCCACAAACTTGGCTGTCCCCTCCGAGCCACGAGCTCAGCTAACTAGGTTGACATACCGACCAATCTCCTCCTCGCAACGTCCCATACCGCCACGAAGCTGCCCTCGCGGGCCTCGAGATTGCTACCGGCCTCGCCTGGTAAAGCAGGTACACGTCTGCACTAGATCCAGACTCCAAGACCATAGAGCTCTCACAAACTCGCGAGACTCTCTCTATCCTAATAACTAACCTTGGCCACCCTTTTATAGGCTCTTGGCCGGTCATCGGGCGTCCATACTTGGGCGCCCGCCCGTCCATACTTGGGTGCCCGCCCGTTAGTTTATCCCTAACTCAGCTTGTCAATCAACCTGCCTAGCTCCAAGCTTCCCCAAGCCTCGAAACTAGTCTTGCGTGCGTGTAGCACACGGTAGATACACACTGTGCACATGACATACTCCCGTTCCTCTAAGAGCTCACTCCTGAGCTCACTAAAAAGCCAGGGTAATCTCTCTGAAGAGTGGTCAATGTCTCCCATGTAGCGTCCTCCTCAACACGATCCTTCCACTTGATCTTGTATTCCGTGATAAGCGTACTACGCAATTTTCTTTCACGAAATCCAAGAATCTTTTCAGGTTCGTGCGGAACAAATGTCATGTCCTCGACATCTATAATTTCTTGAGGAGTAACTAACTGATCTGTTCCACTCAGTACTTCCTTAAGTCTACTGACATGAAATACAGGATGAACTTTCACATGAGAAGGCAAATCCAATTCATATGCAACTGAACCAATCCGTCGTGTAACACGAAATGGTCCAGAGTATCCTCCCATGCTGTAACCAGCGTATAGCTCTCTCTACCATCGAGGCGGTAAAGAAAGTAGAGGTGGTGGTAGCGCGGGACTCCTGTGGCTGTGGTATGGGCGGTTGCTGAGGGATATGGTAGAGGCTCTTTGCATATGTGTGCCATGTGTGTGGATCCTCAATCGGGGTACGAGGGTGAGGCTCTCTCATCCTGCGCCATGCAGTGGCTGTATCTCTGCTCATGAGAAGGTGGTACATATCCCAGTATTGTGCCTCCTCATATGCACGCCTCTTACGGCGTGAGAGGGTCTGTATCTGTCGGCTCGCCTATCTCTGTGTGATGGTCCCCAGTGCTCTCTAGGCACGGAGGTGTCTGTATAGCTCTCTGCACTCATCATCATACCACCGATTCTGGGGTATGCTCCCCGATCTATCTGTGTGTGCAATGTGTATGGTCGGGGAAGCTGCGGGTGGCGGCCGTATGTAGTAGAGACGACATTTGAGTGGTGAGTGTGTCTAGGGGTGACAGGGGATCCATTCGGAGTAGCCCATCATATACATGATGCTCATATATGTATGTCAGGTCATGGGTGAAGTAGAAAGTGGTATGCGATGCCTGTGTGGGCTGTGTGGGTGCTAGTGTGGAGCTCGCCAATGACAGCAAGAGGTACGTGTGATCCACACCAATAGGACAGGGGGGGATGGTGAAAGATATCACTGCCTGTGTGGTCTCCATGGACCCCATGATGTAGTCCATTGTGCTACCTCCCCCTGACCGTGGAAAGCATGTCAGTGCTCCTGAATCCTCCCACTGTCTCATCCCGTTATAAATAACGAAATGGTGTCGGGCTCCCAACTCAAATAGGTGATGACCATATCTGGTGTTATCCGGCCCCATGTCCTCTGACACCCTGCAAGCTCTCGTGTCCTCCACCTCTAGTGTGTGCATCACCTCGGGGAGCTCGAAATCATAAATGTTGCACTGTCAGCTCTGTGTCCATGCATTGAAGTCCCCCATAAGGAGGACTTCCCCCAGGTTGGAGTAGTGTATGATCTCATCTGAAAGGGCTGCATACGGTGACTCTCCTAATGGCCCTGTGTCCTCCTCCTCTGCTATCATGGCATATCTCGATCCTCTAGGAGAGAAGTAGCATAGAGCAATGTATAACACCTTATCTGCCGAGAGCTGGAGTTTGATCCACATGTATCTAGCCTCCTGGTCACGTTCTACCACCCGTAGGCGCCCATGTAGCTCTCGCCTGAAGAGTACCGCTATACCTCGAGATCCTCTCGATGTGCTCTGCCATGTGGTCCCCCTGTGTGTAGACTCCCACTGATAACCCTCTACTTTGGGTAGCCCCCTCTCTGGGCTCTGGGCTCTGGTGTGTCTCTGTGTAAGTAGTATGATGTCCCGTCCCTCCATGACCTCCTCTATCCTCCCAGGATGTGTCCAAAGTGCTCCATTGCAGTTCCAAACTGCTATGTGTATCTGTGAATCTAGATCCTCCATAGTCGATGTCCCATAGGCCGCCTGGCGCTAATCGGTGGCCTTGCCATTGATGATGACACGACCATCGCGATAGAATGCTCTCTTTCCGGGCCTATAGGACTCTCGGCATACATGTTTTCTTGTGTTCTATCTGCATCCTCGTAAGGTCATCATCTAAATAGATGGGATCTCCCTTTAATCCTCGTAGAATCACCCTCTTCCTCACGAAGGTGGCCCTCTCCATCTCCCCTACAAACTATAGGATGAAGGCTCGCTTGCATGTTGAGTCTTTCCCGGCTCTCCATGCTTTGGTGAAGGGGGGAGGGTCCTCTTTCCTGTAGCCGAGCTTCGTGCATAGAAGCTGTCCATCTTTCTCGGGAGTGGAGTCGGGTGTCTCGGTTATACCTGTGGCTCGAAGGTTGAGGCGGCGGGCCTGCCTCATCTTCTCCTCTTCAATGGTGGTGTGAATGATTTGGTGTTCTTCCCTTTGAGTCTCCTCCCTCACCTCTTTACGGATGTTCTTCTTCACCACTTCAACCCATCCTAATTGCTTGGCTTTGAGTTTCCCCTCCATGTCTTTTGTGATCTCCTTGGAGATCTCTTCTTTGATGGCTAAGAGTGTTGCCATTGATCTCCCCTTCTTCCTTCTCGGTGTTCTTGACAGCTACCAATTCCACTTTCAATGCACTCACCTCCTCCTTGAGTGCCATGTTCTCTTGTTCAAGTTCCGTGACCCGTACTTTGAGGGCCATGATGTGCTTGTGTAACTTGTTCTCCACCTCATTGAGGTTGGAATCAGATGTCTTCTTGTTTTCCTTGATTAGTGCCTTCATTGCCGTCTCGAGGGCCTCAAGCTTCTCTTGGAGACTCGGAGCCATTCTTCGAGATTACTCTGCAGTGCTTCCCACCGGCAGGCAGAGAGGAGCGAGAGAGGGATCGTAGTAGAGAGAGAGAGAGTATTTCTGGCATCGGAAGCAAGCCAGCACAATGCGAGCACAGCAATTCCAAACGGAGCACAGGGAGGCGTGCAGCGCAAGCAGGGCAGTTCGGGTGGGGATAGGCGTAGCACAACGTGGACAGGGCAACGCTAGGTGCAGCACAGCCAGGGTGCGCAGCACGAGCAGGGCAAGACCACTAGCGTGTAGCGTGAGCAGGGAGAGCTTGCGCGGCGTCACGTCATGGACCAGACGGCTTTCGTGAGCCGGGCAAGACCACCAATGCGTAGCACGAGCAGGGAGAGCTTGCGCGACATCACGCCATGGACTAGACGGCTTTTCGCGAGCAAGGTAGAACCACCAGTGCATAGCGCGAGCAGCGAGCAAGGCATAACCACCAACGCGTAGCGCATGCAGCGAGCAAGGTAGGACCACTAGTGCGAGCACGGCACGACCACCAGCGAGACAGAGAGAGAGAGAGAGAGAGAGAGAGAGAGAGAGAGAGAGTTGAGCGTGTGCGGGGGGGGGGGGGGGGGGCGGGGGGGGGGGGGAGAGAGAGAGAGAGAGAGAGACAGAGAGACAGAGAGAGCATGTGCCGCAGCTCCAGCCCGCCTCCTGCTGTTCAGCCCTCCGCTTTTGCACCAATAGAGAAGCGCCCAAAAGCAGCCCGCCAGCCCCTCCCAAAAAAGCATACCATTCAGATCCAGAAGGCGCCTCCCAAAAAGCATGAGATAGAAAGAGGCGCATCCTCCAAAAGTGGAGTAGCCTCCCAAATTAGCTTTTGGGCCACCAAATGTTAATTAAATCTCTTTGTCCCCTTCACACTTGGGGTTGTCCACACATGGGTTTCTTTTTTTTAACTCCAAACTCATGCCATTCACACTGTCCACCATGTCCCCGTGCACACCTGCATACTGTCCAAAGAAAAACACAGGGTCGTGACACCTGGGAATGCTTGGAACTGAACCTAACTTGGCTGAATATTGCTGAGTACCTGTATGATTTATGGGTAAATGAAGCGCTGCATTTATATGGTCCCATGCTGCTGGTCAGCCAACATAAAGCTGTAGGCCAGTTCGATATGGACAAAAATGCTAATAAAATAGCATTAAATGCTATTTAATGCTGCACATAGGAAAAAAGATGATATTTAATGCTGCCCGACTATTGTGGTGCAATCCAACTACCTGTTGGTCTTCAACAAACCTGGCCAACTAGAGCTTGCTCACCATGGATGCTGTCGGCCTGCTGTATATGCTGGCCAACTGGGGTAAGGTACTTCCACAAGCCAGTCAGCTATCCCCTAATGCTGTCCACGGCTGTGACCAACCCCTGGACAAGCTCCTAAGGCCATGGGCTGGCCCATAACTAATACTAAGGTTGACACTACATGCACTATCTAATAAATTCTCCAAGTCGGTTAAGAGGACTGACACATGCAGACTCTCTATGGCTCTGGAGACTGACCTACGTAGCTCGTGCCTCACATGTCCCGAACTGGGGCCACGGCATACGACAAAATATTCCTAAAAAGGTAAATCCTACCGATGAATGGTGCATTGATGTAGAGCCAATGAGTCACATAGCACTCGAGTGCAGGGTGCATGTGAACACCTATCGGCAGCCAGCATGGGGTCCCAGGCAATAGGTGGGACAGCACCCAAGTGAAGGCCAGCAGTGGGACATACAAAGGCAAAAGCGCAGCATTAAAAGGAAGAAAATCAAGGAATATTTGTCCAACATTCTGGTCAACCTGGTGCTCAATGAAATATATAAGCATGAAGTCATTCTCAGCATTTCAGCAAGTAAATCGTTAGAATTCAGCAGTGGTCATGTAGATATACCAGAGGTCACCCCTCCGGAGCTGACCAAGGGCCCAAGCCATGTACATTCATCAGTAACCTTTTGTACAATCTTAAATACAGGAGAACCTAACACCGATCTCTCTCTTCTTCTCTCTCCTCTATCTTAATCATGTTTTAATGAGCATCTTGTTCTTAATCAGGCTTAGGGCTGTGGATCAGTACAACAAGGCTTCCGCGCATGCAACAAGGCAAGTAGAATAGCTGTAGGGTCGAGAGCTCTGTTCGGCTGCCCCTGCTCCTCTCACCCCCCCCCCCTCCCCTCGGGTCCCCTCTCTCCCTTTTTCAGCATCTTTGGTGACCCATAGATGTTATCTCCCCAAAAAACATCTATGATGAGGCTAGGCTATGACTTGATAATAAGGGACAAAATGAGATGCTCATAATCCCGGATGGACACCATAAGACAAGCACTTGGATCTGGCCTTGACCAAGCTCTAGCTAGGCACTCCAATAGTGAAATTTGGTAGTAAGGGAAAAGCTTGACTGTCAGTCGAGAGGCTTGAGTTGATGTGAGTTGAGCCTCAGGTTCAGGGGTTCTCCAAGAGGAAATATGGCCTTTGCCACATGATATGTATCTATGGGCAGGCTTGATGGATGAGATTGGGTACAACACCAAGGCAAGGGATGACTCACTAACCAACAGTTGCCACAAGGCCCTGCCTTCTGGATGAGGGCCCAGCTGGGGTACGACCTTCTTCAAGAAATGTTTAGCCCAAGGACAAGATGAATAGGGGACTCCAATGAGTGGAAAATGAAATTCAATTAATTAATGAATCTTGTTTTTGGATGGTGTAGCATTTCGTCTAAGGTATTCCGCCATCAACCAACTACGCACACTTCACATCCCCTCTCCAATCAGCGTCGATCCCCCTTTCTAGTCAGGCTTGCTATGGCGTCATCATGTTGGAGGCAAATGAGTGTAGTGTTCCATCCGTAGGCTGAAGGAGAGGAAGTATCTATGCCACCCTTACCTTGCTACGTCGTCATTGTTTCAGTGTTGGGTCTACGTGATTGAAACCCTGAACATATTGTGTGCAAAGAGAGCCACCCATTAGCCCCCTCCTTTACCACACCAGGCGAGCCTTCATGCCATTGGCACCTTGTTTTCATACGTTTGCAGAAGAAAATCAAACTAGGCATGTGCATGTGTCAAAACAAGGTACTGCGTATTGAAATTATTTTTTCTGCCGCAAAGAGGTAAACCCTCTCTTTCATCTAGGGTTCAGTTCGATGATTTTGGCAGATGTTTAATCATGGTGATTTATTTAGCAGAAGAGAATTTGATTAGCGGGTTCCTCCCTTTCCTATTAGTACAAAAGCTTTCAACACATTAGTTTCTCTCCACATGAATTTTTGTCTTGCTTTTTAAAGAAACATATGGTGCAATTGACATGACATATGTAGAGAAAACATAAACCCATGTTTCAGAATTCCCAATAACTATGATCGTGCAGCTTATTACCCATCTTATATCTTCAGGTTTATATGAATCTCTCCATCTGAGGGTCTCTTTCAGCATATTCTTGGCGTTTTTCACATTCCAATTTCTGGCTCGCAAATAACGTCTCAAGCATGCATCGGAGCAATACAGCTTTTCCCAACCATTGAAAGAACCTAGTACATTTCGAAGCTCTTCCACCTGCAGTATTCATAAACGACAGGTAAAACCAGTTGTTTGAAGCCCTACAAGTTGATCTCAACCAATGAACACATTTGTCTCTCACTTGAACAAAACCTCATAATACCTTGGCAAGCTCTTCATCCAAAGTTTGATGTTTAAGAGGATCATGGCCCCAGAACATGCTGGTGGTAATCTGTGCCGCAGTGTGTCAAATAATAATAAAATAGACACAACGTTCAGATCTCCTGATTCGCCTGCAGAAACAGGAAGCAGAATTTTCAGTTCCTCATTTGAAAATCTCTGGATCCACTCACTAGCATGCAAAATACAAACTTACTTGATGACAAGAGTTGATGATAAAGCCATACAAATCAAAATATTGCACATCAATGAAATCCTTGCACTACTACCGTCACCAAAAAAAATAGGGACGAATATTCGTCAAATGGCTATTTTTTGAGGGTCTCCAGAAAGTCATGGGCTGTTTTAGAGCAAAAAAAAATGAGTTTTTCTTAACATATTCACCCAAAATGACATTTTTGGGTAAGATTTGGCCAAAAATTCACCAAAAATGCACTAAATGTCAGGACATACAATAGAAAATTCAAAAGATTTGCCACGTTCTTCTATACTTCTTAGTTCAGACATGAATAACATTTGCCAACCTACCTCTATCTTTCTCGTGGGATTGCCCTCTTATTTTTTGCCCTGACTACTGTGTGCAAATGCCATAGTGTCTAATGATTAGTCTCAACTCACCTTCACCTCACCATGGGTATATGCTACTAACATAGCATGCAGGAGAACTATTGGAGGTGATCAATACCAGACATCGCTGCACTGCAAGTTCTCAAGACACATAAGGCCACTCTCAAATGATTCATCACTTTGCCTTCCTACCAGTCTGTTAGCTCGTCTACTTGAGCTTGTGCAAACTATGTGTTGCAACATTCAACTCATGTACATCAAGGATTAAGTTCAAAATTTATGGCATACAAGAAAACCAAATCTATATTTTGACCCTTACACACAAACAATGCTGAGGTTCTCAACCTCTCTCAGGGAGGTAAAGTTGGTCATGCTGAGAACTATCCTTAGATAACAACGCCCTCTGGTGCTATCCTTGATCGGTAATTGGCTGCATTATAATCTCTATATAAAAAGAGATGAAAAGAGATGCTGATGCCTTTTATAGCCTTACACTCTCTATGCTATGCGCATTGAAAGCATGTCCATCAATGATCTTGCCACCAAGATGAATCCCCTTTGCCTCTTTTATCCTCGTGTTATCACGTGCATGATCAAAAGGGCCTCTTTCTCTTTTGAGATCTTGGTAATAGTGTACTCTACCTTCTATCAGAAGATGAAACCTGGCTACTGCTTTAGCTAAACCATCCAGCTGTGAGAAACTGGGCTACTTTTCTGTTAAGACATCCACCTGCGGCCAAATCATCCAGCTATGGCCTGTAGCCACCGTCAAACACCATAATGACAGTTCCAAGTACCAATTATGACAGCCCTCAGATGCTGAAGATTACATTCCAAACAGTGGTCCTCAACTAGGCAAAAGAAATGGTTCAATGGAGATTCTTCTTACCAGCTGCAAATTTCTTTTCTAGAAGCCGATTATCCTAATTCTTGAACTAGACAGGCTAAGTTCCATCAATTACGTTGAAAATTTCTCAAAAGAGGCACAACACTCATTACCAGAGGAAAAATAAGTAAAAGGGGAAATTTGAACCGAATAATCAATTTCTCCACAGGAGCAGCAGGTGATTGTCCAGAAAAATGCTTGATTTGTGTGAAATTTTCCTACAGAGAGGTCAGGAATCCAAAATATGCTAGAATGACACTAGAAGGTGGGTGCGAGGCCTTGCATGCAGAGATTTGAAGGATTCGCGTTAGAAGGAGGAAGTTAGGGTTCGAGAAACAGGGTTGAAGAGATGATTTGTTACCAGTGAAGGCGACGGGCTTTTCGAGCTGCATCTGTGCTTTGGACGTCGTGATCAACACTAGAGACACGGAACTGTTCAAGGCTCACAGTCACGTCTGAAAGAAGAACAAGACGATGCCGTGCCTTACTATTGACTCAGAATAAGAAAGCAGGTAATTGAATGGTCATACCAATAGGGAAAAGGAAATGTCCAGAGTTTTTTTAGTTATAACAGAGGAATATATTAGAAAAAAGGTGAGGTTACAAGTCCCCATGAGGAAGGTCCATGGGGAGACCCTGAGAACTGTTAAACCCTGAAGATAATGGGATTAACTCTGAAACTTTAAAAAAAAAACTGAGACATAATCAAAACTTGATGAACAGCCTGATGAAATCGGCTGAGAAGACCCAACTGAAGCTTGATTTATCTTGAAAGGCCATTGTCGGACCTCGTGAACAGTAGCTTGAGTCCGGGAGGCCTTAAAGGACCCTTTGAAAACCTGAGTGCTGGAGCCTTCTTTGACATTCGAAAACAACTCCTTGAAACATGGTTTCCTTCTTTTTGCAGAGCGAGGAGCTGTGAAACTTCTTCCATTTCCTCCATGGCAGGTCAAAAACACATGCAGCAAAGGACTTGTGAATAGTAGCCTCAGTCCAGGAGGCCTTAAAGGACCCTTTGGAAACCTTCCGAAGCCTGGATGTGATAAGCCGAGTAGTACTGGAGCCTTCTTTGACATTCGAAATCCTTGTAACATGGTTTCCTTCTTTTTGAAAGTGAGGAGCTGTGAAACTTCTTCCATTTCCTCCATGGCAGGTCCTGCCAACGATCCACCTCAATAGGTACACCAGTTGGTTGAAGATGATGGATTAGCTTGCGTACACTGTCAAGAAAGAGATAAAAATGGTGATTAGTTTTGACTTCATAAAGAGCTTCATTCCGTTGATTCCATACATGCCATAGAAGCAGCATTCTGACGGACTGCCATGTTAAGGGTGCAAGGTGTGACATTCTCCTAAGAGGACTTCTTTCCAGCTGAGAGGGGAGTTCCTAATCTTCATGAAAGCCTTGTTCAGAACACTCAAGAATTGCCTAGTGTCTGGGCAAGAGAAGAAAAGATGTGGGACAGTTTCGAGTTTGGTTTTGCAACGAGGACAAAGACCATTCCCATGACCAATCTTCATAGCTTTCTCAAGGGTCCAGGTTGCTTTGTGGATGACCAACCAGGCCAAAATGGCGTGCTTCCTTTCTTGAGTGAAGGCCCAGATTAACTTGAAGCGGAAGGCCCATTGATGATTGTTCCATGACAAGGACCATCTATTGTTGAGCTTGAGAACCAGATTCCCTGCATGAAACACATTAGGCAACTTGACAAGATTACTAGAATACCCCCACCGAAGGGCTTTAGAAAAGGTCTTGCAGTCACAAATAAACCCCAAAGGAATGGAAACCTTCAGAGCATTACATCTTTGAATTACAAGCTCAACTCCACCCGTGGCAAGATAAACTTATTACTGATTTGCTCATTGTTTAACATGCCAGATGTGTCACATAGATCACCCCACACGTTTATACCAGCTTTGAAACAAGAGAGGCTGATCTAAACCTGTTCATTGGAAATCGGAATCACAAGATGCCCAAACCAGACTGAATCCGTAGCATATGCATACCTCCCTCTCTTGGTATAAGTTTGAAAGCAGAAGAGCTTCTTATAGTTCATCCAGGACTCCCACATTCTGCAGAGCAGAGCTTGCTGCCTATTGGAGAGAGATGTGCCTTTGAGAACAGAGAGAACCCCTTCCAAGCCCTTTTTCCTTTGAGCCAAAATTTTCCAACATCCCTTTCGAGCAGGTCTGCCCATACATCATTTGACACAATAGCTCTTTGGACCCATTTAGCTACAAGTTTCTCAGCCAGCAAACCAATATTAATTATGCCAAGACCCCCCTGCTCTTTATCCAAGCAACATACTTGAAATGCAACTTTGCTGATCCTCTTTCTGTCAAGTGACCCCCCCCAAAGATAATTACCCATGATAGAGTTAAGGGATTGGAGTTGGGTCTCGGAGGGCCTCCAACAACAGGCCAGAAAGTAAACAACCGAGGGGATGATGAAGTGGTTAAGGACAAAGGCTCGAGAAGCCACCCCGGTGTTAATGTGACTCAACAAGAGATTGTTTGGAGACATAGTAGACACAATGGAAGATAGTAGATAGCTTGGATCCCAAAGAGAAGCTTGAAAGAGAGACCTACTGTGATGAGAGAAGGGCTTGGGGGGGGGGAGAGAGAGAGAGAGAGAGAGAGAGAGAGAGAGAGAGAATCTTTTAGTTGTTGAGTTAGACAGAGAGGAGATGTGATAGTAATCAATGAAGAATCTTTTAGTTGTTGAGTCAGACAGAGAGGAGATGTGATAGTAATCAATGAAGAAAACAGTTTTTAGGTGGGTTTGCTATAAAATATAAATTTTAAATTGCTAGCCTATCCGAAAATTTAAATTTAAATTAAACTTTTTTATTTTTTATGCATTTAAAAGTGAAAAAAGTAAAAAAACATAAGTTTTCCTTGTCTTTTAATGACTTGATTTAGAATTTGTGGGAACTTAAAAAATGCAATGAAAGTGTATTTAACGAGATTGTCTTTTAATGACTGTTGATATGAAATTTAGAGGGAACTTCAGAAACACAATGAAAGTGCATTAAATGTGATTGAAAGTTATTTTGAGACAATTGTTTTGAATTGTAATAAAAAATATTTTTGGGGCCCCTATATGGACGAGATTGATGATGTTTCGAGAGTTTTAGTGACTAGAAAGAGAATCCTAGAGAGAGAAAACTAGAGAGATCCCCTACTTTTAGGGCCAAAAGTAGGCGTCTTTATGAGGTTTATCTCCTTAAGCCTCAATAAAATTAGTCTTGATTTCTTAAAATTAGGGATCCTTACAAGGCCCTTTTTATGTTCAAATGCCCCCTAATGTGATGATCTAACTCATCTATGCCTACTGCATGGAGTACAAGGAATGCATCCTTAACCTCCGTGTGGGAAACTCGGGGTGGACGACCTAATGATTATAGATGGTGAGTAAATGGCCAATTCTAAATACATAATTTGTTGTATGTTGCCTTGAAAGGCTATTTTTACTAAGCAAAAATTGTATTACTTAAAGCATTAAAAAGAATAAGGCATGAGGGCTGGAGGAGAGACCCACAAAGGTCCCTATCGAGTTTCCTGTAAGTTTAAGAATACAACATGAGGACCAGAGGAGAGGCACAGAGATTTCCCTATCGAGTCTCTTGTAAGTTGCATGAGGGCCAGAGGAGAGGTCTAATGAGGTCCCTACTAAGCCATTTGTAAGTCCAAGAATACTGCATGAGGGCCTGAGGAGAGGCCTAGAGAGGTCCCTATCGAGTCGCTTGTAAGTCTAAGAAGGAGGCCCAAAGAGATCCGTACTAAGTCGCCTGTAAGTCCACGAAAAATGGAAAGAAATCCGTACTGTAAGTCCACGAAAAATGGAAAGAAATCCAAAATAAAAATGTTAAAAGCATAAGAAAATTGTAGAGGAAAAAAATGTAATGATTTCTAGAACGTAGTTACTTGTTAGGTGTTGTAATTTCACGACCCAAGGGAGGACTCACTTTGTGGACACCTGGAGCGAAAGCAAACTTTCCAGACTCTTAGAGATGAACTTCTCAAGATAAAGTTGACTTCCTGGACAAATGGAGCAGAAGAAGATGGCTACATCGAATCACCTACAGAGCCTGTTGATGTGGATGACTACATCCACATCCACAAAGAGGAAGAGAAGGCCAAAGTTGGTGGCCTACACTAGCAAGCTTCATTGACATACATGGTAGCACACTTGAGTGCCCATGGACAAGATTCTTCATCGGCATATTCTCGTGGATTCTTCATTGGATTGGTGGAAATCATCTTCCCACCATCTCCTTGGTCTACCACCACTAGTTTTATGTGGTTCTACATGATTATATTATCTACCACATAAAACTGATGGTCTACCACCATCAGTTTTATGTGGTTCTACATGATTATATTGTATACTTGAGATGGCTTGCTTCTCATTCATCAATGCTCTTGCCACTTTTCCTATCACTCGATTCTTTCTCTTAGCAACCCCATTTTGCTGAGGAGCATACCTACATGTAAGTTGCTATCTAATACTATGGTCTCTCAAGAATAATCAAATGCATGTGAGATGTACTCACCACCACCATCTGTCTTCAAACATTTAATCCAATGACCATATTGCTTTTCCACAAGTTCTTTGAATTATTTGAACTTACCCAATGCTTCACTCTTCTCTTTCAGAAAATAAATCTCTGTCATCCTGCTGAAATCATCAATAAATGTGATGTAACACCGGAAAATGGTAACCTTGCTTGTTTCCCAAATTGGCATGCATCACAAACATGTGTATTTCTATTATATTTGAATCTTGGTAGATCACCAACAATGCCATTTATTTGCATAGATTTCAACTTTTGTATGTTTACATGGCCAAGTCTTTTGTGCCAAATATCGATGTCTGGCACTATCCCACGGCTATGAGAAAGCATGGCTAACTTCAACTTTAATATTATTGTATCTAGCTTAAACAATCTCCTTCCCTTTTGACCTTTGGCAATCAATTTGTAGCCATGCTTAAAGTCCTCAACAAAATATCCTTGCTCATTAAATCTCACTTGTAATCCTTGTTCTACCATTTTTCCAATACATGCCAAACTCTTTGTAATAGATGGCATATACAACACCTTAGACATAGTTTTCCCTCTACTATCATGCATCCTCAACGGCACACTATCAACATGTGTAATAGGATGTTGAGTCTCATCACCTATAGCAACATAACCCTGAGTTTGTGTAGGCATCATGTTATCAAACCACTCTCCATGACATATGTGTTTTGATGCACCTGAATCCATGTTTCATCACTCTTTGCAAGATATCATAGTACCCATTACATGCTTCATGGCAAACAAATGATCTGTATGTCCATTGGCTAGATGATGCATAATTACCATGTTGCACTCTGTTACCACCACGAACATCATTTTGATTTTTGTAGCAATCTCTAGCCATATGTCCAAGTTTACCATAATAATGACACTCAATGCCATGCATATTCTACTGTTGTGGTTGCCAATGACCTCTACCATGAGATCCAGACCTCCCTCTAGCATGAGGGTAAAAACCTCTACCACCATATGCACCAAATGATGCCTGTGAATCCTGTTGTTATTGTGGTGGCCTATCATGCAAACCACATCCGCATGTACATCCTCTCAAAGTAGATCTCCCAGCACCTCTATGAGTGTAGAATGCTTGGTCGCTTGCATGTCCACTGGTACTAGATGAAGTACTTAAAACCAAGTTTCATCTCCTCCATGATAAGCAAAGAGACCAACTCATCAAAATCTAGGGAGTCTCCACCTCTAACTCTGATAGAGGTTTCAAATGCTTTGTAGCCTTTGCCCAAACCATTCAATGTAATGGAAACCAAATCATCATCTTCCATAGGGGCACCAATAGATGCAAGTGCATATACACATCCTTTAATCTCCTACGCATTGTTATTGATGCTCCTGTTGTTGCGAGTCACACTATGTATCTTTTGCTTTAACTACATCTTCTTTGGTTGAGTAGTATCATACAACTTCACCAATGTATCCCATGCATCCTTGGGATTATCTGTATCTTGAATATGGCATAACATCCCATTTGTCACAAAAATTGAGAAATAATGTAGCACTTTGAATTCCCTCTCTATCTAGTTCCTATGTGCTATAAGTTGGGTGGGTGTTGCATTCTCACTGGTGGAACCCTTGGCTTTGTCTCCTCACATGTCACCAAATTCCAAAGTCCTTTGCTTTTCAGAAAGTTTGTCATCCCATACTTCCAAATCTAGAAGTTGTTTCTTTCAAGCTTTTCACCAACAATCTTATCTAAACCATTACTAATCTTGTTATGCACAATGTTCACTGATATAGCAACAAACCAACTTACACTCATACATACATGTGCTTGATCACCAATGCTGTCCACACATTCCGTAATGTTTATGGTGACAGAATTTGGGACTCAAAATGTATGTTTACATAAGCTAAAAATCACTTGGCTCCGCTCACAACTTCTAAGAAACACATCCAAAACAATCCTCCACTTTCTAGAATAAACTTAGTCACATGTAGTACATGCATACATCACATGAGCATACCATATGCTTGCATCACATACACCTGTCCACAAATAACATTCTTTGTTTTTGTTGTCTATTGATTTGCAACACTCTCTAGATTCCAATCATGAGAATATGGGCTCCACACATTTCACATATTACATTCATGTATGCCATGCACATGCACAACATCACCATTTCATGTAGACTTGTAGTGCTAGATAACCAATCTAGGAGCCTCCTCACTTGTTGATGAATTTGCAGGTTTTCAGATATTTTGGCAATTGTATTCACCACTTGGTTTACTTTCTATGGTTCCCTTACAAGCTATGGTTCACTTTATACCATCGAATTCATTATCGAAGCACTTGGTTTTGCTCCAACTCTACCACTATATGGACTATAGTTTAGACCTGCAGTGCTACATTTCCTGGCTGTCGGCCTATTCGTTTATCAATGTTGTGACTTGATCCAGCTCCCAAGATGTTTTGTGAGGCTTAATTTGAGTTGATCCAGCTCCCAAGATGTTTTGTGAGGCTTTATCAATGTTGTGAGACTGCTTCGTGCGCCTCTTGCATGGGATTTCTCTTGCATGGGATCTGATAGTATGGATGAACTCGGCTCTTGCAAGGGATTTCTCTTGCATGGGATCTGTATACCCATCTTGAAGGGTATCGTCTGCAATCCACTGTTTCTCTATAATGGTCGGTTGGGATTCAATCCAGAGAACTAAGGGCTCTCCTCCATAGTCAGAAGAGGCTTTTCCCACCATCTCTCCTTGTCCAAAGAAGGCTTGTCAAGGCTTAAGCATGACACATATTTCCTCAAGGATTTCAGTATAGTAAGTACTCCTCATAATTACTTTATGATGACACGAAACCCTCAACTACCTAACTTGCAACAAGAGAGTATAGAATCTCTACAAATGACAATTGCTAGTGAGTGATTCAAGAGGGAGGCATTGGAGAAAAAATTACACCATCATGGGAAAAAGAGGATGATTTCACATGAGAGAAAGTGAGGATGAGGATGAAAGTGATGATAACCACACTAAGAAACTCATAAAAACTATTGAAGCTGTGCTTAAAGTGAATAAAACGAAATGGGAATGTAAAATTGGTACCAAAGATTTAATTAAAAGGAACTTTATGTCACCTATGTATCGCTCCACCATGGGTCAAAAATGGGAATGGCTTAATCAAAATGAAAATGAACCCATTGCATTATACATTGAATGATTTTTCAGAAGCTATACTTTATACCTTATAATCATTTCAAATTGATGAGTAGAAAGAAACTTGCTTACCATGTAATGTGTAATGTTGGTATCATCCCATGTATCGACCATGGCTTTTGTAAAATTTTGAAGCTCTTCTTGAAATTTTTGGCACTCCTCTACAGTCGTCTTGGTTTTGCTCATTAATTTAACCATCTTATTGAAGTCTGACCAAACCTTCTCACGTAGAACTACAAGGCTTGGATTGGTGTAATCAAACATTGTGCATTTACACAAATCCTTCCACAAGTCCTAGGACTTTGAGTTCTTTACTTTTTCTGGCCTCTCTAGAAAATGTCTTGCCTTATATCCACTCATTGACACCTGTTGGGCCAATTCATGATGAGATTAATGCCAGAGGTCTTCTTGTTAACAGTAATCTGCACATTGTTGCCATGGCACCCAATTAAGTTCAATAGTTCCTCTACTTTTTGAAGAGCTTCATGTTGTCTTTCCTTGCCTTGCATAGTAAATGCATAATCAACGTGACACTTGAGCAAACGATCAAACACACACATGAATGCATGCAAAGTACAAAAGTGGACATTCTTGAGTTCGAATGGAATTACAGGATTCCATTCAGGTCTCTCAAATGCCTGTTTGGCTGAGCTAGCATGTTAGCAGACAAGGCACCACCAACCCAATTGGCAGCATTATCATCCACTGTGTCATTCTCATCATCTTGATTCTCTAGCTTCCTCTTCCTTCCTGCCTTCTTCTGTTTCTTTTCTCTCACCATTCTCATGCACCATGGACAAGGATTTGGGGTGTTAGCACCTTGTGGAAACCCAAGAAGGCACTTTATTGTCTTCAAGTCACCTCCTAAATGCCAGTCTATTGTATAAGTGCCCTTACCCTCCACTTCTAATTTTTCCCCCTGAATCTATACTTTAATGACATTGGTAATCCATGGTATCCTATCAAACATCCAAGCCAGCACTTCATGCATCTTCTTTGGTACTTCAAATGCCCCAAGACACCATATCTCTCTCTCAAATTGGACACTAAAAAAGGGAAAACTTAACTTGCAAACCCTCTCCCTATTGCTCATCTGATTGTCTGGGTTTTCATTAGAACCTTCCAAAGGTAACTCAGTCTCCTCAGTCATGTTGATCTCACTCTTTGCATATGCCATTGCCTCATTCATAAGTGTGGTACTCATTCGTTCTAACCTCTTGCCTTTCACAATCTGACATTCATCCACTTTTAACACAAAACTTACCATGTCACCTTGCATGACAAACAAAAGTAGATAAGTTTTAGTACTTAAAAGATTTTTTTATTAGCTCGCAAAGAATGTAAAAAATTACTTACATTGTTTAGGCATTCCATAGAATAAGATCATAGCTCTCTGAAGACATTGTAGATCAACAAATATATTGTTGAACTCATTGTAGGATACATAATCTTACCATGTGTGCTTCGCTTTTTCCCCCAAGCTCTAATGGTTCATGTATCATTGATGCAATAGTATTCTCCAATTTTATGTTGCACATCATCATTGCATATCATTGTGCTTTGCTTTTTCCCCCAAGCTCCAATGGTTAATGTATCATTGATGCAATAGTATTCTCCAATTTTATGTTGCACATCATCATTGCATGTCCTCTTTGCTAATCTTATCTTTTTGGGGACAGGAAAAATATTCCTTGTGATGCCTTGTTTGTGGAGTGTATCTTTTAGCAATTGATGGAGGGCTTGATACCCTTTTGTGCTAATGCCCACCTCATCGCATGTATTCTAAACCTCCTTAATGCTTAGAAGATTGGTAATGTCATCCATTATCTCATTTACGAGTACCTGACGTATCTTCTTGTGGCATGGGTCTCGAATGATGGAAAGAATGTCACGCCTCCTCACACAACTACGTTATATTTCCCCAAAATCTTGAGGACCATTATCACCACATGCTTCTTTCAAAAAGTTCATATCACAAACCAATAAAGATTACCAAAAACACCTTAATCTATTACTTATAACAACCACAACAACCAAAAATACCTTAATCAAAATTACTCGCAACAAACAATAATAGCCAAAGAACAAAAAACAAACCTTGCTGCATGGATTCTTCGCTTGCGACGAGCACCACCACCAACTATGAGTTTTTGAATGTTATTGATTGTCCTGTTTCACTCTCTTGCTCCCACGGGGGTACTCTTCATATGCAAGAGATTGTGTCTTGTAGCTTCATAACACGAGCCTTTTTCTCTTTGTCTCTTTCTCTAGCTCTAGAATATTATTTTGTGCATCTTGTAGTGCATGTTGCGCACTACTCAAAGTGCTTTTTAAGCTTTGTGTTTGTGAGTGGAGAAATTGGACTCTCCATGCATCGCTCATGCTTAACCTTCTACAATACCCAAGGAGCCCATTCTCACCCTCTCCAGAACAAACTGAATAAATGAAGGGAGATCAGTGAAGGGTGGAGGATAATGCGAAGAAGGATCAATAGGATATAAATATCCATGAATCCAAAGATCCACATTAGTACGACCCTGTTGTCTTGTTGCATGCTTCTCATGTGCATTCAGATGTTCTTTTTTGATTGGTGCATATTCATTCAATATGTGAATATGCAAGTCCACCTTCCGCACTCTTGTTAAATCTGAAATTTTTGCCATTCGAAAAATGGAAGAGACTAATCTGAAGTGACTCAGGGCTATCCTATTGTATTCACTATAGGGCTATTCTATTGTGAAGAGGGAGAGAGATAAAGAGAGAGAGAGAGAGGGAGACAGACTCAGGGTTGTCCTATTGTATTTGCAATAGGAGAAGAGAGCTTGGGAAAAAGGGGGAGAGAGAGAGAGAGAGAGAGAGAGAGAGAGAGAGAGAGAGAGAGAGAGAGAGAGAGAGAGAGAGAGAGAATCTTATTGCAGAGGTTGGTAGGAAACTTGATGAATAATAGTAATGATTGAAAGAAACGGAATGTGGGCGGGATTTCAAATATGACTATTAAAGTGGAGTAAATAAGAATGAAAGCGTAGATACTAGTGATCTTAGTAGGGGGTTTTAATAGATAGAAAGAGAATCCTAGTTCAAAAATTAGAGAGATCCCCTACTTTTGGGCCCAAAAGTAGGCGTCATTTTATAAGCTTTGTCTCCTTAAGCCTCAATAAAATTATTCTTAATTCCTTAAAATTAGGGATCCTTATAGGGCCCTTTTTATGCTCAAATGCTCCCTAATGAATGGAATACATCTTCATTCCATAAACTTATATAAAACCATAGCATGATTCATACATGTCATGTGACATATCATAGCATGAAAATGGCTATGAATGGCATCTACAACTTTCCAATGGCATGTAACAATGCATGAAAGGATCTCAATGCCATTGATTGAACCATGGAAATCCTTAATTGCCAAGCAATGTTGAAAATAGAACCACATCCCCAATACTCAAATCTTTCTTAGGGTTCTCCTAATGATTCAATTGAGAACATATGGTTGCATATGGTCTTCATTGAGGCATCATATAGCTCTCCATACAAGTGAATAGCATGAGTATTTGACCAATTGCAAGAAATTAGGGCTATTATTATAAAATCCCCAATTATATCACTTGAGAGTTGGAGAAATTGAAGGAATCAACTAATGTAGAGACTTAACCAAGCTTATTATGATTAAGAGCTTAATAAACAACCAATTAAGCCACACTATGCATTCTTATCTCCATGGAACCCTAGAAAAGAAAAATGCAGTCCGCTTTTGCTCAAACACTGCTAATCCCACAAGTGCTAGCCATTATGCACTATATCTTATGTAACAAGACTCTCATAAGAGTTATTAGCCATAGCAAAGTCGATTAAACTAAAGGAAGCACCTACAAGTAAACGACGAGTTCGTGTAGCCTGTCGAAGAAGAACATCAGCGATTCGGCGCCATTCACAACCATTGGAATATCATAAGTCTTCGTTTGAACTCCATGTTGATGCTTCAAGACTCCAAGATGAACAAACCTACTTCCAAGATACCCTAGAATAAAAAACGTGAATGGGAAGAAGGGGAAAGATGAAGAGGAGGTCCACACCACACAAGAGTTATCCATTACACATTCACTTTGGCCAAAAATTTATCCGCCTATCAAAATTGATCCAAAATGTCTCAAATTTGAGACAAATCATGTCCAAATGCCATGGCCAACAACCAAGATCACCATTGCCCTAAATTTTATCATCAACATGAGTGATTTCTCCACGTTTGCACTATTTTTTTCAAGAAAATCTTGAAAAAACATCTAGATTAGCTTATATTGGCCTTAGATTATCCTAATTAGCCTTGGATTAGCCTAGATTAGGTTGATTAGCCTAGGTTTAGAGAGAAGAGAGACTTGTATATTGATGATTATCAAAAAGGTTCCCATGACAACCTAGTCTTAACCCTTGGCCCCTTTCACATCCCCTTCATCCCTTGGCCTCGGGTCCCTTGGCCTCGGGCCCAAATTGACTTGAGTCCCTTTTTACTTTGTTACAATTGTTCTTTAGTGTAGAATAAATATCTTGGTTCTCTATTGATAATTAGTGCTGTATTCTTTTGGGTATAGCTAGTATCTTAGTTCTTAGTTCCTAATGACTATTATCTTAGTACTAAGAATACATGCTAAGGAAAATGACATGTTTATGTCAAAGATGAATACATGTTTATGCCATTTAGTTGTTAGCATTTTCTTTCTTTAATAATGCTATTGACTAGTACTCCACTTTTGAAGAATACATGCTAAGGAAAATGACATGTTTATGTCAAAGATGAATACATGTTGATGCCATATAGTTGTTAACATTTTCTTTCTTTAATAATGCTATTGACTTTTGAAGAATACACACTAAGGAAAATGACATGTTTATGCCAAAGATGAATATATGTTGATGCCATATAGTTGTTAGCATTTTCTTTCTTAAATATTGCTATTGACTAGTGCTCCACACACACACACACACACACACACACACAAGCACACAAGCACACACTCAATTACACACTCGACGATACATACACAAGCACACACTCAAGCACACACTCAATTACACACTCGACGATACACACACACACACACACACACACACACACACATGTGCTTCTTTTGCTTTTGGATTTCATCACATTAATTTTAGATGCACACGCCCCATACGCACACAAATGACCACACTCCACACACACACATACACACACTGGACATGCACACAAAAATGGCCATAATCCACTCTCTCTCTCTCTCTCTCTCTCTCTCTCTTCATACACTTTAATAGTGTGTGTTCAAATCCTCTATGTAACTATGGTAGAGCTAATGTTTTATGCCTCGTAATTTTGTAGGTTTACGTGGCCTTGTCAAGAGAGGTATGTATTGTGCATGGTTTTTCTTATGTTGGCACAATTGATGGAAACAAACATTGACCATGATGAGGCCATAGTGCATGATGGCAAAATGTGTGGCCCAGTTAGTGAAGTCAAAGAACACCATGAATTGTAGGAAGGGTCATGCTCCATGTCCTTATTAGGCCTACCCTTGCCCACAACATATCTTGGAGGGTTTTTTGCTAAGCTATTGCCCTGCCAATACGCATCTCCATGTGAGTAGGGATACATTCTGATACATGTGGCAAGGTTTCTCCCATCACGAAACACCGCAACATAGTTTTGCATGAGGTGGTTAGCTTGGAAAATTGAGTATGTCTTTCTTTGCATATGGCACAACACTTGACGTTTTGGTAGACCTGTACGAGTGTGCAAAGAGCACAACATTTGGAATTGTTCTTGAGTGTAATGCAATTAAAGATTTTGGTTTGCATAATTTTTACATCCATTGGCCTTCAAAGTCTCGTTTGTTGAAGCTAGGTGAAGAGTTCCATACGGTATTCCATATGTATTCAAGGTATTCCCACAACGTATTCCATACGTTGTGGGAACCATTGATCAGTCACATATACCCATTGTTGCACCGAGGCAAAACCATGTGGATTATTTTAATCGTAAGGGTTTTCACTCAATTCTTTTATAGCTATATGTAGACTATCCAATTTGGAACTATGATGTCAGTTGGGTAGGTTCATTCCATGATCATGTGAACTTTGCTCGAAGTGAAAATTGGCTAGAATGTGAAAGAGGAGACCTTGGGAAGTACTATTTGGTAGGTGATTATGCATATTTTACTCGCCCATACATGTTGGTGGGAAACAAGGATGGTTTACCACATATGACCTTCATATACTCTAGCACAAGGATGCCTATCAAGAGGGCTTTTGGAATGCTAAAAGCTAGGTTCAATATGTTGCTTAAGAGATGTAATATGGATCTTCACAATGTTCTCGATGTTGTGGTTGTGCCTGTCTAATGCTACATAACATTTACATTGTTCATGGTGATGCATTCGACTTAGAGTGGGTGTGAGAGGCCGAAACAAGTGTACATAACTCGTTGACATTGGGAGAAGAGGGTCAAAGAATTGCAACGAGCTCACTTATAGAGCTACAAGCTATGAGGCCTCTCTTGAAGAGCGAGGTTCTTGAGCACGGCCAAAGTGGGAGGCAATGGCTTTGGGGTCGGGTGTCGATTGTTGTTGCAACAACAACTTGGCAAAGCCAATGCATAGAGAGCAGATAAAGAAGAATGTACAAGGCAAGGATGTTAAAGGGTACTTTTCCACTGACCTTTTTTTTTGGTCAAGGTCCACTCCTTGGTTGTCGGTCAAGGTCCATTGGGGTAGCTTCATCCCCTCTAACTACAATTGGCACCATTTCATTTGATGTTATTGGTAGTATTTTAAGAAGTCTACTACCCTGTTGTGTGAATCAAGTCGAGGACTCTTTTGCACAGTGCTCAAAAAAATATATTTTTAATCAAAATAAGGACAAATCTGAAATCTATCCAGTATTTGTTTCAAAATCTCTACAATATGCCGGTTTTATAACTAAAATAAATGAAAAATCCATTCCTTAAAATAAGGGCTACTTAAAATCTTAGCCGGTTTTTCTTAATTCTCACCGGTACAAATACTCTAAAATGCCATTATTTTTCGAGCCCTATTGTGCACTCTCCACCCTCAACACTATCTCCCAGGGGGTCATAAAGACCCCTTTGGGCATGGGATCAATGGTGGAAGGCCTGTTGCGCAGGTGGGGCCAACGAGGGTCGTCTGATCTTAGTTGGAGGACGGAGGGTCGGTCGGTTGGATTGCCGAGGGGAGGGGGAGATAAGCTTAAGGCCTAATGGCCGATTGTTCAGAGCATGAATGCGGGCGGGTGTAATGGTAGCGTTTTGCTCTAGGTCCGCGGTAACCCGGGTTTGAATCGCGCATGGGCGTTGGTCGCTCACGCCCAAGTTTACAAATTGGCATAAGTTTACAAAAATGCCCGAGGTTACAAAAAGGCATTGGAGATCAGATGGCCCTTGTTGTCCTTTGCCCCCACCGACCGACCCTCCCGCCGTTGATCCATGCTAGGGGTCTTTATGACCAGTGAGGTCGTCCCTCGTAGTCTGAAATGGGCCTAAATCAAAAAGTGTTTCTTGTCCGCGGGGCTTGCAGATCCCCACCTCCAGACTTTGGCCCAATGTGAGATTTTTATTTGTACCAAGCAATGTCCTTACCGATGAGAATTGAAAGTAAGACTCGATCACGAGACTTACCCGAAACACATGCAATGGAAGTAAGGCCCGTTACGCATACCCCACCACCCATGTATGGGTGGGGGATTGGGCATGGGAGATTGCTTGCCCATGAATTATGGGCGGTGGGTACTCCCACCACATCAGCATGGGGAGGCAGTGGTATGGCAATGTGTAATGGGGCTATGTACATTATGTGTGCATATACTAGGAGGCTAACCCACATTAGGCTTGTGAGCATGGGAGCATGGGAACAAGCTCTAGTGGAGCATGGGTTAGGACTAACCTTAAAGGTTAAGGTTACAGGCATCCAAGGGTCACACATGGGGAATGGAAAGTCAAGAGTCACTCGAGGGCCCTCCTATATAATAGGGGCATGGGGCACACTCAAGGGGGCTTGGGGGGCTTGGGGAGGCTTATGCTATGGTCTCTTGTGTAGAGGTCCATATCTACTCATCTACCATTTCACACTATAGCTACATGCTATTGGATTGGAATTATACCTCTTGATGGTATGGGACATCAAGGTAGAGGTATCATTTATGATTCATGTGTGCATCCTTTGGGTTCGGGGGTGGTTGGGTTGTTGAGTTTATGCCTGATTTATGCATGTTTATTCCTAATTTTTAGGAATTTTTTGTGCATTTCTATGATTAAAAATGTATTTTTTATACATTTTTGCGAGTTTTTTCCGCGGGTATGCGATCAAATTTCTGTCGATTTTCTACTGAAATTCAGTAGGACAGCGTGTTGATGCATGAAATGCTCTCCCGTGTGCGTGGGACTCTCTCCGCCTCTCACATCTGATTTTTCCTTCTTTTTTCCGTGAGAAATTCTCTTAAAAATGATTTTTTAAACATTAATCATAATTAATGGTTATGTTTAAGTATTGTTTAATTAAAAACTTTAATCAAAGATTAAAGTTAATCTCCCTGTGGTTAATAGAGGAGAGATAGGAGAGGAGGATTGTATTTTGGATGGAGAAAGAAAGGAGAGAGGGCAGAGGGAGGATTCACTCTCCATCACCTCCATCAGGCGCAACGCGGGGGGGACCGCTGCAGCCGCCGCCGCCGCTGGCGAAAAATTTGCCCCCCCCTAAAAAAATCAAAACCCACAAAAAGCTTAATTAGGCTTTTAAAAAAAATAAGTTTTTATATTAAGAAAGCTTTTGATAATATTTCAAAAAAAGCTTGAAAAAAGCCTAAAAAATAGTGAGAAATTATGGGATTTGAGATTAAATTCTCTGAAAAATTTCTGGAAATTTTTTCTTGAAACTTTTTGGCTTTTCATCTTCCGGAAAACCTTTGGCTTTCCGTTTTCCCGAAACCTTTTGGCTTTCCGAATTCCAAAAAAACTTTTGACTTCCGTATTCCGGAAACCTTTGACCTTTCACATTCCGATTTTTTTTGTCTTTTCATTTTCTCAAAACTTTTGGCTTTCCATATTTCGGGAAAACCGTTGGAATTCTGAAATTTTTTGACCGTTCGTATTCTAAATGCGTTCGGGGTAGTTTAAAAATTTCAAAAAATTCCTGAAAATTAGTGAAAAATTAGACAAAGGTTATTTTAAATTTTGGAAAAATATGGGGTTGGTGTTTGGCATGTGATGTGTCCATTCGGGCGCCCGTGACCATTCAAATTCCTTTAAAAATATATTTTGGACCTAGAAAATTAAAAAATCCATTAAAATTATAAATTTTCATTGGATTTGAGAATTGTCGGGCGGAATTGGAAATTTTGTGAACGATGGGATTCTCAGGAAAAATTAGGAAATATCTAGAAATTATTTTTAGAAATCCTAAAAATTGATATTTTTAAAATATCAATGGTATTTTGGCAAAATTAATTGCTAAAAATATTCTGAAAAAATATAAGTTTGGAATGCCATAAGATAGGTTTGGTGGAATTCAAAATTATTATATTTTGAGGCCCTAGAAAATTAGGTAAAATTAGAAAAAAAATCATGATAATTCTTTTTCTCGAGAATTTAATATTTTCGAGGGTTATTTAATATTGAGGTACGTTTTCTCGTGCTGACATTAGATAGATGCAGGTTATTCGCATATTATTAATACGATTATACCTCGTATTAAATGGATATTTATGTTTAGATTAATTCTAAACGATGTATTCATGATTTTTTACCATTGTTTAGCCATTCTTTTTGGACATGTTCCTTATTTTCTTTTGATGGCTGTAATTTGCGTTCAAAGTGTGTTTCACCTTTGACACTTTTCCATGATAACTTATTTTGCACTTGTTTAAGTGTGGTTTGTGCTTAATTTCTTAAGCCTAAGATAAATTCTATCATGGGTTAGTTGATCGGTTTGTTTTGGTGGATTTTTATTGGATGTTTTTCAAGTTTTATTTGGACTCATCAGGTTCTACCTAGATCACTTGTGTCTAGGGGTTTTTTATTGAGTGCTACACACATGTGTTTCACTTGCTTACTTTGGAGTTTTGCTTGAACGACACAATGTTCATATACTCCAGATTGATGAGTTGGCCACCAATTTTAATGCTTCTTTTGGGATGATTAATGTCCATTAGATGGTATGCATTGATTTTTATAATCAACTATGGTCTTTATGGATTCGAGGAGCTTCTATGCTTTTATCCATGGTTTTATAAGGATCTTTTCATCTTTTGAATAATTACATGTGCTTTGAAGGTAGCATTTGCCTTCGTTTTTTGCACATAATTTTGGAGTATATTTCTTGTACTCTTGTATATATTCCAACTCGGATACCTAGTTGCTTATATATCTAGGTGAGTTATTTTTCTATCCTAACTTTGTTGTATTTTGGGTAGTTATCATTAGAAAGGCGCCAATAATTCAATTTCTTTTCTAATGATGTACTCAGAAGGAGTTATTCCTTGATGTAGTCTTAAGTATATAGAGACAGGTTTAGTATGTGAAAGTCTGGATAAGGCCATCTTATTCCTTTTATACAGGATTTCATTCATATTTCCTAGACGGCATACTAGGGAGTTTCAAATTGTTAAGGTATGTATGGGTGGTATCATAGTGGTATGGGACGCTAGTGATCCCTCACATATATTATCTTATGGGATAATTTGGGCTCAAGATTGTTGCTTTGCTTACATCACTTAGCATGTTGACCTCAACATTCAAAGACAATCTTATTTTCTAAATTCATTAGAAGTTATAGTGTGGGCATTCTCTAGATAAACTTCTTTTATCTATAATCTGCATGTTTTGATGGAGGGTAATCTTATTGGCATTTTCACTTGTTGAAATCTCTTTCTTTAGAGTTCAAACAAGTTTATCTTGTTGTGTTCGGATAAAGAAATTTGGATTCTTCCTTTGTTGGCATTTCTTTCTCTAGTTCCATACTTTAGGTGATTTATATAGTCAACCTGATTGTTTTCGGATGGACATATGTGACTCATCGAGATGTTAATGACTCTCTTTGTTGATATGGGTAACTCGAGAGGTCAATTATTCCATATCCAGATGTGGGTATATCGGGGCGCCGATGAATCCCTGGTTTCTGCTGTTAAAATGCCATGTTTTCCTACTTTACTCCAAATGGTTTACAACGAGAAAGTTACTTTGAATGTGAATTGCTCTGATCATCCGCAGTCTGATGGGCAAACAGAGCGTATGAATCAGATTATAGTATATATGCTTCGTACATATGTCTCTAGAAAATCATCATATTAGAAAACAGATCTTCCAATGATGAAATTTGCCTATAACAGTTTTAAATATACGGCTATTGGTTTTAGTCCGTGCATACTTATGTATGGCTATCAACTCAGGGCACCTATTGATGCTGGTCTTAAGGACATTGAGCTTGATGTATCGAGGGATTTCTTGAGTGATATGCAGGAAATGCTGACCGAAGCTCGGGATTCTATCAGGAGTGCTCAAGATAGGGCACGCTTTTATGCTGATAGGAGACGCTCATCTCGGTCTTTTGAACCAGGAGCGTTGGTTTATTTTAATGTTCCTAAAGATTTTTCAGACTTTGTCAATGGAAAAATGCTCGAATTTATCTCCTAGATATTGTGGTCCATTTTCAAGTTATACATCGGATTGGCACGGTTGCGTTTGAACTTAAAACTACCTCCACATTTTAGAGTTCATCTAGTCTTTCATATCAATAGATTGAAAGGAAAACTGGGAGGTGAGGATAACACAGTTACTCCTCAAGAACTCGTTGAAGTCGAAGAATTATCCTATGTTCCACATGAACCTGATAAGGTTCTTAAATTCAGGGAGGAAAGGAAACTTTCTAGTTGACTAATCCCTGAGGTTAAAATTTGGTGGAAAGATAGGGAAATTGAGGATTCGACTTGGGAGTCGGTTAAGATTGTTCAGCGCAGTTCTCTTTCTTTTCATTGCAAGAGTGCAATGTTTTAAGAGAGGGGAAGTATGTTATATGTACATTATGTGTGCATATACTAGGGGGCTAACCCACATTAGGCTTGTGAGCATGGAAACAAGCTCTAGTGGAGCATGGGTTAGGACTAACCTTAAGGGTTAAGGTTAGGTCAGGCATCCAAGGGAACAAGCTCTAGTGCATATACTAGGAGGCTAACCCACATTAGGCTTGTGAGCATGGGAGCATGGGAACAAGCTCTAGTAGAGCATGGGTTAGGACTAACCTTAAGGGTTAAGGTTAGGGTCAGGCATCCAAGGGTCACACATGGGGAATGGAAAGTCAAGAGTCACTTGAGGGCCCTCCTATATAATAGGGGCATGGGGCACACTCAAGGGGGCTTGGGGGGCTTGGAGGCTTATGCTATGGTCTCTTGTGTAGAGGTCCATATCTACTCATCTACCATCACTATTGGATTAGAATTATACCTCTTGATGGTATGGGACATCAAGGTAGAGGCATGATGTATTTCATTTATGATTCATGTGTGCATCCCTTGGGCTAGGGGGTGGTTGGGTGGTTGAGTTTATGCCTGATTTATGCATGTTTATGCATAACAATTATCTAGAGAGATCTTAGGGTTTTAACAAGCCCTTGAGTGACTTTACATCCTCCACTCCTGCACCTAGGACATAGCTTGAATAACATAGAAAATAACCTGCTCGAGAAGGCCCAAAACTAGGGTCGTATCCAAAGATACGGATGGCAGCACACTTCTCTATAAGCATGACTTTATGTATATTATAAGGTATAAATGCATACCCTGTATACCTAGATAGGGCTTTCAGTGTAAGGAGTGAAATCTTTGCATCCCTGGAGTACTTTCTATGATATATAATAAATATATTTTTGTTGATAGAAGAGATGTAGTGTGCAAGAGCGGCATCTTGCCCAACTCTTGCACGACCAGCATCACCTCGTCCAAGAAATCCATCGGCGTCGTCAAGCTCTATCTGCATTGACAACAAAGAACTAGGAGGGAACAAACTAAAGTAAGAAATAATTCAAACAGACTAAAGCAATAAGAATTAAACCAGACTAAAGCAATAAGAATTCAAACAGACTGAAGCAATAAGAATTAAACCCGACAAACTAAAGAAATAATTAATTCAGGTAACAGAAGCAATAATTTACCTTCTAGTTCTCATCCTCCTCCAACTTCACTGCATCCCAAAGGTTGATGGATCCCTCTTCATTTTCTTGGTCAAGTTCGGGAACAGGTTCCTTACCAAACTCAGAAATGCCCATATCTTGCTGAAGGGCTTGAAATTCTTCCGCTGAAGGAAGAGAAGCTTCATTCTCCTTGGCTTTTTTAAAGCACAAGGACATTACTTCTGGGGCCTCTAAGAAGTTTTCTATAACTTATGTGTCCAATGTAAGAAATTCATCCTTATGCTCATTTTATACATCGAGAACACTGGATGCAGCTTCACAATCGTCTGCTATTATAGCAAGATAGTAATCCTCCCTAAAATTGTAGAGTTTTTGAATGTGGGAGAGGTAATACTTCCCATTAATTAGGAAGGACGGTAGCCCAGGCATGACAAAATTGGACGTCAATTGCTCCCCATGGATGGATGACATTCCTTCATCAATGATGGTGGAGGCCTTAAACTCTGCCACATCAAAATTTGTGTTGAGAAGTTCCTCCTCCTTCTCCGACACAAGGTCCAGGATCTCTTCTTCTGTAGATTGAGCACTTGAAATAAAGGACTGTTCTGATTTATCAGTCCTTCCTTTGAGCTCCTCTTTTGTGTAATCCTCCTTATTAGCATTAAGAAAGAGATAGGCAACAAACCCAAAATGATATTCTAGCAACCTGTATTTCTTGCCATGCACTGGGCCCATGTCAACACAAATGTTAATGCGTTGATCATTTGAGTAAGTGTCTCACCTCTTCAACATGCTTGAATTCTGAGATGAGGTGACTGTGAAGCTTGACATGTGGACATACGTAATGGACCCATGAGAGACAGTCCCTCCGCTGACCAACCTAAAATAGTCTGTCCACTCTCCCTCCAAGGATGTCCTTGTCATGTCCTTGATAATCTCCTCCAGACTGAAAGGAACGTTGAACATAGGCTCTACATGGTAAAGGGATTTCTCCTACCCAGGCCTCCTTAGCAGGTTAAAGAGATGATCTGTGGTGCTAAGCTCGTCCTTAATCTCCTCTAGCAATAAATCATCCACATCATCTGCAACATTGTACAAGTGAGAACCCTTAACCTTCATCGCTTCTCTGATCCGGGTGGAATCCGTTCACCATGCGATAAGGGAAAAGCAACAACGCAGGAATGCACCTATCGCACCATGAACGGTATGGCCGTGGAAAAAGCTGACTCGCACCATGGTGGATGGTATGGAAAGCGAGAAATTTTTGAGCGGAGAGAAAAGCAGAAAAAAACTCGCACCATCTTTATATAGGTCAAATAATAGGGCTGATGTCACATGATTGAGGATCGAATGCCATGTGTCAAAGGGCTTACGTCATCATCGATTCACGAATTGCCACGTGTAGGGCTGACACAGTCAACGCATGATTGTGTTTTGCTCTATAAAAAGGAGGAATATTTTATTTTCCACGCTTTTTTCTTCACAGTTTTTTTCACAATTTTTTCCAATTGCGTTTCTCCACACTTTGCTCGTACAGCTCACTGAATCCATCCATCCCAGCCCTTTTTTCAAGTGCTTATAAGTTTTTCTCTCTCTTCCCCTTTTCTTTTGCTGATTTCGTTCACGGTGCGATATAGAAGTTCTCCATGTTTTCGAATTGACATATCGCTCCGTGGGGACGGTTGGGTGAATTTTATTGATAAGTTCTCTCTTCCCCTTTTCTTTTGCTGATTTTGTTCACGGTGCAATATGGCTATTCTCCATGTGAAATCGAATTGACATATCGCTCCGTGGACGGTTGGGTGAATTTTATTGATAAGAGATTTTGTTCATGGTGCGATATATCTATTCTCCATGTTTTCGAATCAAAATATCGCTCCGTGGATGGGTCTAAAATTTTTATTGATAAAAAATCAATGATGCAACTTATAGATTAGACTTACCACCACCACCACATTGGCACATTCACAATTCATTTCATATTCACTTACTTAAACCTCATAAGGGACCACTTCCACCTACACCAATCTATGATGATCCACCACTTTTAGATAAAAATGAAGAATTATTAGAACCTCATTCCATTATTGACCACCAAAACACTACTACAAGAATTGATAAGACATGTAAAATATCTTCTATCTCTTAAAAATCATCCTAAAATGGTTTCCTGAGAGTTCCTTTTTTACCTATCCTTCAAATTTGTCTTCTTATTTATCCCCTAGTTGAGGTCAACTGCTAACTCAAGCAAGAGGAATGTGACATGTTTTGTATTTCTCTATTTTTATCAATATTTGGGGACACCTAATATTGGGGCATCATGCTGGGATTTATGTGCTAAAAAGGTTGATCCTTGTTAAATGACTAGTGTAAATGATGTGAGCTTGGGGCCATTTCTTGGTGCAATGTGTGTCACGGCATGCGGATGTGGTGTATGGGATGGTACATGATGTTATGAAAGTGCTAACATGATTTAATGATTGAAGGAATGGATGTGGCAGATATCTTGGTGAAAGCTAGCATGGAAAACACCTCTTAGGATTGTTATTGTGAAAGCTTTGTAAATGATGTAAATATTTAAACCGAAGGTCTTTGTATTAGTTGATACACTTTAGTAGTTATAGTGAGCCATGTATTTCAAACTTGGAAAGTGTAAGCGTGAGGTACAGGTGTATCTACCCACTTAGCATGTAATGAGATGTCTCATGTATGATATACTTTCCTCATGCTAATGTACACAACATACCCAAGCACTATGGGACTCATAATAATAAAGATTCCAAATACTCACGCATATTGGGCATGTGCGTGGGAGGGGGGAGATTTAACCCATTGATTGTGTTCATGCTTAATTTTAATCTCTCTTAATCTTGCATGCACGGCTTGTGTTATTGCCATCAAAAAATTTCTTTCTCCATGTGAAATTCAACAAGGCACATTACTTAATCTATGTTTAATTAATTATCTTTATGGGTTATGTGCTGCTTAATCAGATTACTTATGTATTTCTCTATTTTTCCAATATTTGGGACGCCTAATATTGGGGAATCATGCTAGCCAAGGTAAAAGAAATAAACACTGTAGACCCGGGAAAAGACCCGAGGCTAGTATACATTAGAGAAGACCTCTCTACTACAGAGGAAGAGAGTAAGCTCATCGCTCTGCTTACAGAATTCCTGGATTACTTTGCCTGGAATTACATGGATATATGAAAGGTGTACCTCCGGAAGTAGTTAAGCACACCATCTTGATGGTTGATGAAGAAAGGCCTGTCAAACAAAGGGCTTATCCTATGAACCCAAAATATTCCAAGATGATCCGAGAAGAGATCAATAGACTCATTGACGTTAGATTCATGTACAAAATAGAGCATCTGGAATGGGTATCACCCATTATGATAGTGCCCAAAAAGAATGAGAAGGTAAGGGTGTGTGTGGACCTCAAAAGGTCAATGCCGCCACCATAAGGGATCATTATCGCTTACCCTTCCTTCACTGAACATGTGCTAGAATGAGTAGCAATAAAGGAAGCCTATAACTTCCTTGATGGATTCTCAAGCTAAAACTAGGCGTTAATCGACCCCAAGGATCGACACAAAACAGCCTTCGCCACCATCGAATGGGGCACTTATGCATACCGTGTAATTCCCTTTGGGTGACCAATTCCCTTGGTACCTTCCAACATCTAATATGCATGGCCTACAAGGAATATCTTTGAGAATTCCTTGAGGTCTTTATGGAAGACCTTTGTGTCAACTTCTCATGGAAGACACACCTTGACTATTTATGTAGGGTGTTAGAAAGATGTAGGCTGTATCGCATATCATTGAACCCATTCAAATGTCAATGTTGGGTTAGGCATGGAGTTATTTTGGGACCCATTGTCTCCAGATAGGAAATCTCCACAGATGATAGAAAAGTGTGGTAGCTGCCCCCACCTACCAACTTTAAGGGAGTCCAGCGTATCATGGGACATGTGTTGAGAGATGTAATCACGGTGTTGTGTGTATGTGGGAAAGCACCCTAGAGGTACAAGATATTTTGGTAAGATAAGTATGTCACATGTGATGTTGTATGGTGTGTGAGTGTTGACCAAAAGAGTGGAAAATGAGTTGCCACATGGATGATGATGTGTAAAGTGGGATATGGCTAGAAAGCATATATCATTGTATGGCTCATTGTGAATGCAATAGAGATCTTGTGTTGAGTGTGCAATCTCTCTCTCTCTAGTCATGGAGTTTTTAGTATGGTATAACCCACCTTAATCTTATGCTTAATCTTGTGTCAATCACCATGATCAATCCCATTTTAGGATTGTTAACATGGTATTAGAGCTCAGGTTTGTGTGAGAGCTAAGGAGGCAAGCAAGAGGCAAGAACAAGCAAGCAAGGAAGCAGTACGGGTAAGAGTATCACCATCTCTTTTCCTTTCTTGGTTTAGGTACAACACTCCTCGATAGCTCCGAGAGCTACAGATCTCCGATTGAGGAGCTATCTTCGCCAGGCTTGGATGTGACTGTGTGGTACATAGTACTTTGTACTGAAGTTTTTCGGGTAGGTGTATGATGATATGTATGTTGATATAGCTCGACCTCTTTATGGACTCTTAATCCTTTTTGAGTGGATGGAGGAATGCCAACAGGCTTATATGACCCTTAAGAAAGCCTTGGCTAGTGCTCCTATTCTCAGGTCCCCCAAACTGGGACATTACCTTTCATGTCCACATCGATGCCTCCGCTTTTGCTACTGGATGTGTGTTGGGAAAATCGGGTGAACACAAGATGGATTTTCCCATCAGTTTTTCCAGCCACCAATTCAACAAGGCCGAGGGAAAATATACTACGACCAAAAGAGAAGGGTTGGCCATGGTCTACACCATTAAGAAGTTTTTCCATTATCTTCTAGTGTGACCAAATTCATCTTCTTTGTAGACCATCAAGCTATTCTATACTTGGTAAACAAGCCCTGTACAACAGGAAGGATCACCAGGTGGTTGCTTATCTTCCTTGAGTTTGAATTCATTGTTATAGTGAGGAAAGGCTCACAAACATGTCTTGGCAGGCCACATGTTAAGGATCCCTAATGGCGAGCCGCCCATGGGAGTGGATGATGATTTACCAAATGCCGCCCTATTCCAACTTTGCTTAATTCTTGAGTGGGGCGAGGAGGTAGAATACTTTTTAGCCAACAGCTTACCAGTACACTCCCTCCTAAACAAGGATTGTGCTCGTCGCCTAAGTAAACAGGCAGCCCTCCAGCTTATTGCAGGCCAACTCTACAGGAAAGGGAAAGACAAGATTCTTAAATGCTATGTCCGTGAAGATGAATATGTCTTCCTTCTAGAATAGCCTCACTCTGCTTGTGCAGGTGGGCACTTTGCAACAGATATCACTACATGCAAAGTCCTCACAGTCGGGTTATGGTGGCCCACCTTAATGGTGGCGGATGCAGCAGAATACGTCAAGCAATGCGATGAATGCTAATGTGTGGCGATTCCTTTCTTTAAGGACAGTGTGCCCTTGAACCTTGTCTTGTCCTTGTTGTTGCAACCATTTGAAAATTGGGGCATTGATTTCATTGGGCCCATTAATCCCACATCCAGATATATAATTGTGCTACAGACTATTACACTAAGTGGGTTGAATCTCGAGCTACTCGTAAAGCTGATGCACGATCGACTGTAAAATTCCTTTATGAATCAGTTTAATACGCTTTGGTTGCCCCCTAGAGCTTGTGCGCGACAATGGAATGCATTTCATTAATGTGAGGAAATCCAATTTCTCTCACAAGAATTCCTTGTTACTACTCATAGAAAGTCTTCCCCCTATTACCCCCAAGTGAATGGCCAAGATGAAAGCACGAACAAGGTTTTGTGTGCCATTGTAACTAAAACTATGGAGGCCAATCACAATGATTGGGAAAAAAAGTTTACAGCAACACTCTGGGCCTATAGAACTTCCTACAAGGTAACTACCAATGCCACCCCCTTCAATTTGATTGATGGTACTGAAGCAGTTATGCCAATGGAGTTCTTGGTCCCCCAGCTTACGCATTGTTGTACAAGAGAAGCTCATAAGGAATGTCTTAGGCTATCGCCTTTTCGAGCTTGAAAATCTTGACAAAACATGCTTTCTATCTGTATATAACATGATTGTTGAAAAGCTAATTCGTAAACAATGGTTCAACAACCAGCTAAAAGACAAACAAATGAATGAGGGTGATATGGTCCTCCTATTTAGTACAAAAACACATAAAAAGAAACTCAAGCTTATAGGCTTAGGATCCTTCCTAGTCACGGAGATAACCCTACAAAGAGTTATGCGCAAAGAGACACTTGACAGTGTCAAAATCGTGGGCTATTTCAAACGGTAGTACATTAAAATGCTACTATGGCCCACTCACCGAAGCCATCGTAAGGGCTATTCATGAGTGACAAGTAACAACAAAAAAAGGGCCATGAAGACATGAAACAAGCCACCCAATAAGAGGCTAGCAAGGTAAGCCAAGCTTTGGCAAAAGAAAATCATGGTCAACATGGCCCAAGTGGTAGACCTCAAAGAGGAAGAATGGGAGGTGAAGCCTGCTCGATTGTAGCTAGGAATGACCACCCTGACGAGCTTCACCCAAAAACTAGCTCTCGTAGATACAGGGGATAATTACAATTTGATGTCTCACAAAACATGGTGTTCCTTTGGGGAACATTCACTGAAAGATACCCCTACCACTATCACAACAGTAGCATCTCAGGAAGTTCACTGCTTAGGCATAGTCACACTTTTGTTCCACATTGGAAATATTCCCTTGGAAGGGAAGTTCTATGTGATGCCTGAAGGAACAATGCATGAAGAAATACTCCTTGGAAGGGGTTGGATGGGACATAACAGCTGAAACATCAATTGGGATGCAAGGATAACTACCTTACAGTTGGGCCTTCGGCCAACTTTTAGCCAAGTTACTATCCTCATGATGGATGAAGAGCCCATATCCGCTACTCCCCCATGCCAAGAAGTCACCCCTCCACTCCCCATCATCATTCCATCCTCAAACTCCCACAAATCCATCCCGCTCAAAAAGAGGCTGATCACCCTTCCAAACTGTTGAGATATCGAGCTCGTCTAGTGAGGCGGTGGCCACTGATGACCCGCCTGGGGGATAGGACCCACACTTACACCACTGGCATGGTTGGTGAGATCATGGGAGATATGCAGCCAGTGGGATGATAGGCTGTGTGACAGCCATTCTAGAGACTGGCATAGTTATAGCGCCAGCTCATTTAGTCGGGTTCACACTATAGAGAACCCGTGTATGTATTTGGTTGAGTACCTTTCATATTATTGTGTACTCTTATTCTTGTATATGGTGTGTTGAGTGTTGAGTAGAGAAGAAGAAGATTTTCAGCCTCTCACCTTGTGTGTTCTCTATTAGGGTTTTGTGAGTGTGTGTGTGTGTGCTTGCAAGAGCTCAAGCTCTCCTCCCCCCTGCATCTTTTCATGGTATCAGAGCCTGGTTCGTGCTAAGGGCTGAGCTGCAAGCAAGAGAACCACAAGAAGCGGTACGAGTTTAAGAGCTACAACTACTCTTCCCTATTGTGTTGGTGACTACACCCTTGTCGCGAGCTCTATGGGAGGCACCGGCAAACGATCTCTGATTGAGGAGCTTTCTTTGCGGGAGTGAAGCACTACAGCAACTATACAGTGTATAATTGCCCTTAACGTAGGACTGAGGCTTAAGGGCAGAAAACGCATTTCGGGCGCGTCTGGACCTCCGTTTTTCAGAAAGCAGGCGATTTCGAGCACTGCGGGTAAGTCATCGATTCTCTGCAGAACTCTGTTTTAAGAACTGCAGGAAGACAGATTGACTGTGCAGACACTGTGGGTGCTGCAAAGAGGTCTACAGTTGCCATTGGGTGTATGTATGCACATTGACGTCACTGGTTGTGACATTTGAGAGTACGACAGTACCGCTGTGCAGAAAATACAGCATTTGTGCAGAAAAACCAGAGTGCAGTTTCTGGTAAAATTGTGTGTTTGGCAAGATGTCAAATGATGGGATAACTCAGATTGTGGCTGAGAAGCTTGACAAGAATAACTTCCATGCTTGGAGGTTCAGGTTGACAAATTTCCTGATGGGAAAAGGCTATTGGGACTACATAGAAGGTGAGCATGAAGAGGCACCGGAGATACCGGATATAAATCCGACTGCTGCAGATGTGAAAGAGTTTAAAGACTGGAACCAAGGAGCCAGGAAGGTTATGTATTGGCTTTCCATTAGTATACAGGACACCATGATTGGGCACATTCAGGATGCCAAGTCCCCCAAGGAGGCGTGGGACACCTTGGTAAAGCTCTATGAAACAAATACCAAGGCACGTAAGATACAGTTGAAGAATGAACTTCATACTGTGGAGAAAAAGAGCATGTCTGTGTGTCAGTAGATGATGATGACAAGGTGGAAGTCTGTCTACGTGGTCTCGGGCCACAATACAAGGCGTTCAAGACGTCCATTATTCAGACTCGAGAAAACATTCCCAACTTTACAGATTTGGTGTCTATGCTGATTATCGAAGAGAAGAACTTGGGTGAAGACCAACAGTCTTCACAAAGCAAAAACAGTTCAGAGCAACAGGCCTTCTACACGAGTTCAGGAAGAGGACGAGGTAGAGGAGGCCATGGACGCGGTCAAGGAGGTGGCCGAATAGGTAATTAGAATTATGGCCAGCAGCAGCAGCAATAACAACAGTCCCAGAATCAACAACAACAACAACAACACGCAGGTGGAAGAGGCAAATTCAGAGGCAGGGGGAGTCAAAGAGGCCGTGGAAATTGGCAAAGGCAATATAATGATGCACGTGAATGCTATTATTGTGGTAAGCCTGGACATGTGCAGGCAGAATGTTATAAGAAGCAGGCTGACATGCAAAATGGGAAAGTGCAGCAAAACAACTATGCATCCTCAAGTAGAAATAATGAGGATAATGAAAGGTTGTTTGTTATGCAGCATGTCGTGAATGCCATGTCTGAAAATGTTGATGCAGCACAAAAAGATAATGTATGGTATGTGGATTCAGGCGCTTCGAATCACATGACGAGTCATGGGGAGTGGTTCAAGGAGATGAAAAACCCGGAAAGACCAGGTTTTGTGGAAACAGGGGATGACACTGCTCATCCAATTGCCCACGTTGGAGATGTGCCATTGTCTATGCAGGATGGCAAAGTGAAGTACCTTGCAGATGTACTTCATGTACCGAACATAACAAAGAATCTGGTTTCAGTTGGCCAGATGATTAAGCAGGATTTGCAGGTTCGGTTTAACCCTGATGGGTGTTATGTTGAAGATTTTAAAGACAAGTGCAGGTTGGTTGCAAAAGGCAACAGAGTGGGCAGAATGTTTACATTGAATGTAGACATGCCTGAAATGAGTGCTGCGATGTTTGCAAATGGTTCAGGAGTTGTTGCAGACACAGACATATGGCATAAAAGAATAGGACATGTAAATGTGCAGAGATTGAAGTCTATGCAAACAAAAGGAATTGTGACAGGGCTGCCAAAATTTAAAGTGGAAGGTATGCAGAAAATATGTGAAGCATGCCAATTTGGGAAGCAAAAAAAGCATGTGTTTCCACGTAACAGATATGTGAGCAGAAATGCACTAGATGTTGTGCATTCAGATGTATGGGGTCCTACGAAGACCATATCTATGGGAGGCTGCAGGTATTATGTGACTTTCATTGATGACCACACAAGGAAAGTGTGGGTATATTTCATGAAAGAGAAGAGTGAGGTGTTCACTCACTTTCAGAATTTCAGAGTTTTGGTTGAAAAGCAAACAGGAAAATATGTAAAGTGCCTAAGGTCAGATGGAGGGGGAGAGTACTTCTCCAATGAGTTCTCTGAATTTTTGAAGAAGAATGGTATTCAGAGACAGTTTACATGCAGATACACTCCGCAGCAAAATGGAGTTGCTGAGCGGAAAAACAGGCACATTGCTGAGATTGCGCGGGCATTGATGGAAGAGAAAAATATGCCGCATAGCTATTGGGCTGAGGCTGTTTCTACAGCAGTATACATCATGAACAGGACTCCAACTACAACCATACATGATGTAACTCCCAAGAGGAGAGGTTTACTGGCAGAAAACCAGATTTGTCTCATCTGAAAGTCTTTGGATGCATTACATATGTGCATGTGCCAGATGAGCTGAGAACTAAGCTGGATCCGAAAGCTGAAAATGTGTGTTTATTGGATATTCCCTTGAGCAAAAGGGATACAGGTGTTATAACCCTGCTACACGTGAGTTGAGGGTAAGCAGGGATGTTGTCTTTGATGAGATGAGCAGCTGGTATGCTGCTGAAAAAGAAGCTGTTGGGGCTGATGTGAGTGGAAGTGTGGTTGCACAGAATGCAGGTCAGCAATCACAGTCTTTGAGTGGACCAAGAGTGTCCTCATTTAGTGGGTCTGTTGATAGACCATGGAGTGGTAGGCTGCGTCATAATACCAGTCCTGCAAATGTGATTACTACATCACGTAAAGGAAAAGAGAAAGTGGTTGAGCCCCTTGGTATGCCTGACATTTCTGCAGGGCATTCTCATGTTGATGGAGAGTCTAGTGGCTCGGATATGAGCCTTGATGAGGAGCTTGGGATCCCAGCTATGAGAACACCTGGTGTAAAGAAGGCTATGGAAGCCATGAATGAAAAGCTGCGAAGATCTGGGAGAGTGAGAAATCCTGTGCAGAGATTTACCTATGATGGTTATGTGGCACATCACTATGCATATATGGCAAAGGTTGTGCAGGTTGTTGAGCCCACATGCATTGATGAGGCTGTTGGAAATGTGTGTTGGGAGAAAGCTATGGATGAGGAGATGGATGCACTATATGGAAATGAAACTTGGGACTTAGTGCAATTGCCTGAAGGCAAGAAAGCCATTGGATGTAAGTGGGTGTACAAAGTTAAACATAACAGTGATGGAAGCATAAACAGGTATAAGGCTAGATTGGTAGCCAAAGGATATGCGCAGACATATGGGATTGATTATGAGGAAACTTTCAGCCCAGTTGCCAAGATGGCAACGGTGAGAGTTGTGATAGCAGTGGCTGCGTCAAAGCAATGATCTTTACATCAGATGGATGTAAAGAATGCATTCTTGCATGGGGATTTGCAAGAAGAGGTGTATATGTTACAGCCACCTGGTTATGAGGATGTGGGTCACCCCGAGCATGTTTGCAGGTTGAAGAAAGCCTTGTATGGCTTAAAGCAAGCACCAAGAGCATGGTCTGACAAGATTTTTGAATATCTTGTCACTATTGGCTTTCATATAGCCAATGCAGATTTCTCATTGTATGTGAGACATGGTGATAGAGGAGTTGTGCTTGTTGTCATCTATGTAGATGACTTGATCATTACGGGGGACCATGATGCAGAGATCTTTGATGTAAAGATCTTGCTTAGACAGAAGTTTGAGATGAAGGATCTGGGGGAGCTCAGATATTTCTTGGGCATTGAGGTGATTAGGTCACCACATGGTATTGGATTACTGCAGAGACAGTATGGCTTGGACATGTTGTCCAAGTATAGTATGACAGGCTGTAAGCCTATTTCTGTGCCATTGGATCAGAATGGCAAGTTGAGTGCAGATTCAGGAGAGATCTTGGAGGATCCTACTATGTACAGACGCATAGTAGGAAGTTTGATCTACATGACGATCACCAGACCAGATTTGAGCTATGCTGTTGGGTTGGTGAGTCAGTTTATGCAGGTTCCACGGAAACCGCATATTGATGCAGTGAGACGCATACTGAGGTATGTGAGGTCTACTTTGCATTGTGGACTATTCTATGAGACTGGGACAGAGATATGTGTACATGGGTACACAGATGCTGATTGGGCTGGTAGTATCTCAGATAGAAGATCTACCAGTGGATTCATGTTTTCTTTGGGGAGTGCTGCTGTGACTTGGAGCAGCAAGAAGCAGCCTACGGTTGCTCTATCGAGTACAGAGGCCGAGTACAGAGGAGCTGCTATGGCAGCATGTGAGGTAGCTTGGTTGAGAAAGCTACTTGCAGATTTGGGTCTATCAGTAGATAGACAAGTTGTCATTTTCTGTGACAACATTAGCAGTATACAGTTGGACAAGAACCCAGTCTTTCATGCTCGTACGAAGCACATAGAGGTCCACTACCACTTCGTCAGAGAGAAGGTCTTGGCAGGAGACCTTGACGTTGTTTATGTCACCACAGAGGATCAGGTAGCTGACATCTTCACCAAAGCATTGGGTACAGAGAAGCTCCGCAGATTCAGGGCTTCGCTTGGTGTACATGAGATGGAGTTGAGCTCGAGGGGGAGTGTTGAGATATCGAGCTCGTCTAGTGAGGCAGTGGCCACTAATGATGACCCGCCTGGGGGATAGGCTCCACACTTACACCACTGGCATGGTTGGTGAGATCATGGGAGATATGCGGCCAGTGGGATGACAGGCTGTGTGACAGCCATTCTAGAGACTGGCATAGTTATAGCGCCAGCTCATTTAGTCGGGTTCACACTATAGAGAACCCGTGTATGTATTTGGTTGAGTACCTTTCATATTATTGTGTACTCTTATTCTTGTATATGGTGTGTTGAGTGTTGAGTAGAGAAGAAGAAGATTTTCAGCCTCTCACCTTGTGTGTTCTCTATTAGGGTTTTGTGAGTGTGTGTGTGTGCTTGCAAGAGCTCAAGCTCTCCTCCCCCCTGCATCTTTTCACAAACACACCACTGCCTCTCACATCCTCCCCACCACCACACTCAGCCAGCAGCCCACTCCCACATCTCAAAAACCACAAAAGCTGCTGACCCACCACAAAAAACTAACCACACTAACACTTCTAATGACACTAACACATGCACATAGAGCATGCCTTCTCCCCATTGGGTTCCTAAGAAGCTCCTAACCGCGTAGGGCTACTATGAGGGCACATCTACCTTGTGGATCCCCCAACAATCCAACTCTCATCCTCATACACGGGCACCCTGAGCTCCTCATCCCCCTCATAGGCAACCAATTCGCCAACCACAAGCCCATAGGGTACGGGGCAAATGTGAGCCCAAACTCTCTCCATGGCCCACCTATCCTCAATCATACCCTCAACCATGCCCAAAACCAACCTCGAGCAGGATCCCAAAACCTCTACTACAAGCCCAACATTTCTGTGAGGGCAATCGCCACATTTGGATCCCCAAATCACCACGACACCAACTCCCACCTCATCTCACTCCACATTCACCCACCTTAGAAACCCAAGGTGGCTTTTGTTGCCACAATGACTGCCTAGGAAAAAGGGAAGAAAAAGCTTCACCAACAACACTATGACCCCCATTCCACAGTTGACAGCCCTTACCAATGGTATACCCTCGATGTTGCAACTCCTCCACATGTTATTTTCAGGCTGCCTCGAAATACTCCCAAGCAACTATCAACCTCTCTAGTTTTAGGTACTCCCTTGTCATCAGCCTTTGCATCCCCCCAAGAATCAGATGCTGCCAACCTTGCCCTCACCTAATTGGAATACCGACTCCTCACTTTGGCGAATTGGGCACGCAGTCAATACAAACCCGGCATGGGGTGCTATAACAGCATAGCCCAAGGGTACAAAACCTGACTCAGGGTGCCCAAAAAAATAAGAAGTACTATGCCCTTACAATTCACATCCCCCTTTTCCATGGCCAGCAGACCATTCAGAACTTCAAATTTACCACGGGTTGTACCAAAGATGCCATGTCCATACCAACATCCAATTGAATTTCCATGGTCGTCCCATTGAGCGTTCAAGATGCCATGGTCATTCTGAATATGCCACAGATGTTCCAACTTTTTCTCAAGTTACATTAGGGAAATTTTGGCCTCAACTTTGGGCCCTCTAAGAAGTGCCAACTAAGCTTAGAGAGAGAATCCAAAAAGCCTAAACAATGTGAAATTGATTTTGGTGTATTTTCTCTTGGCATTTTCTTGAGATATAAAAGATATATTTCTATTCTTAAATGTATATAAAAATGATAGAATATTGCTAGTTCTCGAAGTCTTCAATCTGTTCATGTACTATATGTACTACGTGAACAATGAATTGGTCAATTCTCCAAGTTTAATGGCTTATATCTCAAAATCTCTACGTACGAGAGCTGAAATAGAATATTTCTTGAAATTTGAACCAAGGATCATGTAAAAATAGTTCAAGTTCCCTCCTTGCAAGAAATTTCACCTCAAATTTTGAAGGTTTTCAAGTTTCCTCCCTGCAAGGAACTTTACCTCAAATTTTGAAGGTTTTACATATCAAAGTTTGCAGGTATTAGTTCCTTCAAAATCAAGGTTTTTCTTGCAAATTAGTTAGACTCTTTACTTCTTTTTACTATTTTAGCACCTTTCTCTTTCCATTCAATTTTTTCTACTAATCAAGAACTACAAGGAGGAATACAAAGAAAAGAGACATTTACAACCTACACATCGAGCTTGAACATGAATAGAACCTCTAAGTAAGAGAAATAAACCTAATACTTTGTGTACTGCTTCTAAAGAAATGTTGAGGATGCAAGGGAAGAAAAACATAGATTTATGGATTGATGGGAGGTTATATCCAAAAGACCCTTTTACAAACTCCACACCCCCATTTTAGGAATACGACATCTTTGCTTAACTTTGTTGGAGATGGCTATAATGGGCTCCTAGGATATACACATCATTTGGAAGCAACAAGAAATGTTCTTAAATTAGAAAGAGATTTGTTTAAGAAGGACAACATTCATTTGAAGAAAACCATGGAGCATTGTGTGCAGAATTTATTAAGCAATAAGGAAACCATTTAAGGGCTTGAAAAACAAATGTCTGACCTCATTAGGTCTTCGTAGACGACAAGAAAAACTAAGGGATATTGAGCAAATGAAGCTAGGAGGTGCTGGCATCAAGAAGAGAATACATGCAATCAAGTAAGCTCCTTTCTATTAACTGGTTTATTGTTTCTATTGTGATATTTTATGAATAGCAATCATTATTGTATATCAATTTTTGCATTTCAATATGATATTAGATCATTATTGCACCTTGATAAAGAATCAATGATAGAACCTTCTGGCGCACATTTTAGTCTTCTTTTAGATTTCCAGTATTATGCAGAAGCACTGATGAACGAGAAGAAGAAAAGCAAATAGATAACTTTTTCAAAGAGAATCAACTCAATCCACAAGACATCCAAGCAATACTTGATGAGGCTGGTATATCACACAGAGGGTACTCAGCCATTTATAAGACTTTGCATGAAAAGATGAAGGATTATAGTATGAAAGGATCATTATTGCCAAATCCTTCTTTGGTAAAAAAAAATGTGTAAACATGTAAACGAAGAGGTAGTGCAAGCACTGGGAACCCCATTTCATATTGAAGACACCTATGCTGCACCAACAGGAGATGTGGTCTACAATAGATACAATAATATTTTCTATGACTTGGAGGCCTTACGATCATATGATGTTCAATTGTTTGAAGTTACTCCTGAAGAATGTGATGGTGTCCTCAAATTTGTGCTAAAGCTTAATGAGTATCAAATTGTGAAGGAGCGAAAGTTAGAAAGTGTAAGATTCCTCCCCCAAACCCTTTTTGATGTCTAGCATATTCCCCTGTAATCAATTCCTTTTCTGAAATATAAGAGATCTTGTTTGTGGCTGTTTTAACCTAGAGAGAGAAAATATTCTAGAGAGAGAATATTTAGATTTTGAATATTTTTGGATAGAAAAATATCTCACCTTATTAAAATGAATCCCCCTGAAACAGAAATTCAGAAAGAATTTTCCAATGTGCAATTGGAATTAATTGGAAATAGGTATAAAAGAACCTTAGTCTAAGGGTCTAGATTTTCAGAAATTTTTGGATTATGGTCCAATTAAGGTTCCTATGGGCCAATAGCATCAATCCATGTGTAGGGAGGAGATAAATCCAATTTGTAAAAGAAGATACCCAAAAATGAGTCAATGCTCACATAAGGTGAAGAGTTGAAAATGTACAAGGTTTATTAGTAAAAAACTATGAGCAATAAAATTTTGACACATATGTAAGGAAGGGGAGTTCTTTAAAGAAGGTGCATATTTCACATAAGATGAAGAGTTGAAAATGTACAAGGTTTATTAGTAAAAAACTAGGAGCAATAAAATTTTGACACATATGTAAGGAAGGGGAGTTCTTTAAAGAAGGTGCATATTTCACATAAGATGAAGAGTTGAAAATGTACAAGGTTTATTAGTAAAAAACTAGGAGCAATAAAATTTTGACACATATGTAAGGAAGGGGAGTTCTTTAAAGAAGGTGCATATTTCACATAAGATGAAGAGTTGAAAATGTACAAGGTTTATTAGTAAAAAAACTATGAGCAATAAAATTTTGACACATATGTAAGGAAGGGGAGTTCTTTAAAGGAGGTACATATTTCACATGCTTGAATGAGTTTTAAACTCAAAAATAATGTGATATTTTTATCCCTCATCTCTCTTGAACCAAACCAAATCAAAATGGAACCAAATCAAATCAAAAAGTAACCAAACTAGGTCCAAATCTAGTCCAAATTCAACCAAACTGACTTGGAAAATTCTAGAATCAGTTTGTTTGGTTAGGAGCTCAATTTTTCCTATAAATAGAAGCCTTCCCTTGTTGAAAAAAATATAGTGTCTTATGCTTTGTTACTCTACTCCACCTAAGCCAAGAACTGTGAATTCTTTAATAATTCACTAGTTTTTGACACTTCTCTCTTTCTTCAATCCCCATTGGTGGCTCCATCAACATACTAAACCCATTCAAGATTGGTTGGGGGCCTCTACCGTGATCAAAGAATCAAGCAAATTATAAGATAAGTATAGTGAATTTTGATCTTTTCTATAATTTCTCAATGATTCTCTCTTCTCAACCCCTCTCAAGCTTGAATATAAGGAACTCCAGAATAAAATTGGATCTTAAGAAAAAGAGCTGTCCTCTACCTTGCGAGATGAGGACATCTCGCACTTTTTTAAGTGGGGTAGAATGTAAGATTCCTCCCCAGCCTTCGAGGTATACAGGAGTAAGAATCTCCCTTTTTGATCTTATAATTATTCCCTCTCTAAAATAAAAGAAAGTTTCTGTTTAAAAAAGGAAGACCCTTTCCCTAGAATACTTCTCAGGAGTCCCACCTGTTTTAAGGATTTAGAACAATGAGTTCAGAAGTGAGAATCGGTGTTTTGGATACCAAGGTTTTGGTTTTCATTCGAGTACGGCCCAAAAGAAGTTCTTTATCTCTTGGGGAGTATAAGAAGTTATCCCCCAGATATTGTGACCCTTATATCTGAATTCAATGAAAGTAGGTGACTTAGCCTACAAGCTTCTTTTACCTCCTCATCTCAAAATTCTTAATGCCTTCTATAGAAAAATGTGTCAAACACAAATCATGGAAAGACGGTAAAACTTCAGTGGCAAGTTACCGTTGGCTTCTAGGTTACGCTAGCTCCTTCCTTTATATAAGTCGTAACTTTTACTTGTCGCTCACAGTAATCTTACTTCCATCGATCCCCCTTCTTCTTAATCTCCTTCATGGCTTGGCAACAGGAATTAGTTTTATCCATGATGATTTCTCACCTTCAAGACGCAAGAGATTCTGTGAAGAAAGACTTTATAGAACAGTATGAGCGCTCACTTTTTCCTCACCTAGGAACTTCTGTAGCTCAGACCAAATGGCGGACCTATCAAAACATAACTAGGGTAACACCCTGGGGTCAGCAGCACTTTCGTAACAATGTCCTCTTAGCCATGGTTATTGAAGCTTTGGGTTTGGGTCCCCGATACTACTGCGTCATGAGATCAAGGCATCTTGGATTTTCTGAGCGGGTCTTCTTACTGGCGTGTTTTCTTCCTTATGAGAAGATATGCCTTTATCCCGTTTTTGGCTTGCCTCTCAGAGGTCCTTTTGTTAGATCACCTCATACCACTGAGATAGGTGCGGCAATAACCAGCAGAATCATTCCCATAGATGAGTTACCCTATACTTGTGCAGCTTGTGAGTGCTGCTTTTGTGACCATATGATGGACGGGCTTATGGAAGTGTAAAGAGTTCTTCTATCTTTACTGTATAAGTTCCGAGAATGAATAAAGTTTAAATCTTGTTCTTATCTTGCTTTCTTTAAGACTTTTCTTGGTGGTTAATCTTGATTAAAATTTTTCTCTAAGTCTCATATTCGTGCATCTTGCGAAATTATCCCAGTTTGCGAGATGAGGACATCTCGCATTTTTTAAGTGGGGTAGAATGTAAGATTCCTCCCCCAAACCCTTTTTGATGTCTAGCATATTCCCCTGTAATCAATTCCTTTTCTGAAATATAAGAGATCTTGTTTGTGGCTGTTTTAACCTAGAGAGAGAAAATATTCTAGAGAGAGAATATTCAGATTTTGAATATTTTTGGATAGAAAAATATCTCACCTTATTAAAATGAATCCCCCTGAAACAGAAATTCAGAAAGAATTTTCCAATGTGCAATTGGAATTAATTGGAATAGGTATAAAGAACCTTAGTCTAAGGGTCTAGATTTTCAGAAATTTTTGGATTATGGTCCAATTAAGGTTCCTATGGGCCAATAGCATCAATCCATGTGTAGGGAGGAGATAAATCCAATTTGTAAAAGAAGATACCCAAAAATGAGTCAATGCTCACATAAGGTGAAGAGTTGAAAATGTACAAGGTTTATTAGTAGAAAACTATGAGCAATAAAATTTTGACACATATGTAAGGAAGGGGAGTTCTTTAAAGAAGGTGCATATTTCACATAAGATGAAGAGTTGAAAATGTACAAGGTTTATTAGTAAAAAACTATGAGCAATAAAATTTTGACACATATGTAAGGAAGGGGAGTTCTTTAAAGAAGGTGCATATTTCACATAAGATGAAGAGTTAAAAATGTACAAGGTTTATTAGTAAAAAACTAGGAGCAATAAAATTTTGACACATATGTAAGGAAGGGGAGTTCTTTAAAGAAGGTGCATATTTCACATAAGATGAAGAGTTGAAAATGTACAAGGTTTATTAGTAAAAAAACTATGAGCAATAAAATTTTGACACATATGTAAGGAAGGGGAGTTCTTTAAAGGAGGTACATATTTCACATGCTTGAATGAGTTTTAAACTCAAAAATAATGTGATATTTTTATCCCTCATCTCTCTTGAACCAAACCAAATCAAAATGGAACCAAATCAAATCAAAAAGTAACCAAACTAGGTCCAAATCTAGTCCAAATTCAACCAAACTGACTTGGAAAATTCTAGAATCAGTTTGTTTGGTTAGGAGCTCAATTTTTCCTATAAATAGAAGCCTTCCCTTGTTGAAAAAAATATAGTGTCTTATGCTTTGTTACTCTACTCCACCTAAGCCAAGAACTGTGAATTATTTAATAATTCACTAGTTTTTGACACTTCTCTCTTTCTTCAATCCCCATTGGTGGCTCCATCAACATACTAAACCAATTGATTGGTTGGGGGCCTCTACCGTGATCAAAGAATGGTGAAAATAGATGTATGGATGTAGATGTGGATGTATGGATGTGAATGTGGATGTGGATGTGGATATATGTATGGATGTGAATAAATGATATGTAATGTGAAGGAATCTGAAGTGATGAGATGGAAAATGATGTGATGGGATGAGTATACATATAAATGGAATATGGAATAAGTAATGTAGATTGATGAGGGATAATGTGGAAAAATGAAAGTTAAAATAGAAACTGTATTGTAAACTGTTTGTAAATGACTGTTTTATGTCAACAATGCTGGGGGAGCATTTTGACCATCTTGTGATTAAGGTCGTGGAGACCTAACTGATAAAGTTGCAATTGCTGACGGAGAGTCAATGAAGGACGTCTCGCGTAGCAAGGTCGGCCGAGGTCTTGACCAGCCTCGGTGCGATTAAAATGGTGAGCTTCCGGTATGGTGGATGAGGGGCCAAGGAAGCGGCCTATAAGTGAAGCGCTAGGTCACCTGCGAAGGATCCTAGAGGGTGCTGACCATACGGTGCTCGGGCTCTGGGTCGCCTAGGATACTCACGCGTGCGTCGAGGAAGATCTAGGAACAAGAGTAGGAGTTGTTTTCTGAAATCGGGCATGGATCTGGTTGATTGACCTTACTGGTCTTCAATGGATGAGTCCATGGCTCTTTATATGGATCTGTTGGTTGATCTTGCTGCTGATCTTCAACGAGAGTCCATCTTGATAAGTGATTATATTGCCGAGTATTATGGGTTAGGGATTAGGAAACGGCCCCTGAGTGGACAGGTGGTGAGCGTCCTAGTTACCAATGATGCCATAGATACTCTGATGAAGGAATGATGAAAAAATTAAGAATCAACTGGATAAATTGGAAGATGGTGATCAGTGATACTATGGTTTTATTAAAGGATTGTTTTAAACTGGTTGAATCTGTGAAAAGGCAATTTCATATTGGGTGTGTGAGTGGTGTGACTAGTTTTATTTTGCATGAACATCCGGCTAGGGGGCCTTGGAACTCTTTTTCGTGGTACCCGGGACAAAACCTAACCAATTTCTTAATTGGATCCCATCACTACAGTGGTTGGGCGGTTGGCTAACCCATGGGACTGGATGGGGTTAGGCTGGACTGATGGATCCGTAAATCGAGACTCAAACTTTTGTTTTTACGATAGATAAAATAAATCCCGGACAGTAATTATTCTATGGATAGGAATCAACGGCTGTGCCTCTTGAATGGGGAAAAGAGCGTTGATCCCAATGATCCAACCGCAAGTTTCTTCCTTGATCTGACCAAGTATCTTATAGATGTAATTGGATCAGCTCGATCAGAAATGATCTTGACTACGTTAGAGTAAAAAGTTATCCTGGTGGAATCGCCCGTGCCTTTCGATAAAGGAAGTTTTTCCGGGTTCGGTTTTAGAACAACCGATGGATTAGTCTTTTGTCCGGATATCCGTGGGCGAGGTCCGAATGTGGGACCCCTGTCCCATGCGAGAAGTGCTACTTCCGCTGCCAGTATCCTGAATCCGTTGCTCGGTGGGAACAGGGATCTTACAGTTGGTATCACAGCATTTGGTTAATAAAGATCAACTGAGAAGACAAATATATCAAAAATTTATCAAGAAACACAAAAAGGTTATAATTGTGTGAGATAATTCATACAATTTGATATTCAAACTGAAATTCGTAATTTGGTAATTGGGTCTTCAGATAGAAGTACCGCAATTATATAGAATCCCTGACTTGCTTGAGGCCTAGACATGGTAGTATTTACCTTATAATTCCAAGGGCTGTGACTACCCGTATATACCGAGAGTATACTGCAGCTCTTTACTGACAGTATATACGAGTAAATCTAAGACTTGAAATTATAAGCGTTAATGCTATCCAGATGATGATTTCGAATGTGATTGATATGATTTTTAATTCTGTTTGAGAATTGATGAATTGATTTGGATTCTGATTGAAAATTCTGATTGAAAAATGATGATTTTTAAAAATTAGTTGAAATATAATGAAACCACAATGAGGGGGAATGGGACAAGTCCCTGTGATGATATTCATAACTAGAATGATGATAATGAATTCAGCAAATCACTATGAGATTAGTGGGTTGTGCTGTCAGATTGCTACTGTTAATACTTGATTGGTAGATAAAGTTAAGGGATGGAAAATTGAAAACTTGCTTGACTGAAATTCCGTGGAGGAATGTTCCGAAAGAAACTTTTCGGACTAATGGACCATTATCATGTTAAAGATATGAATGAATTGTAATTTAATGATGAGTTCTATATAGGGGATATTTATCCCAGTGTTCTATGACCAGAATATAAGGACTCTATAAGGAACCCCAGAATAAAATTGGATCTTAAGAAAAAGAGCTGTCCTCTACCTTGCGAGATGAGGACATCTCGCACTTTTTTAAGTGGGGTAGAATGTAAGATTCCTCCCCAGCCTTCGAGGTATACAGGAGTAAGAATCTCCCTTTTTGATCTTATAATTATTCCCTCTCTAAAATAAAAGAAAGTTTCTGTTTAAAAAAGGAAGACCCTTTCCCTAGAATACTTCTCAGGAGTCCCACCTGTTTTAAGGATTTAGAACAATGAGTTCAGAAGTGAGAATCGGTGTTTTGGATACCAAGGTTTTGGTTTTCATTCGAGTACGGCCCAAAAGAAGTTCTTTATCTCTTGGGGAGTATAAGAAGTTATCCCCCAGATATTGTGACCCTTATATCTGAATTCAATGAAAGTAGGTGACTTAGCCTACAAGCTTCTTATACCTCCTCATCTCAAAATTCTTAATGCCTTCTATAGAAAAATGTGTCAAACACAAATCATGGAAAGACGGTAAAACTTCAGTGGCAAGTTACCGTTGGCTTCTAGGTTACGCTAGCTCCTTCCTTTATATAAGTCGTAACTTTTACTTGTCGCTCACAGTAATCTTACTTCCATCGATCCCCCTTCTTCTTAATCTCCTTCATGGCTTGGCAACAGGAATTAGTTTTATCCATGATGATTTCTCACCTTTAAGACGCAAGAGATTCTGTGAAGAAAGACTTTATAGAACAGTATGAGCGCTCACTTTTTCCTCACCTAGGAACTTCTGTAGCTCAGACCAAATGGCGGACCTATCAAAACATAACTAGGGTAACACCCTGGGGTCAGCAGCACTTTCGTAACAATGTCCGCTTAGCCATGGTTATTGAAGCTTTGGGTTTGGGTCCCCGATACTACTGCGTCATGAGATCAAGGCATCTTGGGTTTTCTGAGCGGGTCTTCTTACTGGCGTGTTTTCTTCCTTATGAGAAGATATGCCTTTATCCCGTTTTTGGCTTGCCTCTCAGAGGTCCTTTTGTTAGATCACCTCATACCACTGAGATAGGTGCGACAATAACCAGCAGAATCATTCCCATAGATGAGTTACCGTATACTTGTGCAGCTTGTGAGTGCTGCTTTTGTGACCATATGATGGACGGGCTTATGGAAGTGTAAAGAGTTCTTCTATCTTTACTGTATAAGTTCCGAGAATGAATAAAGTTTAAATCTTGTTCTTATCTTGCTTTCTTTAAGACTTTTCTTGGTGGTTAATCTTGATTAAAATTTTTCTCTAAGTCTCATATTCGTGCATCTTGCGAAATTATCCCAGTTTGCGAGATGAGGACATCTCGCATTTTTTAAGTGTGATAGAATGTAAGATTCCTCCCCCAAACCCTTTTTGATGTCTAGCATATTCCCCTGTAATCAATTCCTTTTCTGAAATATAAGAGATCTTGTTTGTGGTTGTTTTAACCTAGAGAGAGAAAATATTCTAGAGAGAGAATATTCAAATTTTGAATATTTTTGGATAGAAAAATATCTCACCTTATTAAAATGAATCCCCCTGAAACAGAAATTCAGAAAGAATTTTCCAATGTGCAATTGGAATTAATTGGAATAGGTATAAAGAACCTTAGTCTAAGGGTCTAGATTTTCAGAAATTTTTGGATTATGGTCCAATTAAGGTTCCTATGGGCCAATAGCATCAATCCATGTGTAGGGAGGAGATAAATCCAATTTGTAAAAGAAGATACCCAAAAATGAGTCAATGCTCACATAAGGTGAAGAGTTGAAAATGTACAAGGTTTATTAGTAAAAAACTATGAGCAATAAAATTTTGACACATATGTAAGGAAGGGGAGTTCTTTAAAGAAGGTGCATATTTCACATAAGATGAAGAGTTGAAAATGTACAAGATTTATTAGTAAAAAACTATGAGCAATAAAATTTTGACACATATGTAAGGAAGGGGAGTTCTTTAAAGAAGGTGCATATTTCACATAAGATGAAGAGTTAAAAATGTACAAGGTTTATTAGTAAAAAACTAGGAGCAATAAAATTTTGACACATATGTAAGGAAGGGGAGTTCTTTAAAGAAGGTGCATATTTCACATAAGATGAAGAGTTGAAAATGTACAAGGTTTATTAGTAAAAAAACTATGAGCAATAAAATTTTGACACATATGTAAGGAAGGGGAGTTCTTTAAAGGAGGTACATATTTCACATGCTTGAATGAGTTTTAAACTAAAAAATAATGTGATATTTTTATCCCTTATCTCTCTTGAACCAAACCAAATCAAAATGGAACCAAATCAAATCAATAAGTAACCAAACTAGGTCCAAATCTAGTCCAAATTCAACCAAACTGACTTGGAAAATTCTAGAATCAGTTTGTTTGGTTAGGAGCTCAATTTTTCCTATAAATAGAAGCCTTCCCTTGTTGAAAAAAATATAGTGTCTTATGCTTGATTACTCTTCTCCACCTAAGCCAAGAACTGTGAATTCTTTAATAATTCACTAGTTTTTGACACTTCTCTCTTTCTTCAATCCCCATTGGTGGCTCCATCAACATACTAAACCAATTGATTGGTTGGGGGCCTCTACCGTGATCAAAGAATCAAGCAAATTATAAGATAAGTATAGTGAATTTTAATCTTTTCTATAATTTCTCAATGATTCTCTCTTCTCAACCCCTCTCAAGCTTGAGAAGCTTAATTGATATGGTTTTTGAAATGCTATTAAAGTTAATTAATTAATGATAGTAAAGAATTACATAAAATTCTATTTATATTCAATTCTAATGGTTTTTCTCTCTCTCACTTAAGAAATGGTCATACTCATGACCCTTTTCAATCCAAATGAAGCTTTTCATTAGGCTTTTCCTTAATCCAAGATTAAGCTATGCTTGAGGCCAAATTAATGGCTTTTTTCTATGCTTTTAGTTTATGTATATCGATGATTCAATCCATTATGGATTGATGATCCAATTAGAGACCATTCTAATTATTTCCTTAATGATAAGCCTTATCCCTTAAAAAAATTGAGATTTATCAGTCATAGTAGCAGAGCTATGGCAAAATTTTTATAGAAATTATGCATAAAATAATTTCATTCAAAGCATAAAAAGAGGACTTCCTACCATATTCTAGGAACTATCATCCTAGATTAATTAAAAGAATTTTATTATGCATGTAGATGTATAGATGAGGATGTAAATGGAAATGTGGATGGATGCATGTAGATGTAGATGTATAGATGTAGATGTGAATGGAGATGTGGATGTATGCATGTAGATGTAGATGTATAGATGTAGATGTGGATGTGGAGGTGGATGTATGCATGTAGATGTAGATGTGGATGTGGATGTGGAGGTGGATGTATGCATGTAGATGTAGATGTATAGATGTGGATGTGAATGTGGAGGTGGATGTATACATGTAGATGTAGATGTATGGATGTGAGTGTGAATGTGGAGGTGGATGTATGCATGGAGATGTGGATGTATGCATATAGAAGTAGATGTATAGATGAGGATGTAAAGGGAGATGTCGATGGATGCATGTAGATGTAGATGTATAGATGTAGATGTGAATGGAGATATGGATGTATTCATGTAGATGTAGATGTGGATGTGGAGGTGGATGGATGCATGTAGATGTAGATGTAGATGGAGATGGAGATGTAGATGTATAGATGTATGCATGTAGATGTAGATGTATAGATGTAGATGTGAATGGAGATGTGGATGTATGCATGTAGATGTAGATGTATAGATGTAGATGTGGATGTGGAGGTGGATGTATGCATGTAGATGTAGATGTGGATGTGGACGTGGAGGTGGATGTATGCATGTAGATGTAGATGTATAGATGTGGATGTGAATGTGGAGGTGGATGTATGCATGTAGATGTAGATGTATGGAGGTGAATGTGAATGTGGATGTGGATGTATGCATAAAGATGTGGATGTATGCATGTAGATGTGAATGTACGCATATAGATGTGGATGTATGGATGTGAATGTGCATGTAGATGCGGATGTATGGATGTGGATGCATGAATGTGCATGTAGATGTGGATGTGAAAATAGATGTATGGATGTAGATGTGGATGTATGGATGTGAATGTGGATGTGGATGTGGATATATGTATGGATGTGAATAAATGATATGTAATGTGAAGGAATCTGAAGTGATGAGATGGAAAATGATGTGATGGGATGAGTATACATATAAATGGAATATGGAATAAGTAATGTAGATTGATGAGGGATAATGTGGAAAAATGAAAGTTAAAATAGAAACTGTATTGTAAACTGTTTGTAAATGCTGTTTGTAAATGACTGTTTTATGTCAACAATGCTGGGGGAGCATTTTGACCATCTTGTGATTAAGGTCGTGGAGACCTAACTGATAAAGTTGCAACTGCTGACGGAGAGTCAATGAAGGACGTCTCGCATAGCAAGGTCGGCCGAGGTCTTGACCAGCCTCGGTGCGATTAAAATGGTGAGCTTCCGGTACGGTGGATGAGGGGCCAAGGAAGCGGCCTATGAGTGAAGCGCTAGGTCACCTGCGAAGGATCCTAGAGGGTGCTGACCATACGGTGCTCGGGCTCTGGGTCACCTAGGATACCCACGCGTGCGTCGAGGAAGATATTGGAACAAGAGTAGGAGTTGTTTTCTGAAATCGGGCATGGATCTGGTTGATTGACCTTGCTGGTCTTCAATGGATGAGTCCATGGCTCTTTATATGGATCTGTTGGTTGATCTTGCTGATCTTCAACGAGAGTCCATCTTGATAAGTGATTATATTGCCGAGTATTATGGGCTAGGGATTAGGAAACGACCCCTGAGTGGACAGGTGGTGAGCGTCCTAGTTACCAATGATGCCATAGATACTCTGATGAAGGAATGATGGAAAAATTAAGAATCAACTGGATAAATTGGAAGATGGTGATCAGTGATACTATGGTTTTATTAAAGGATTATTTTAAACTAGTTGAATCTGTGAAAAGGCAATTTCATATTGGGTGTGTGAGTGGTGTGACTAGTTTTATTTTGCATGAACATCTGGCTAGGGGGCCTTGGAACTCTTTTCCTTGGTACCCGGGACAAAACCTAACCAAATTCTTAATTGGATCCCATCACTACAGTGGTTGGGGGGTTGGCTAACCCATGGGACTGGATGGGGTTAGGCTGGACTGATGGATCCGTAAATCAAGACTCAAACTTTTGTTTTAACGATAGATAAAATAAATCCCGGACAGTAATTGTTCTATGGATAGGAATCAACGGCTGTGCCTCTTGAATGGGGAAAAAAGCGTTGATCCCAATGATCCAAGTGCAAGTTTCTTCCTTGATCTGACCAAGTATCTTATAGATGTAATTGGATCAGCTCGATCAGAAATGATCTTGACTACGTTAGAGTAAAAAGTTATCCTGGTGGAATCGCCCGTGCCTTCCGGTAAAGGAAGTTTTTCCGGGTTCGGTTTTAGAACAACCGACGGATTAGTCTTTTGTCCGGATATCCGTGGGCGAGGTCCGAATGTGGGACCCCTGTCCCACGCGAGAAGTGCTACTTTCGCTGCTAGTATCCTGAATCCGTTGCTCGGTGGGAACAAGGATCTTACAGAAAGGGTTACCATCACACTAATGAACAAGGCACTTGATACATCTATTGTAAAACATGATCCTAGATGGTTTAGTGTTCAGTCTGAAAACAATATATTGTCGTTGGGATCGTTTAAGGTAAAATTTATTAGACTCGGATATGTTTGTGAAAAAAGAATTACATATAAAAAACACTAATGGGTGTTGCATTCCTATGTTTTTATAAATTTTCATTGGATTTGAGAATTGCCGGGCGAAATCGGAGATTTCGTGAACGATGGGATTCTGCATTCCACCTAACGGGATATGCCCCAAGGTATCTGGACAATGTCTTGATTACAAACAAAGGAAATTCTGCATTGTCTTTCAAGAATTTCTTGTGGAATATAATGAATTGTGGAAACTTCAATCGGTTTATGTACTCTCCTAGTGCTACGTCCATTACGAGTCCTCCCACGCGTTTGCCTACTCCGTGCCCAAGAAACTCATCCTCAAACACAACCTGCTACAAAACAATATTGTCGAGATGAGCCAACACAACAAATAGAAGAACCTACTCAGCCACACCACGATAAAAAGTAATTAACAAGTAAACACACCTTTTGATTTTTGTCATTAACAAGTAAATCATATGTCCATATATTGATTGTTGAGTAAGTGTCCTGGACCGCCGATGAGGATGCCCCTTCCCTTCCCATGTGTGAAATATTAAGTCTTTGCTGAATAGCCTGAAATTCCCCTTCAGTGGTGGGAAGGTTGGATTCATAGCTTTTTGCATCCTTGTACATCATAAATAATGTGTCGGCAGCAAAATGGAACTCACTGTCCTTGACATTTGAATCCAATAAGAGATACTTATCCAAATCTGGATCGACAATTTCTTCATCTTCCTCAAGATTCTATGCAATGATGACCAGATAGTACTCTTCCCTTATGTCAAACATACCTTGAATATCTGTAGTTAACAAATATTCTTTGTCACCAATAGGAATTGTGGGGAGTGGGGCTGGAATGTCCCCTGCTTCCTCTTTCATAGAGGGCTACTCATCACCTGTAACCACTAAGGTGTCTTCTCTTTTGAGTGTGTCAATATCCAACTGCTCACTTAAGTCCCTCTCCATAGCCAAGTTTATCTCCTCCGCAATCTCTTGAACTTCATCTTCTGCTCTTGGAGGTTCCTCTACCTTCTCCTCAATTTCTTCATTTGAAACTTTTTCATCCTCAAGGAGCACATGCAGATAGCAGATAAATCCATAGTGGTAATAAGCAATTGTGAATGGGACACTTATTGTGTGTCTTCTTCTTATCATCTGGCACCTTTAAAATATCCATGTTTAACTTTTGTCTCAGGGTTGTTGAAGGCACAATATCATTCACGTGCACGTACTGGACGCCATCAAACATGACTTTACCACTCAAAGTGATCTGCTGAAATTGTTGCCCTTTCTCCTCAAGATACAAACGAGCAGAAATGATCATGTCTTCAATGGAGAAATTGAAATTAAACATGAATGAGATTTCATGATGGCGATGATGGTGTTGAACTTTATAAAGGAAGTTAAACAACTTTTCATTTGGGGTTTCTTGAAGGCCACCATCAGACTCAACCTCAATCCCGAAAGGTTCCATCTACAAGCCAAGAAATATGTCAGGTCAATGAAAGTTGTGTGTAAGATAATAAAGGATTAGGCAAGATCAATATAACGTGATAAGCATTGGAGAAATCTCATTGACATCTCTAGTTGCGTTGTAGTAATTTGATGAAATATTAGTGAGAAAATGAATTGCAAAGAAAAATGTGCCAAAATCACTGTAACGTGATACGTATGGGAGAATTCCCAACAAGGAGCCCTCTCTTCACGTTATAGTGATTTGATGCAATATTTCAAAGGCAATGATGATTGTAAGAAAAATCACTACAAGAACAACAGTAGGACAAATCACTAACGTGATATGGGTGGGAGAGTTCTCACCGACTCCCCTCTTCGCGCTGTAGTAATTCGATCAAATATTTGTAAGAAAAAAATCAATTTCTTAAAAATCTAAACGACGAAATCTTTGAAAAAGCAAAAAAAAGAACGGTAGTAGGACAAATCACTATAACGCGATATGCTTGAGAGAGTTCGCACCCGAGACCTCTTCTCGTGTTGTAGTGATTTCAAGAAATTTATGCAAGCAAATTACCATTGTGCGCAAAATCACTACAACGCGATATGGGTACGTTAGTTCTCACCGAGATCCCTCTTCGCGTTGTAGTGATTTGATGAAATATTGTGAGAAATAAATTAAATTCTTAAAAATCTAAAAGCAGTAATCTTTGATGGAATATTTACAAAACAATTATACAACTTCGGCAAAATTGAAACACGAAAACATTTGAAAACATACCATGAAATTCACTGGGAGAGCAAGAAGCAACCAACAAAATTGACTGTAGGAGAGCAAGATGCAACTTGAAGGTGTGATGACTACGAGAAAAATTGCACAAGAGCAAGAAGCAATGAATAATGAATGTTGGTCCACGGAAACTAGCGGTCTCTGTACACGTGGCAGACATGCATGATGGCACACCACGTGCTCTGTGCACGTATGATGACACGTGTTAAAAATTGATTGATCGTAATCATCCTGAGTATGACCCCGCATCCTCCTTCGCACGTGTTGACATGCCCTTTTGCACGTGCGTCGTGCTTGTCCTCGGTAAATGTGGTACTCATCCTCGATAAATGTCAAGTGTCCTTATCTTTTGCTCCCGTTTCATTCTACCTCCTTCAGTTGCGTGTATTCCTCTGTGTCGTGCCTCATCTATGCCATCTCTGCGATTTATCAAGCAAGCGTCCCATCACTTCAACATTTTCCTTGCGTAATTATTTTGTGAGTTATCAAGTAATCAACTGGTCTTAAATGTTATATTCAATCATATATATCATGTTTTACCTACGTTCATTAGATATTGAGTCAAACAAAAGGCAATGTCTGACAAATCACCACGACGCAAAGAATGAATTACGATTTTTTTTGATGTAGCCAAGCGCGTAATAGTTTTTTGGACATACTTTCTTGTCCTATACATTGTTCTATGTCGTGTATGTTATCTATGACTTATTTCCATGACCTACTTTGTGAAATGAAATGCTCTGTGCAAGAAATCACTACTACAACGCGAGGAGGGTGTGACGATTAGGTCTGATGTGCATGTATCACGTTGTAGTGATTTGGACCTATTTTATCGTCATAGGTGTTGTTAGGTGTATTGTTTTTGTGTTATTTTGTCAAATGAAAGGGTCTCTTTGAGAAATCAATATACAACGCGAGGAGTTGATGTAGATTTTGTCTGAAGTACCCATATCGCATTGTAGTGATTTGAAGCTAATTTGTTATCAAAGTTAACTTTTTCAATAGTTTTTGTATTATTGTCCTATGTAGTTATTGAGAGAAACTTATCATGTAACATTATGACTATTTTCAGATGGCGCGTATGAAGAAGACCGCAAGGCTCTCATCTACAGATGATCCTCAATTAGGTAGAGAAGCTAGTTTGGGAAAGAAAATGTCTGCACTGTGCTCAATGAGGAGACGCAGGTACAACCAACATAGATCCGTCCTTCTTGAACTAAGGAAGGTGGAGAAACATATACATTGCATGATTCCAAAGTTGCCATTCCAGCGCGTAGTCCGGTCTACATTCCTCTGCCCTAGGATGTTTGCAAGAGGCCTCTGCCCTAGGATGTTTGCAAGAGGCTGCGGAAGACTGGCTTGTCGAATTTTTTCAAGATAGCTATGTCCTTGCTGTGCATGCACATAGAATCACTATGATGCCAAAAGGCATGAACTCGCTTCGTTTGCTCAGGTTCAGATATGACCGTACGCTGGAGCCCATCCTACTTAGTGACAAGAGAATGAAAGGAATTTTGGAAATCCCTCCTTTGATGAAGAAAGTTAAGATAATAGAAGTGACAGAGTCTAGTCATTCATGTGACACAAGGCTCAACGTAAGGCTCAATGCACAAAGGATTGGTGACCAAGCTAGGATGCAGGAGCTCTAAGAATTGCGGTTGAAGAAAGCGGCTATTCAGGAAATGCATAAGTCGAATGTGAGAGCTTTGAGTTATTCTGTCCCCTCGTTTCACGTTAGACTTCCAGTGTGAGACACTAGGCAATTTTTCCCTTTCGATGCGGAGGAGATTGATGTTTTATTCAATGTTTTAAGGGAGTTCAACGATAGAATTATCATAGCAGTTCTAAGGTTTGCTATGTCCTTTTCATCATCTTGATTATAAAGTGGGTTGCTTGTCCAAAGTAACTAATATAATGTAATTTTCTTGTGCAGCTTGGTTATATCAAATCTCCCATTTGATGTTCAAAATCGTGTATATATTATAGATTCCCTTCTTTCCTCGGTTCTTACTACAGAACATACTTCATTGGTTAATGTATGTCTGTGGTTTAGTTCGATAAATTTTGATGTAGCTCAAAAAATTCTAATGGCATACAATGAAGAGTAAGTGACATGCAATCTCATTTATAGTCTTAGTATTGTGACCTAAATTTACTATATATTTTTTATGTTACTTCTGATACTCCTAATTGCATGTTGTAGTTCACACTGGAGTTTGATCCTTTACGATATGGAATCCAAGACTTGTTACTTGGCCAAATCAGGTGAAGAATTCCATGTCACCGTGGTGAGCGTCCCAAAGAGCAACCAACCCAAGAGCATCCCGAAGAGCAAGCACCCCCTCAACAACAAGCCTCAGCACCCCCTCAACACAACAACAAGAATCATCCCACACACAATAGCACGCTTCGTAGGAAAAAATAAGAACATATCAATATTTTAAATATCCAATAAGAAAATGTAAAATATTTGTCTTAGTTTCTATTGCTTTGAGAAATACAAAATGTTGTCATGATTGATGTAACTATATACTGTCAAAAATACATTTATCCCCATTTATCTCTATGTGATGATCGTTTGCACCATGAAAACTTGCTTCCTTATAATGTCTTTACATTGAATGGTCCTGTCTTTTCTCCTTGGTACCTATTTCCAAAATCAAAGTAATGTATATAAGTAATAATGATTATGGCGTAGTTTTGGAATGAATACTTTTTTGAGGTTAGATTGAATAACATACCTTATGGTCGTTGCACTTAGTAATCCAATACCATGTGGTGACCTAATCACCTCAATGCCCAAGAAATATCTGAGCTCCCCCAGATCCTTCATCTCGAACTTATGTCTAAGAAAGATCTTTACATCAAAGATCTCTGCATCATGTTCCCCGTAATGATCAAGTCATCTACATAGATGACAACAAGCACAACCCCTCTATCACCATGTCTCACATACAGTGAGAAATCTGCATTGGCTACATGAAAGCCAATAGTGACAAGATATTCAGAAATCTTGTCAAACCATGCTCTTGGTGCTTGTTTTAAGCCATACAAGGCTTTCTTCAACCTGCAAACATGCTCAGGGTGACTCACATCCTCATATCCAGGTGGCTGCAACATATACACCTCTTCCTGCAAATCCCCATGCAAGAATGCATTCTTTACATCCATCTGATGTAAAGACCATTGCTTTGACGCAGCCACTGCTATCACAACTCTCACTGTTGCCATCTTAGCAACTGGGCTGAAAGTTTCCTCATAATCAATGCCATATGTCTGCGCATATCCTTTGGCTACCAATCTAGCCTTGTACCTGTTTATGCTTCCATCACTGTTATGTTTAACTTTGTACACCCACTTGCATCCAATGGCTTTCTTACCTTCAGGCAATTGCACTAAATCCCAAGTCTCATTTTTTTTTCCATAGAGTGCATTCATCTCCTCATCCATAGCTTTCTCCCAATACACATTTCCAACAGCCTCATCAATGCATGTGGGCTCAACAACCTGCACAACCTTTGCCATATATGCATAGTGATGTGCCACATAACCATCATAGGTAAATCTCTGCACATGATTTTTCACTCTCCTAGATCTTCGCAACTTTCATTCATGGCTTCCATAGCCTTCTTTACATCAGGTGTTCTCATAGCTGGGATCCCAAGCTCCTCATCAAGGCTTATATCTGAGCCACTAGACTCTCCATCAACATGAGAACGCCCTGCAGAAATGTCAGGCAGACCAAGGGGCTCAACCACTTTCTCTTTTCCTTTACGTGATGTACTAATCACATTTGCAGGAGTGGTATTATGACGCAGCCTCCCACTCCATGGTCTATCAACAGACCCATTAGATGAGGACTCTCCTGGTCCACTCAAAAACTGTGATTGCTGACCTGCATTCTATGCAACCACACTTCCACTCACATCAGCCCCAACAGCTTCTTTTTCAGCAGCATACCAGCTGCTCATCTCATCAAAGACAACATCCCTGCTTACCCTCAACTCACGTGTAGCAGGGTTATAACACCTATATCCCTTGTGCTCAAGGGAATATCCAATAAACACACATTTTTCAGCTTTTGGATCCAGCTTAGTTCTCAGCTCATCTGGCACATGCACATATGCAATGCATCCAAAGACTTTCAGATGAGACAAATCTGGTTTTCTGCCAGTAAACCTCTCCTCTGGAGTTACATCATGTATGGCTGCAGTTGGAGTCCTGTTCATGATGTATACTGCTATAGAAACAGCCTCAGCCCAATAGCTATGCGGCATATTCTTCTCTTCCATCAATGCTCGCGCAATCTCAGCAATGTGCCTGTTTTTCCACTCAGCAACTCCATTTTGCTACGGAGTGTATCTACATGTAAACTAACTCCGAATACCATTCTTCTTCAAAAATTCAGAGAACTCATTGGAGAAGTACTCTCCCCCTCCATCTGACCTTAGACACTTTACATATTTCCCTGTTTGCTTTTCAACCAAAACTCTGAAATTCTGAAAGTGAGTGAACACCTCACTCTTCTCCTTCATGAAATATACCCACACTTTCCTTGTGTGGTCATCAATGAATGTCACATAATACCTGCAGCCTCCCATAGACATGGTCTTCGTAGGACCCCATACATCTAAATGCACAACATCTAGTGCATTTCTGCTCACATATCTGTTACGTGGAAATACATGCTTTGTTTGCTTTCCAAATTGGCATGCTTCACATATTCTCTGCATACCTTCCACTTTAAATTTTGGCAGCCCTGTCACAATTCCTTTAGTCTGCATAGACTTCATTCTCTACACATTCACATGTCCGATTCTTTTATGCCAAATGTCTGTGTCTGCAACAATTCCTGAACCATTTGTAAACATCGCAGCACTCACTTCAGGCATGTCTACATAATACAAACCAACTGAAACAAACAGTGGAGGCCCATATACGGGCGTCCCCGATATACAGTTGCATAAATGCATGAGAGGATGGCTTCATGATTGGTGTGGAAGACTAGATTTACACAAAATGCAACCAATTAAATGAATGCATGTAAGACGAGTCTAAGTGTCTCATACCACATAGGCGCGTTGTATATACACACATAGGATGGTAGAAAGATAGAAGACATAAATGTGTCTGGAGTAAGTATATGAAACCAATCTGATGTCCCATACCACCAGATTAATTCCATACATCACTTCCTTCAGAATAGAAGTTTGAGGCAGAGTGGCCACTTCCCTTTGAAACTTAAATTCCGACACAAATTTTTCCTATCTAGAAATTTCATTAAAGTTATTGAACTTGAACTAATTTTAATGTTGCGTCTATGGTTTATTAATTAGGTTCTTAGTTTGGAAAAATATTATAAAAATATTATAATTAGGTTCTTAGTTTAGAAAAATATTATTATTATTATATATATATGTACATATATATATATGTATATATATATATGTATATATATATATGTATGTATGTATGTATGTATGTATGTATGTATAGCATTAAGCTTTAATTAAAGCCTAAATTAAAGCGTTCCAAAAATCGGTCAGATGAAGCATATATATATATATATATATATATATATATATATATATATATATATAAAATTAAATCTTAAGTATTAATTAATGCTTAATTAAGACAGGCACCTCTATCACGCAGCGCACGTTTTGGAAAGGAGGAGGAATTTTCGATCATGTGCGCTGCCGGGAAATAATAAAAGATAAAGCTTTATATATGTATATATCTATATATTAACAAAGCTTTGGTAAAAGCTTTACTCTTCAAATCTCATTATTGTGAGCTCAGGGACGGCCACCGAAACAACACACAACTATTGTGTGAATGGAGAGTAAAATTGCTGGCTGCAGAGCCGCTTTGGTCTAAATGCAAACTTTTTCAATATGCTGCACCGAAATTAGAGCAAGAGAATATATATATATATATATATATATAAGAGGGTGATTATTAAGCTTTATTTAAAGCTTAGATTAAAGTTTTTTTAAAGCTACAAGAAATAGCGTGCAACTTGTGGGTAACCTATATATATATATATATATATATATATATATATATATATATATATATATATATATATATAGATTTGTCTCCACCCATCCTTCTTCACGGGCAAGGCAGTTTTGGAGGCGGGCTGCAATGAGGCGGTTTGGCGCTGCTGAATTTCTTCTTCCATCGACCGTTTAAAGCGCTTTGGCAGAGAAATTTACGCCCAGCGCTAAACTGAGGAGGAGAAAAATAAAAATCCCAAAAGTAATTTTGAAAAACAAATTCTCAGAACAATCCTCATCCCTCCATGATGGAATTCTTGACGTTGCAGTAGTTTGCTCTCCATGCTCCTCTCCTTGTTGATTCAATCCATACGGACTGATTATGAAACATATTAGTAAAATTAAAGGTGATTTTGTGGTTTTACAAACCCACTAATGGTTTTCTCCCTTGCTTTACCCTTTGGACAATAGATTGATTATCCTTTGGACAATAGATTGATTATCCTTGCTTTACCCTTTGGACAATAGATTGATTATCCAATGATTAAAAACAAAGTCTTTTTTCAACCATACATAAACATAAATCCATAAAGGTGTTCTTCTTTAATTAAAATTCAAAAAATTTACCAAAATCACATGTTCCTTGGTCTCTTTCACCTCTTTGTCCATAAGTCTTTGATAGCCTTCAAAAAGATTAAATTAAACCAAAACTTTGATACCACTGTCACTCACGGGACCTTTTTACACTTCTTGAAGAAATAATTAAAAACTCATAAAATATATCAAAATTAAAATAAAGACTTGAATTAAAATTGATGAATAAATAATTAAGCATAACATAAGACAAAAGAATTAAAATAACATCACCATCAAGACAAGATTGGGTACAATCTCCCGACATGAATATTTCAAAAAAATTATTCATAAAAATAACCCAAGGAACTAAGAATAGATGAACGTACAAATTGGGCTTGCTTTTTTCACTTTTGGGGTATTGCTTTACAAATTTTAAATCATATCAAAATCCTTAAGTTTTGTACATATAAAAACTTTTGTCTAAATAAAATTACTAGTAAGCCTTGTTACATAAAATAACTTTATGCACATTTGCACATATATTAATTTTGTGCTCACTTGCACATTCCATTAAGCTGAATCTTGTAACAAACAATGCAACAAGAAATCTACATGCCTCAAAATTTCCTTTACAAATGGACATGAAAGTGTTCTCTCATTTTTGCACCTGTTCACGAGGCATGGTTTGGAGCAATCCATTAAGTAGTATGACTATCTCCTTGCCTTATTACGAAACATATAAGAAGAAGACTCGTCAATCTTACCTCCTTGCCTTATTATGCAAAGGACATGGAAAAAGATGAAATCTAGTCAAATGGAGAGCCCTTGTGTGATGATTTCAAACTTTTGTTTAATTTTTAAATTATAGTTATGATGGATTTCCTTTTTCAATGGACTACTCTTTCTCTAATACATACACAAGAGAAACTTGTTATTTTTTTCGATTTTAGGAACTGTCATGTGATTTTGATAAAACTCCAAATAAATGAATGACAAACTTGTTTATTTGGCTTCATTTAAAAAAGTGACCTAGACGTAACATACAATATATTATCCACTTTGTTTGCAATAGTGTTAAAGTTTAGATTTACTTATAGTTACTCACAATAGATATTTACGAGCGAGGCACTATTTTTCTGTGGAAATCTACCTCAACTTGATTAAAGAGCTTAGTAAGTATCTACACAATTATTGACATCAAATGATTTATAAGCCTTGCAATAGATATTGGGTTATATCAAAATGTATGCAGGTGTATTCACATGCACATGATATGAAACACCACCACCTTGCACACCACACAATCACCCCCTTTTGCAAATTTTGCGGAACGGACCCCTTTATCTCAAGATGGACGGTTCCGATGCATCCCAGATCGACGGACTGGATGTCTCCAAAATGGGCTGAAGCGGATCTAGGTGGCCGAACACTCTTATATAATAGGGGCATGGGGCACACTCAAGGGAGCTTGGGGGCTTGGGGTTTTGGGCTCCATGAGGCCAAGGCTATGTTATGCTCTCTTTGTAGAGGTTCATATCTACTCACCTACCATTTCACACTATAGCTACATGCTATTGGATTGTGTTATACCTCTTGATGGTATGGGACATCAGTGTAGAGGTATGATGTATTTCATTCATTATTCATGTGTGCATCCCTTGGGCTCGGGGGTGGTTGGGTGGTTGAGTTTATGCCTGATTTATACATGTTTTATGCATAACAATTATCTAGAGAGATCTTAGGGTTTTAACATTTAGTTCGATAAATTTTGATGTAGCTCAAAAAATTCTAATGGCATACAATGAAGAGTAAGTGACATGCAATCTCATTTATAGTCTTAGTATTGTGACCTAAATTTACTATATATTTTTTATGTTACTTCTGATACTCCTAATTGCATGTTGTAGTTCACACTGGAGTTTGATCCTTTACGATATGGAATCCAAGACTTGTTACTTGGCCAAATCAGGTGAAGAATTCCATGTCACCGTGGTGAGCGTCCCAAAGAGCAACCAACCCAAGAGCATCCCGAAGAGCAAGCACCCCCTCAACAACAAGCCTCATCACCCCCTCAACACAACAATAAGAATCATCCCACACACAATAGCACGCTTCGTAGGAAAAAATAAGAACATATCAATATTTTAAATATCCAATAAGAAAATGTAAAATATTTGTCTTAGTTTCTATTGCTCTGAGAAATACAAAATGTTGTCATGATTGATGTAACTATATGCTGTCAAAAATACATTTATCTCTATGTGATGATCGTTTGCACCATGAAAACTTGCTTCCTTATAATGTCTTTACATTGAATGGTCCTGTCTTTTCTCCTTGGTACCTATTTCCAAAATCAAAGTAATGTATATAAGTAATAATGATTATGGCGTAGTTTTGGAATGAATACTTTTTTGAGGTTAGATTGAATAACATACCTTATGGTCGTTGCACTTAGTAATCCAATACCATGTGGTGACCTAATCACCTCAATGCCCAAGAAATATCTGAGCTCCCCCAGATCCTTCATCTCGAACTTATGTCTAAGAAAGATCTTTACATCAAAGATCTCTGCATCATGTTCCCCGTAATGATCAAGTCATCTACATAGATGACAACAAGCACAACCCCTCTATCACCATGTCTCACATACAGTGAGAAATCTGCATTGGCTACATGAAAGCCAATAGTGACAAGATATTCAGAAATCTTGTCAAACCATGCTCTTGGTGCTTGTTTTAAGCCATACAAGGCTTTCTTCAACCTGCAAACATGCTCAGGGTGACTCACATCCTCATATCCAGGTGGCTGCAACATATACACCTCTTCCTGCAAATCCCCATGCAAGAATGCATTCTTTACATCCATCTGATGTAAAGACCATTGCTTTGACGTAGCCACTGCTATCACAACTCTCACTGTTGCCATCTTAGCAACTGGGCTGAAAGTTTCCTCATAATCAATGCCATATGTCTGCGCATATCCTTTGGCTACCAATCTAGCCTTGTACCTGTTTATGCTTCCATCACTGTTATGTTTAACTTTGTACACCCACTTGCATCCAATGGCTTTCTTACCTTCAGGCAATTGCACTAAATCCCAAGTCTCATTTTTTTTTCCATAGAGTGCATTCATCTCCTCATCCATAGCTTTCTCCCAATACACATTTCCAACAGCCTCATCAATGCATGTGGGCTCAACAACCTGCACAACCTTTGCCATATATGCATAGTGATGTGCCACATAACCATCATAGGTAAATCTCTGCACATGATTTTTCACTCTCCTAAATCTTCGCAGCTTTTCATTCATGGCTTCCATAGCCTTCTTTACACCAGGTGTTCTCATAGCTGGGATCCCAAGCTCCTCATCAAGGCTTATATATGAGCCACTAGACTCTCCATCAACATGAGAACGCCCTGTAGAAATATCAGGCAGACCAAGGGGCTCAACCACTTTCTCTTTTCCTTTACGTGATGTACTAATCACATTTGCAGGACTGGTATTATGACGCAGCCTCCCACTCCATGGTCTATCAACAGACCCACTAGATGAGGACTCTCCTGGTCCACTAAAAAACTGTGCTTGCTGACCTGCATTCTGTGCAACCACATTTCCACTCACATCAACCCCAACAGCTTCTTTTTCAGCAGCATACCAGCTGCTCATCTCATCAAAGACAACATCCCTGCTTACCCTCAACTCACGTGTAGCAGGGTTATAACACCTGTATCCCTTTTGCTCAAGGGAATATCCAATAAACACACATTTTTCAGCTTTTGGATCCAGCTTAGTTCTCAGCTCATCTGACACATGCACATATGCAATGCATCCAAAGACTTTCAGATGAGACAAATCTGGTTTTCTGCCAGTAAACCTCTCCTCTGGAGTTACATCATGTATGGCTGCAGTTGGAGTCCTGTTCATGATGTATACTGCTATAGAAACAGCCTCAGCCTAATAGCTATGCGGCATATTCTTCTCTTCCATCAATGCTCGCGCAATCTCAGCAATGTGCCTGTTTTTCCACTCAGCAACTCCATTTTGCTACGGAGTGTATCTACATGTAAACTAACTCCGAATACCATTCTTCTTCAAAAATTCAGAGAACTCATTGGAGAAGTACTCTCCCCCTCCATCTGACCTTAGGCACTTTACATATTTCCCTGTTTGCTTTTCAACCAAAACTCTGAAATTCTGAAAGTGAGTGAACACCTCACTCTTCTCCTTCATGAAATATACCCACACTTTCCTTGTGTGGTCATCAATGAATGTCACATAATACCTGCAGCCTCCCATAGACATGGTCTTCGTAGGACCCCATACATCTAAATGCACAACATCTAGTGCATTTCTGCTCACATATCTGTTACGTGGAAATACATGCTTTGTTTGCTTTCCAAATTGGCATGCTTCACATATTCTCTGCATACCTTCCACTTTAAATTTTGGCAGCCCTGTCACAATTCCTTTAGTCTGCATAGACTTCATTCTCTACACATTCACATGTCCGATTCTTTTATGCCAAATGTCTGTGTCTGCAACAATTCCTGAACCATTTGTAAACATCGTAGCACTCACTTCAGGCATGTCTACATAATACAAACCAACTGAAACAAACAGTGGAGGCCCATATACGGGCGTCCCCGATATATAGTTGCATAAACGCATGAGAGGATGGCTTCATGATTGGTGTGGAAGACTAGATTTACACAAAATGCAACCAATTAAATGAGTGCATGTAAGACGAGTCTAAGTGTCTCATACCACATAGGCGCGTTGTATATACACACATAGGATGGTAGAAAGATAGAAGACATAAATGTGTCTGGAGTAAGTATATGAAACCAATCTGATGTCCCATACCACCAGATTAATTCCATACATCACTTCCTTCAGAATAGAAGTTTGAGGCGGAGTGGCCACTTCCCTCTGAAACTTAAATTCCGACACAAATTTTTCCTATCTAGAAATTTCATTAAAGTTATTGAACTTGAACTAATTTTAATGTTGCGTCTATGGTTTATTAATTAGGTTCTTAGTTTGGAAAAATATTATAAAAATATTATAATTAGGTTCTTAGTTTAGAAAAATATTATTATTATATATATATATATATATGTACATATATATATGTATATATATATATATATATGTATGTATGTATGTATGTATGTATGTATAGCATTAAGCTTTAATTAAAGCCTAAATTAAAGCGTTCCAAAAATCGATCAGATGAAGCATATATATATATATATATATATATATATATATATATAATTAAATCTTAAGTATTAATTAATGCTTAATTAAGACAGGCACCTCTATCACGCAGCGCATGTTTTGGAAAGGAGGAGGAATTTTCGTTCATGTGCGCTGCCGGGAAATAATAAAAGATAAAGCTTTATATATGTATATATCTATATATTAACAAAGCTTTGGTAAAAGCTTTACTCTTCAAATCTCATTATTGTGAGCTCAGGGACGGCCACCGAAACAACACACAGCTATTGTGTGAATGGAGAGTAAAATTGCTGGCTGCAGAGCCGCTTTGGTCTAAATGCAAACTTTTTCAATATGCTGCACCGAAATTAGAGCACGAGAATATATATATATATATATATATATATATATATATATATATATATATATATATATATATATATATATATATAAAAGAGGGTGATTATTAAGCTTTATTTAAAGCTTAGATTAAAGTTTTTTTAAAGCTACAAGAAATAGCGTGCAACTTGTGGGTAACCTATATATATATATATATATATAGATTTGTCTCCACCCATCCTTCTTCACGAGCAAGGCAGTTTTGGAGGCGGGCTGCAATGAGGCGGTTTGGCGCTGCTTAATTTCTTCTTCCATCGACCGTTTAAAGCGCTTTGGCAGAGAAATTTACGCCCAGCGCTAAACTGAGGAGGAGAAAAATAAAAATCCCAAAAGTAATTTTGAAAAACAAATTCTCAGAACAATCCTCATCCCTCCATGATGGAATTCTTGACGTTGCAGCAGTTTGCTCTCCATGCTCCTCTCCTTGTTGATTCAATCCATACGGACTGATTATGAAACATATTAGTAAAATTAAAGGTGATTTTGTGGTTTTACAAACCCACTAATGGTTTTCTCCCTTGCTTTACCCTTTGGACAATAGATTGATTATCCTTTGGACAATAGATTGATTATCCTTGCTTTACCCTTTGGACAATAGATTGATTATCCAATGATTAAAAACAAAGTCTTTTTTCAACCATACATAAACATAAATCCATAAAGGTGTTCTTCTTTAATTAAAATTCAAAAAATTTACCAAAATCACATGTTCCTTGGTCTCTTTCACCTCTTTGTCCATAAGTCTTTGATAGCCTTCAAAAAGATTAAATTAAACCAAAACTTTGATACCACTGTCACGGGACTTTTTTTTACTTCTTGAAGAAATAATTAAAAACTCATAAAATATATCAAAATTAAAATAAAGACTTGAATTAAAATTGATGAATAAATAATTAAGCATAACATAAGACAAAAGAATTAAAATAACATCACTATCAAGACAAGATTGGGTACAATCTCCCGACATGAATATTTCAAAAAAATTATTCATAAAAATAACCCAAGGAACTAAGAATAGATGAACGTACAAATTGGGCTTACTTTTTTCACTTTTGGGGTATTGCTTTACAAATTTTAAATCATATCAAAATCCTTAAGTTTTGTACATATAAAAACTTTTGTCTAAATAAAATTACTAGTAAGCCTTGTTACATAAAATAACTTTATGCACATTTGCACATATATTAATTTTGTGCTCACTTGCACATTCCATTAAGCTGAATCTTGTAACAAACAATGCAACAAGAAATCTACATGCCTCAAAATTTCCTTTACAAATGGACATGAAAGTGTTCTCTCATTTTTGCACCTGTTCACGAGGCATGGTTTGGAGCAATCCATTAAGTAGTATGACTATCTCCTTGCCTTATTACAAAACATATAAGAAGAAGACTCGTCAATCTTACCTCCTTGCCTTATTATGCAAAGGACATGGAAAAAGATGAAATCTAGTCAAATGGAGAGCCCTTGTGTGATGATTTCAAACTTTTGTTTAATTTTTAAATTATAGTTATGATGGATTTCCTTTTTCAATGGACTACTCTTTCTCTAATACATACACAAGAGAAACTTGTTATTTTTTTCGATTTTAGGAACTGTCATGTGATTTTGATAAAACTCCAAATAAATGAATGACAAACTTGTTTATTTGGCTTCATTTAAAAAAGTGACCTAGACGTAACATACAATATATTATCCACTTTGTTTGCAATAGTGTTAAAGTTTAGATTTACTTATAGTTACTCACAATAGATATTTACGAGCGAGGCACTATTTTTCTGTGGAAATCTACCTCAACTTGATTAAAGAGCTTAGTAAGTATCTACACAATTATTGACATCAAATGATTTATAAGCCTTGCAATAGATATTGGGTTATATCAAAATGTATGCAGGTGTATTCACATGCACATGATATGAAACACCACCACCTTGCACACCACACAATCACCCCCTTTTGCAAATTTTGCGGAACGGACCCCTTTATCTCAAGATGGACGGTTCCGATGCATCCCAGATCTTTACATCAAAGATCTCTGCATCATGGTCCCCCGTAATGATCAAGTCATCTACATAGATGACAACAAGCACAACCCCTCTATCACTGTGTCTCGCATACAGCAAGAAATCTACATTGGCTACATGAAAGCCAATAGTGACAAGGTATTCAGAAATCTTGTCAGACCATGCTCTTGGTGCTTGTTTTAAGCCATACAAGGCTTTCTTCAACCTGCAAACATGCTCGGAGTGACCCACATCCTCATAACCAGGTGGCTGCAACATATACACCTCTTCCTGCAAATCCCCATGTAAAAATGCGTTCTTTACATCCATCTGATGTAAAGACCATTGCTTTGACGCACATCCTCATAACCAGGTGGCTGCAACATATACACCTCTTCCTGCAAATCCCCATGTAAAAATGCGTTCTTTACATCCATCTGATGTAAAGACCATTGCTTTCTTCAACCTGTAAACATGCTCGGAGTGACCCACATCCTCATAACCAGGTGGCTGCAACATATACACCTCTTCCTGCAAATCCCCATGTAAAAATGCGTTCTTTACATCCATCTGATGTAAAGACCATTGCTTTGACGCAGCCACTGCTATCACAACTCTCACTGTTGCCATCTTGGCAACTGGGCTGAAAGTTTCCTCATAATCAATGCCATATGTCTGCGCATATCCTTTGGCTACCAATCTAGCCTTGTACCTGCGTATGCTTCCATCACTGTTATGTTTTACTTTGTACACCCACTTGCATCCAATGGCTTTCTTGCCTTCAAGCAATTACACTAAATCCCAAGTCTCATTTCCATATAGTGCATCCATCTCCTCATCCATAGCTTTCTCCCAACACACATTTCCAACAACCTCATCAATGCATGTGGGCTCTACAGCCTGTACAACTTTTGCCATGTATGCATAGTGATGTGCCACATAACCATCATAGGTAAACCTCTACACAGGATTCTTCACTCTCCCATATCTTCGCAGCTTTGCATTCATGGCTTCCATAACCTTCTTTACACCAGGTGTTCTCATAGCTGGTATCCCAAGATCCTCATCAAGGCTCATCTCAGAGCCACTAGACTCTCCATCAACATGAGAATGCCCTGCAAAAATGTCAGGCATATTAAGGGGCTCAATCACTCTCTCTTTGCCTTTATGTGATGTACTAATCACATTTGCAGGACTGGTATTATGACGCAGCCTGCCACTCCATGGTCTATCAACTGAACCACTAGATGAGGACTCTCCTGGTCCACTCAAAGACTGTGATTGCTGACTTGTATTCTGTGCAACCACATTTCCACTCACATCAGTCCCAACAGCTTCTTTTTCAGCAACATACGAGATGCTCATCTTATCAAAAACAACATCCCTGCTTACCCTCAACTCACGTGTAGCAGGGTTATAACACCTGTATCCCTTTTGCTCAAGGGAATACCCAATAAACGCACATTTTTCAGCTTTTGGATCTAGCTTAGTTCTCAGCTCATCTGGCACATGCACATATGCAATGCATCCAAAGACTTTCAGATGAGACAAATCAAGTTTTCTACCAGTAAACCTCTCCTCTGGAGTTACATCATGTATGGCTACAGTTGGAGTCCTGTTCATGATGTAAACTGCTGTAGAAATAACCTCCGCCCAATAGCTATGCGGCATATTCTTCTCTCCCATCAATGCTCGCGCAATCTCAGCAATGTGCCTGCTTTTCCGCTCAGTAACTCCATTTTGCTGCGGAGTGTATCTGCATGTAATGTCACCAGCCTGGACATTTCCTAGTCTGAAAGGGGTCTGGTGGACTCCAGGATGTTTAAATATTTGGAAAGTACAAGCTTTGGGAATGGGGGATTATCCTAGAATACAAAGGACCACACTCCTAAAATTTAGGAGAGTTGCTATTTTTGGCCCGCTCCGATGGAAATTCTGTTCGCGTCATTACATGTGGAATTAAGCAGATACCAAGAGTTGGCAAAGTGCCTATGACAGAATGTCTACCAGTTGGGATATTTTTAGAGGTAAAGATTATGGAAGGACCCATCTCTTAGATTGGGACATGTGGCAAGAAAGTGGACCAAAGTGAGACAAGTGGCCTGACACTTGTTAGAAAAAGGATCAAAGTGAGACAAGTGGCCTCACACTTGTCACTTCAGCTATTGTGTGGCTCTCCACTTGTCATTGTAGCCTTCTCTTGCCATTTTAGCTCATGGGAGGCCCAAATCTATAAATTGGAGAGCTCTCTCTTCATTAATAGAGGCTCTCTTGCTGCACACTAGCCTCTACCACCGTTGAAGGCTTCTCTAATGATGGCTACTCTCTTTCCCTCTCTCTTGAAGGCTGCCCACGAAGAATACCGGCTGTTGGGGACTGTTTTGGAGGCTTCCATCGCGAAGAAATACTGAAGCTTCTGTACTTGCTGTACCTGCTATACCACCCACCATATCGGCTGTACCAGCCACTGTACCTGCTGTACCAGCCACTGTACTTGCTGTACCAGCTTCTGTACTTGTTGTACCTACTGTACCAACCACTGTACTTGCTGTACCAACCACTGTACTTGTTGTACCAACCATTGTACCTGCTGTACCGGCTGAATGGAGAGTTGTACTTGCTATACTAGCTCTATTGCATGAAGACCCGTGGTTTTTGGGGAAGAATCAGTACCCACACGGAGGTATATGGATTACATTGATGGCTCGGCATTTCTACAGCCTATGTTCCGGCTTGGTAGCCTTGTGTTGGGCTGTGCTATGGCATTTGTATAGGGATAATCCGGCATCTCCCGTGGGGAGAGTAAGGCCCTCAAAGCTTGTACATGATATTATTCTCCTTGGGTAATAAAATACTCCAAGGGGGGGGGGGTCGGCCCATTCCGGCCTCTATGCGGTGTCACACGTGCAAGCTCCATTTTCAGCATTTGTGGATGTTTTGTCCTGCTTTATGTTTTATGCAAAGTGATGATGGATATGTGTTAAGGCTGTGGCCATGTTTAAATGTTTTAATATGCATTGATGGTATCAACAAGTGTGTCAAAGGCCCTAGTCCCCCGGGCACCCACGGCCGCGAGTTTCATTGGTATCAGAGCATAGGCTTTCTTGGAAGCAGAGGCTTCTTTCTATCAATAAGGAAGAGAAAAGATCTCAAGTGGGGACCACACTTACCATCATTGCTATTAAGCATGGCCAGCCACTTCAGAGCCTATGAAGCAAGAGCATGAGCAATAGACAGGTTGGTCTAAGGATTTATGAATTCACAAAATTTATCTTGGAAGTGTGAAGTTGGCTTTATGTGCACACGTTTAGCACTCTTTCCATATGGATATTGTGGATTATATTATCAAGCTTACAGGCAAGCTATATGGAGATATATCTCAAGATATCTTAAGGATATGATGATGAAATATTTCTTTTGGCTTCATGACCAACCTGGCAAAGAAAAGCTAAGTATACTTTGAGTTTGCAAAGTTAGTGCTTTTGCTATGAAGTGTTTTTGATGTTCACTAACCCTTGTATAGCTATGCAAGGAGAAAGGTGGTGTTGTTTGCCTTGAGATGGTTTCAGGGAAACATTGTTTATGGCTCCCTTTAATGGGATGAATTCTTTTCATGGCTCCCTTTATTGGGATGGATTATATCTATGGAGATTTCTTTCTTGGATGAGATTTATATAGATATTGGGCTTCACAAGCAATTTCTATGGACGAATCTGTCCAAGTTTATAGAGAAGAAATCTTTGGGATATCTCATGGATATGATGCTTTTATGGATAAAGTCCACCTCTACTCCACGATCTCATGGATATGATGCTTTTATGGATAAAGTCCACCTCTACTCCAAGGTGTGTGGTTAGCACGGAGTATGTGGTAAGAGTTATGGTATACAAGGATTATGGTATACAGGTCTATGGATTCCTGGACTTCTTTTCTAGGGATTTGGATCCATCCTCAGGTTTATGGATTATGTTTATGGCTTCCTTTTACTGGGATGGATTATTCTTTTTGGCTCCCTTTATTTGGGATGCACTGGACTTATGGAACTCATGGTTCACTTACCTTGTGTAGTGTTCTCTTGTCCTACGTGCTCTCTTGAAGATTGTTTTTACCATGTGAGGGTGGAACAATAGAGAGCAGATGGAAGGGAACCATGGGCACTTCAAAGGGTAGTGACAAGCACAACATACCCTGTGTAGTGTTCTCTTGTCCTACGTGCTCTCTTGAAGATTGTTTCTACCATGTGTGGGTGGAACAATAGAGAGCAGATGGAAGGGAACATGGGCACTTGAGAGGGTAGTGTGAGTTGGTGGCCGAAATGCCTATAAACTATGTGTAGCAGAAATGCGTATGGAACACCAGGTTATCTATGCCTGCGAGTGATTGTTTTTCAGGACTCCTTGTTTACCCGAAATGCCTATAAACTATGTGTAGCAGAAATGCGTATGGAACACCAGGTTATCTATGCCTGCGAGTGATTGTTTTCAGGACTCCTTGTTTACCCGCCCTGTGTAGTATTTCTCTTGACCTAAGTGCTTTTCAAGATGTTGCTACCTTGCTTGGTAGAACATAGAGCCAATGGTAGAGAATATGGGCACTGAAGTCGGGCCGGGCGTCAAGGCAGTTCCTTCGTGATCTACATCGACATACCATTGTTTTCTAAATGTTGAATTTCATATGCATTGGCATGGATTATGCTATCTGGACTTATGGGACTGTTTTGTCTCACCCATTTATCTTGGGACATGATTTTGATATTGGTATTATGGAGACTTATTTAGTCTCGCCCATTTCTTTGGGACATGGATTCTTCAGTTATATTGGATTTTTTGAGACTGTCTCGTCTCGCCCAATCGATGGGACATGATTATATCTTGAATATATGGCTTGAAGCTTAAAGTTGCGGACAACTTTTAAGAAGTTGGGGAGGATGTCACCAGCCTGGACATTTCCTAGTCTGAAAGGGGTCTGGTGGACTCCAGGATGTTTAAATATTTGGAAAGTACAAGCTTTGGGAATGGGGGATTATCCTAGAATACAAAGGACCACACTCCTAAAATTTAGGAGAGTTGCTATTTTTGGCCCGCTCCGATGGAAATTCTGTTCGCGTCATTACATGTGGAATTAAGCAGATACCAAGAGTTGGCAAAGTGCCTATGACAGAATGTCTACCAGTTGGGATATTTTTAGAGGTAAAGATTATGGAAGGACCCATCTCTTAGATTGGGACATGTGGCAAGAAAGTGGACCAAAGTGAGACAAGTGGCCTGACACTTGTTAGAAAAAGGATCAAAGTGAGACAAGTGGCCTCACACTTGTCACTTCAGCTATTGTGTGGCTCTCCACTTGTCATTGTAGCCTTCTCTTCCCATTTTAGCTCATGGGAGGTCCAAATCTATAAATTGGAGAGCTCTCTCTTCATTAATAGAGGCTCTCTTGCTGCACACTAGCCTCTACCACCGTTGAAGGCTTCTCTAATGATGGCTACTCTCTTTCCCTCTCTCTTGAAGGCTGCCCACGAAGAATACCGGCTGTTGGGGACTGTTTTGGAGGCTTCCATCGCGAAGAAATACTGAAGCTTCTGTACTTGCTGTACCTGCTATACCACCCACCATATCGGCTGTACCAGCCACTGTACCTGCTGTACCAGTCACTGTACTTGCTGTACCAGCTTCTGTACTTGCTGTACCTACTGTACCAGCCACTGTACTTGCTGTACCAACCACTGTACTTGTTGTACCAACCATTGTACCTGCTGTACCGGCTGAATGGAGAGTTGTACTTGCTATACTAGCTCTATTGCATGAAGACCCGTGGTTTTTGGGGAAGAATCAGTACCCACACGGAGGTATATGGATTACATTGATGACTCGGCATTTCTACAGCCTATGTTCCGGCTTGGTAGCCTTGTGTTGGGCTGTGCTATGGCATTTGTATAGGGATAATCCGGCATCTCCCGTGGGGAGAGTAAGGCCCTCAAAGCTTGTACATGATATTATTCTCCTTGGGTAATAAAATACTCCAAGGGGGGGGGGTCGGCCCATTCCGGCCTCTATGCGGTGTCACACGTGCAAGCTCCATTTTCAGCATTTGTGGATGTTTTGTCCTGCTTTAAGTTTTATGCAAAGTGATGATGGATATGTGTAAGGCTGTGGCCATGTTTAAATGTTTTAATATGCATTGATGGTATCAACAAGTGTGTCAAAGGCCCTAGTCCCCCGGGCACCCACGGCCGCGAGTTTCATTGGTATCAGAGCATAGGCTTTCTTGGAAGCAGAGGCTTCTTTCTATCAATAAGGAAGAGAAAAGATCTCAAGTGGGGACCACACTTACCATCATTGCTATTAAGCATGGCCAGCCACTTCAGAGCCTATGAAGCAAGAGCATGAGCAATAGACAGCTTGGTCTAAGGATTTATGAATTCACAAAATTTATCTTGGAAGTGTGAAGTTGGCTTTATGTGCACACGTTTAGCACTCTTTCCATATGGATATTGTGGATTATATTATCAAGCTTACAGGCAAGCTATATGGAGATATATCTCAAGATATCTTAAGGATATGATGATGAAATATTTCTTTTGGCTTCATGACCAACCTGGCAAAGAAAAGCTAAGTATACTTTGAGTTTGCAAAGTTAGTGCTTTTGCTATGAAGTGTTTTTGATGTTCACTAACCCTTGTATAGCTATGCAAGGAGAAAGGTGGTGTTGTTTGCCTTGAGATGGTTTCAGGGAAACATTGTTTATGGCTCCCTTTAATGGGATGAATTCTTTTCATGGCTCCCTTTATTGGGATGGATTATATCTATGGAGATTTCTTTCTTGGACGAGATTTATATAGATATTGGGCTTCACAAGCAATTTCTATGGACGAATCTGTCCAAGTTTATAGAGAAGAAATCTTTGGGATATCTCATGGATATGATGCTTTTATGGATAAAGTCCACCTCTACTCCACGATCTCATGGATATGATGCTTTTATGGATAAAGTCCACCTCTACTCCAAGGTGTGTGGTTAGCACGGAGTATGTGGTAAGAGTTATGGTATACAAGGATTATGGTATACAGGTCTATGGATTCCTGGACTTCTTTTCTAGGGATTTGGATCCATCCTCAGGTTTATGGATTATGTTTATGGCTTCCTTTTACTGGGATGGATTATTCTTTTTGGCTCCCTTTATTTGGGATGCATTGGACTTATGGAACTCATGGTTCACTTACCTTGTGTAGTGTTCTCTTGTCCTACGTGCTCTCTTGAAGATTGTTTTTACCATGTGAGGGTGGAACAATAGAGAGCAGATGGAAGGGAACCATGGGCACTTCAAAGGGTAGTGACAAGCACAACATACCCTGTGTAGTGTTCTCTTGTCCTACGTGCTCTCTTGAAGATTGTTTCTACCATGTGTGGGTGGAACAATAGAGAGCAGATGGAAGGGAACATGGGCACTTGAGAGGGTAGTGTGAGTTGGTGGCCGAAATGCCTATAAACTATGTGTAGCAGAAATGCGTATGGAACACCAGGTTATCTATGCCTGCGAGTGATTGTTTTCAGGACTCCTTGTTTACCCGAAATGCCTATAAACTATGTGTAGCAGAAATGCGTATGGAACACCAGGTTATCTATGCCTGCGAGTGATTGTTTTCAGGACTCCTTGTTTACCCGCCCTGTGTAGTATTTCTCTTGACCTAAGTGCTTTTCAAGATGTTGCTACCTTGCTTGGTAGAACATAGAGCCAATGGTAGAGAATATGGGCACTGAAGTCGGGCCGGGCGTCAAGGCAGTTCCTTCGTGATCTACATCGACATACCATTGTTTTCTAAATGTTGAATTTCATATGCATTGGCATGGATTATGCTATCTGGACTTATGGGACTGTTTTGTCTCACCCATTTATCTTGGGACATGATTTTGATATTGGTATTATGGAGACTTATTTAGTCTCGCCCATTTCTTTGGGACATGGATTCTTCAGTTATATTGGATTTTTTGAGACTGTCTCGTCTCGCCCAATCGATGGGACATGATTATATCTTGAATATATGGCTTGAAGCTTAAAGTTGCGGACAACTTTTAAGAAGTTGGGGAGGATGTCACCAGCCTGGACATTTCCTAGTCTGAAAGGGGTCTGGTGGACTCCAGGATGTTTAAATATTTGGAAAGTACAAGCTTTGGGAATGGGGGATTATCCTAGAATACAAAGGACCACACTCCTAAAATTTAGGAGAGTTGCTATTTTTGGCCCGCTCCGATGGAAATTCTGTTCGCGTCATTACATGTGGAATTAAGCAGATACCAAGAGTTGGCAAAGTGCCTATGACAGAATGTCTACCAGTTGGGATATTTTTAGAGGTAAAGATTATGGAAGGACCCATCTCTTAGATTGGGACATGTGGCAAGAAAGTGGACCAAAGTGAGACAAGTGGCCTGACACTTGTTAGAAAAAGGATCAAAGTGAGACAAGTGGCCTCACACTTGTCACTTCAGCTATTGTGTGGCTCTCCACTTGTCATTGTAGCCTTCTCTTCCCATTTTAGCTCATGGGAGGTCCAAATCTATAAATTGGAGAGCTCTCTCTTCATTAATAGAGGCTCTCTTGCTGCACACTAGCCTCTACCACCGTTGAAGGCTTCTCTAATGATGGCTACTCTCTTTCCCTCTCTCTTGAAGGCTGCCCACGAAGAATACCGGCTGTTGGGGACTGTTTTGGAGGCTTCCATCGCGAAGAAATACTGAAGCTTCTGTACTTGCTGTACCTGCTATACCACCCACCATATCGGCTGTACCAGCCACTGTACCTGCTGTACCAGTCACTGTACTTGCTGTACCAGCTTCTGTACTTGCTGTACCTACTGTACCAGCCACTGTACTTGCTGTACCAACCACTGTACTTGTTGTACCAACCATTGTACCTGCTGTACCGGCTGAATGGAGAGTTGTACTTGCTATACTAGCTCTATTGCATGAAGACCCGTGGTTTTTGGGGAAGAATCAGTACCCACACGGAGGTATATGGATTACATTGATGACTCGGCATTTCTACAGCCTATGTTCCGGCTTGGTAGCCTTGTGTTGGGCTGTGCTATGGCATTTGTATAGGGATAATCCGGCATCTCCCGTGGGGAGAGTAAGGCCCTCAAAGCTTGTACATGATATTATTCTCCTTGGGTAATAAAATACTCCAAGGGGGGGGGGTCGGCCCATTCCGGCCTCTATGCGGTGTCACACGTGCAAGCTCCATTTTCAGCATTTGTGGATGTTTTGTCCTGCTTTAAGTTTTATGCAAAGTGATGATGGATATGTGTAAGGCTGTGGCCATGTTTAAATGTTTTAATATGCATTGATGGTATCAACAAGTGTGTCAAAGGCCCTAGTCCCCCGGGCACCCACGGCCGCGAGTTTCATTGGTATCAGAGCATAGGCTTTCTTGGAAGCAGAGGCTTCTTTCTATCAATAAGGAAGAGAAAAGATCTCAAGTGGGGACCACACTTACCATCATTGCTATTAAGCATGGCCAGCCACTTCAGAGCCTATGAAGCAAGAGCATGAGCAATAGACAGCTTGGTCTAAGGATTTATGAATTCACAAAATTTATCTTGGAAGTGTGAAGTTGGCTTTATGTGCACACGTTTAGCACTCTTTCCATATGGATATTGTGGATTATATTATCAAGCTTACAGGCAAGCTATATGGAGATATATCTCAAGATATCTTAAGGATATGATGATGAAATATTTCTTTTGGCTTCATGACCAACCTGGCAAAGAAAAGCTAAGTATACTTTGAGTTTGCAAAGTTAGTGCTTTTGCTATGAAGTGTTTTTGATGTTCACTAACCCTTGTATAGCTATGCAAGGAGAAAGGTGGTGTTGTTTGCCTTGAGATGGTTTCAGGGAAACATTGTTTATGGCTCCCTTTAATGGGATGAATTCTTTTCATGGCTCCCTTTATTGGGATGGATTATATCTATGGAGATTTCTTTCTTGGACGAGATTTATATAGATATTGGGCTTCACAAGCAATTTCTATGGACGAATCTGTCCAAGTTTATAGAGAAGAAATCTTTGGGATATCTCATGGATATGATGCTTTTATGGATAAAGTCCACCTCTACTCCACGATCTCATGGATATGATGCTTTTATGGATAAAGTCCACCTCTACTCCAAGGTGTGTGGTTAGCACGGAGTATGTGGTAAGAGTTATGGTATACAAGGATTATGGTATACAGGTCTATGGATTCCTGGACTTCTTTTCTAGGGATTTGGATCCATCCTCAGGTTTATGGATTATGTTTATGGCTTCCTTTTACTGGGATGGATTATTCTTTTTGGCTCCCTTTATTTGGGATGCATTGGACTTATGGAACTCATGGTTCACTTACCTTGTGTAGTGTTCTCTTGTCCTACGTGCTCTCTTGAAGATTGTTTTTACCATGTGAGGGTGGAACAATAGAGAGCAGATGGAAGGGAACCATGGGCACTTCAAAGGGTAGTGACAAGCACAACATACCCTGTGTAGTGTTCTCTTGTCCTACGTGCTCTCTTGAAGATTGTTTCTACCATGTGTGGGTGGAACAATAGAGAGCAGATGGAAGGGAACATGGGCACTTGAGAGGGTAGTGTGAGTTGGTGGCCGAAATGCCTATAAACTATGTGTAGCAGAAATGCGTATGGAACACCAGGTTATCTATGCCTGCGAGTGATTGTTTTCAGGACTCCTTGTTTACCCGAAATGCCTATAAACTATGTGTAGCAGAAATGCGTATGGAACACCAGGTTATCTATGCCTGCGAGTGATTGTTTTCAGGACTCCTTGTTTACCCGCCCTGTGTAGTATTTCTCTTGACCTAAGTGCTTTTCAAGATGTTGCTACCTTGCTTGGTAGAACATAGAGCCAATGGTAGAGAATATGGGCACTGAAGTCGGGCCGGGCGTCAAGGCAGTTCCTTCGTGATCTACATCGACATACCATTGTTTTCTAAATGTTGAATTTCATATGCATTGGCATGGATTATGCTATCTGGACTTATGGGACTGTTTTGTCTCACCCATTTATCTTGGGACATGATTTTGATATTGGTATTATGGAGACTTATTTAGTCTCGCCCATTTCTTTGGGACATGGATTCTTCAGTTATATTGGATTTTTTGAGACTGTCTCGTCTCGCCCAATCGATGGGACATGATTATATCTTGAATATATGGCTTGAAGCTTAAAGTTGCGGACAACTTTTAAGAAGTTGGGGAGGATGTCACCAGCCTGGACATTTCCTAGTCTGAAAGGGGTCTGGTGGACTCCAGGATGTTTAAATATTTGGAAAGTACAAGCTTTGGGAATGGGGGATTATCCTAGAATACAAAGGACCACACTCCTAAAATTTAGGAGAGTTGCTATTTTTGGCCCGCTCCGATGGAAATTCTGTTCGCGTCATTACATGTGGAATTAAGCAGATACCAAGAGTTGGCAAAGTGCCTATGACAGAATGTCTACCAGTTGGGATATTTTTAGAGGTAAAGATTATGGAAGGACCCATCTCTTAGATTGGGACATGTGGCAAGAAAGTGGACCAAAGTGAGACAAGTGGCCTGACACTTGTTAGAAAAAGGATCAAAGTGAGACAAGTGGCCTCACACTTGTCACTTCAGCTATTGTGTGGCTCTCCACTTGTCATTGTAGCCTTCTCTTCCCATTTTAGCTCATGGGAGGTCCAAATCTATAAATTGGAGAGCTCTCTCTTCATTAATAGAGGCTCTCTTGCTGCACACTAGCCTCTACCACCGTTGAAGGCTTCTCTAATGATGGCTACTCTCTTTCCCTCTCTCTTGAAGGCTGCCCACGAAGAATACCGGCTGTTGGGGACTGTTTTGGAGGCTTCCATCGCGAAGAAATACTGAAGCTTCTGTACTTGCTGTACCTGCTATACCACCCACCATATCGGCTGTACCAGCCACTGTACCTGCTGTACCAGCCACTGTACTTGCTGTACCAGCTTCTGTACTTGCTGTACCTACTGTACCAGCCACTGTACTTGCTGTACCAACCACTGTACTTGTTGTACCAACCATTGTACCTGCTGTACCGGCTGAATGGAGAGTTGTACTTGCTATACTAGCTCTATTGCATGAAGACCCGTGGTTTTTGGGGAAGAATCAGTACCCACACGGAGGTATATGGATTACATTGATGACTCGGCATTTCTACAGCCTATGTTCCGGCTTGGTAGCCTTGTGTTGGGCTGTGCTATGGCATTTGTATAGGGATAATCCGGCATCTCCCGTGGGGAGAGTAAGGCCCTCAAAGCTTGTACATGATATTATTCTCCTTGGGTAATAAAATACTCCAAGGGGGGGGGGGGGGTCGGCCCATTCCGGCCTCTATGCGGTGTCACACGTGCAAGCTCCATTTTCAGCATTTGTGGATGTTTTGTCCTGCTTTAAGTTTTATGCAAAGTGATGATGGATATGTGTAAGGCTGTGGCCATGTTTAAATGTTTTAATATGCATTGATGGTATCAACAAGTGTGTCAAAGGCCCTAGTCCCCCGGGCACCCACGGCCGCGAGTTTCATTGGTATCAGAGCATAGGCTTTCTTGGAAGCAGAGGCTTCTTTCTATCAATAAGGAAGAGAAAAGATCTCAAGTGGGGACCACACTTACCATCATTGCTATTAAGCATGGCCAGCCACTTCAGAGCCTATGAAGCAAGAGCATGAGCAATAGACAGCTTGGTCTAAGGATTTATGAATTCACAAAATTTATCTTGGAAGTGTGAAGTTGGCTTTATGTGCACACGTTTAGCACTCTTTCCATATGGATATTGTGGATTATATTATCAAGCTTACAGGCAAGCTATATGGAGATATATCTCAAGATATCTTAAGGATATGATGATGAAATATTTCTTTTGGCTTCATGACCAACCTGGCAAAGAAAAGCTAAGTATACTTTGAGTTTGCAAAGTTAGTGCTTTTGCTATGAAGTGTTTTTGATGTTCACTAACCCTTGTATAGCTATGCAAGGAGAAAGGTGGTGTTGTTTGCCTTGAGATGGTTTCAGGGAAACATTGTTTATGGCTCCCTTTAATGGGATGAATTCTTTTCATGGCTCCCTTTATTGGGATGGATTATATCTATGGAGATTTCTTTCTTGGACGAGATTTATATAGATATTGGGCTTCACAAGCAATTTCTATGGACGAATCTGTCCAAGTTTATAGAGAAGAAATCTTTGGGATATCTCATGGATATGATGCTTTTATGGATAAAGTCCACCTCTACTCCACGATCTCATGGATATGATGCTTTTATGGATAAAGTCCACCTCTACTCCAAGGTGTGTGGTTAGCACGGAGTATGTGGTAAGAGTTATGGTATACAAGGATTATGGTATACAGGTCTATGGATTCCTGGACTTCTTTTCTAGGGATTTGGATCCATCCTCAGGTTTATGGATTATGTTTATGGCTTCCTTTTACTGGGATGGATTATTCTTTTTGGCTCCCTTTATTTGGGATGCATTGGACTTATGGAACTCATGGTTCACTTACCTTGTGTAGTGTTCTCTTGTCCTACGTGCTCTCTTGAAGATTGTTTTTACCATGTGAGGGTGGAACAATAGAGAGCAGATGGAAGGGAACCATGGGCACTTCAAAGGGTAGTGACAAGCACAACATACCCTGTGTAGTGTTCTCTTGTCCTACGTGCTCTCTTGAAGATTGTTTCTACCATGTGTGGGTGGAACAATAGAGAGCAGATGGAAGGGAACATGGGCACTTGAGAGGGTAGTGTGAGTTGGTGGCCGAAATGCCTATAAACTATGTGTAGCAGAAATGCGTATGGAACACCAGGTTATCTATGCCTGCGAGTGATTGTTTTCAGGACTCCTTGTTTACCCGAAATGCCTATAAACTATGTGTAGCAGAAATGCGTATGGAACACCAGGTTATCTATGCCTGCGAGTGATTGTTTTCAGGACTCCTTGTTTACCCGCCCTGTGTAGTATTTCTCTTGACCTAAGTGCTTTTCAAGATGTTGCTACCTTGCTTGGTAGAACATAGAGCCAATGGTAGAGAATATGGGCACTGAAGTCGGGCCGGGCGTCAAGGCAGTTCCTTCGTGATCTACATCGACATACCATTGTTTTCTAAATGTTGAATTTCATATGCATTGGCATGGATTATGCTATCTGGACTTATGGGACTGTTTTGTCTCACCCATTTATCTTGGGACATGATTTTGATATTGGTATTATGGAGACTTATTTAGTCTCGCCCATTTCTTTGGGACATGGATTCTTCAGTTATATTGGATTTTTTGAGACTGTCTCGTCTCGCCCAATCGATGGGACATGATTATATCTTGAATATATGGCTTGAAGCTTAAAGTTGCGGACAACTTTTAAGAAGTTGGGGAGGATGTCACCAGCCTGGACATTTCCTAGTCTGAAAGGGGTCCGGTGGACTCCAGGATGTTTAAATATTTGGAAAGTACAAGCTTTGGGAATGGGGGATTATCCTAGAATACAAAGGACCACACTCCTAAAATTTAGGAGAGTTGCTATTTTTGGCCCGCTCCGATGGAAATTCTGTTCGCGTCATTACATGTGGAATTAAGCAGATACCAAGAGTTGGCAAAGTGCCTATGACAGAATGTCTACCAGTTGGGATATTTTTAGAGGTAAAGATTATGGAAGGACCCATCTCTTAGATTGGGACATGTGGCAAGAAAGTGGACCAAAGTGAGACAAGTGGCCTGACACTTGTTAGAAAAAGGATCAAAGTGAGACAAGTGGCCTCACACTTGTCACTTCAGCTATTGTGTGGCTCTCCACTTGTCATTGTAGCCTTCTCTTGCCATTTTAGCTCATGGGAGGCCCAAATCTATAAATTGGAGAGCTCTCTCTTCATTAATAGAGGCTCTCTTGCTGCACACTAGCCTCTACCACCGTTGAAGGCTTCTCTAATGATGGCTACTCTCTTTCTCTCTCTCTTGAAGGCTGCCCACGAAGAATACCGGCTGTTGGGGACTGTTTTGGAGGCTTCCATCGCGAAGAAATACTGAAGCTTCTCTACTTGCTGTACCTGCTATACCACCCACCATATCGGCTGTACCAGCCACTGTACCTGCTGTACCAGCCACTGTACCTGCTGTACCAGCCACTGTACTTGCTGTACCAGCTTCTGTACTTGTTGTACCTACTGTACCAGCCATTGTACCTGCTGTACCAACCACTGTACTTGTTGTACCAGCCATTGTACCTGCTGTACCGGCTGAATGGAGAGTTGTACTTGCTATACTAGCTCTATTGCATGAAGACCCGTGGTTTTTGGGGAAGAATCAGTACCCACACGGAGGTATATGGATTACATTGATGGCTCGGCATTTCTACAGCCTATGTTCCGGCTTGGTAGCCTTGTGTTGGGTTGTGCTATGGCATTTGTATAGGGATAATCCGGCATCTCCCGTGGGGAGAGTAAGGCCCTCAAAGCTTGTACATGATATTATTCTCCTTGGGTAATAAAATACTCCAAGGGGGGGGGGGTCGGCCCATTCCGGCCTCTATGCGGTGTCACACGTGCAAGCTCCATTTTCAGCATTTGTGGATGTTTTGTCCTGCTTTATGTTTTATGCAAAGTGATGATGGATATGTGTTAAGGCTGTGGCCATGTTTAAATGTTTTAATATGCATTGATGGTATCAACAAGTGTGTCAAAGGCCCTAGTCCCCCGGGCACCCACGGCCGCGAGTTTCATTGGTATCAGAGCATAGGCTTTCTTGGAAGCAGAGGCTTCTTTCTATCAATAAGGAAGAGAAAAGATCTCAAGTGGGGACCACACTTACCATCATTGCTATTAAGCATGGCCAGCCACTTCAGAGCCTATGAAGCAAGAGCATGAGCAATAGACAGCTTGGTCTAAGGATTTATGAATTCACAAAATTTATCTTGGAAGTGTGAAGTTGGCTTTATGTGCACACGTTTAGCACTCTTTCCATATGGATATTGTGGATTATATTATCAAGCTTACAGGCAAGCTATATGGAGATATATCTCAAGATATCTTAAGGATATGATGATGAAATATTTCTTTTGGCTTCATGACCAACCTGGCAAAGAAAAGCTAAGTATACTTTGAGTTTGCAAAGTTAGTGCTTTTGCTATGAAGTGTTTTTGATGTTCACTAACCCTTGTATAGCTATGCAAGGAGAAAGGTGGTGTTGTTTGCCTTGAGATGGTTTCAGGGAAACATTGTTTATGGCTCCCTTTAATGGGATGAATTCTTTTCATGGCTCCCTTTATTGGGATGGATTATATCTATGGAGATTTCTTTCTTGGACGAGATTTATATAGATATTGGGCTTCACAAGCAATTTCTATGGACGAATCTGTCCAAGTTTATAGAGAAGAAATCTTTGGGATATCTCATGGATATGATGCTTTTATGGATAAAGTCCACCTCTACTCCACGATCTCATGGATATGATGCTTTTATGGATAAAGTCCACCTCTACTCCACGATCTCATGGATATGATGCTTTTATGGATAAAGTCCACCTCTACTCCAAGGTGTGTGGTTAGCACGGAGTATGTGGTAAGAGTTATGGTATACAAGGATTATGGTATACAGGTCTATGGATTCCTGGACTTCTTTTCTAGGGATTTGGATCCATCCTCAGGTTTATGGATTATGTTTATGGCTTCCTTTTACTAGGATGGATTATTCTTTTTGGCTCCCTTTATTTGGGATGCACTGGACTTATGGAACTCATGGTTCACTTACCTTGTGTAGTGTTCTCTTGTCCTACGTGCTCTCTTGAAGATTGTTTTTACCATGTGAGGGTGGAACAATAGAGAGCAGATGGAAGGGAACCATGGGCACTTCAAAGGGTAGTGACAAGCACAACATACCCTGTGTAGTGTTCTCTTGTCCTACGTGCTCTCTTGAAGATTGTTTCTACCATGTGTGGGTGGAACAATAGAGAGCAGATGGAAGGGAACATGGGCACTTGAGAGGGTAGTGTGAGTTGGTGGCCGAAATGCCTATAAACTATGTGTAGCAGAAATGCGTATGGAACACCAGGTTATCTATGCCTGCGAGTGATTGTTTTCAGGACTCCTTGTTTACCCGAAATGCCTATAAACTATGTGTAGCAGAAATGCGTATGGAACACCAGGTTATCTATGCCTGCGAGTGATTGTTTTCAGGACTCCTTGTTTACCCGCCCTGTGTAGTATTTCTCTTGACCTAAGTGCTTTTCAAGATGTTGCTACCTTGCTTGGTAGAACATAGAGCCAATGGTAGAGAATATGGGCACTGAAGTCGGGCCGGGCGTCAAGGCAGTTCCTTCGTGATCTACATCGACATACCATTGTTTTCTAAATGTTGAATTTCATATGCATTGGCATGGATTATGCTATCTGGACTTATGGGACTGTTTTGTCTCACCCATTTATCTTGGGACATGATTTTGATATTGGTATTATGGAGACTTATTTAGTCTCGCCCATTTCTTTGGGACATGGATTCTTCAGTTATATTGGATTTTTTGAGACTGTCTCGTCTCGCCCAATCGATGGGACATGATTATATCTTGAATATATGGCTTGAAGCTTAAAGTTGCGGACAACTTTTAAGAAGTTGGGGAGGATGTCACCAGCCTGGACATTTCCTAGTCTGAAAGGGGTCTGGTGGACTCCAGGATGTTTAAATATTTGGAAAGTACAAGCTTTGGGAATGGGGGATTATCCTAGAATACAAAGGACCACACTCCTAAAATTTAGGAGAGTTGCTATTTTTGGCCCGCTCCGATGGAAATTCTGTTCGCGTCATTACATGTGGAATTAAGCAGATACCAAGAGTTGGCAAAGTGCCTATGACAGAATGTCTACCAGTTGGGATATTTTTAGAGGTAAAGATTATGGAAGGACCCATCTCTTAGATTGGGACATGTGGCAAGAAAGTGGACCAAAGTGAGACAAGTGGCCTGACACTTGTTAGAAAAAGGATCAAAGTGAGACAAGTGGCCTCACACTTGTCACTTCAGCTATTGTGTGGCTCTCCACTTGTCATTGTAGCCTTCTCTTGCCATTTTAGCTCATGGGAGGCCCAAATCTATAAATTGGAGAGCTCTCTCTTCATTAATAGAGGCTCTCTTGCTGCACACTAGCCTCTACCACCGTTGAAGGCTTCTCTAATGATGGCTACTCTCTTTCTCTCTCTCTTGAAGGCTGCCCACGAAGAATACCGGCTGTTGGGGACTGTTTTGGAGGCTTCCATCGCGAAGAAATACTGAAGCTTCTCTACTTGCTGTACCTGCTATACCACCCACCATATCGGCTGTACCAGCCACTGTACCTGCTGTACCAGCCACTGTACTTGCTGTACCAGCTTCTGTACTTGCTGTACCTACTGTACCAGCCACTGTACCTGCTGTACCAACCACTGTACTTGTTGTACCAGCCATTGTACCTGCTGTACCGGCTGAATGGAGAGTTGTACTTGCTATACTAGCTCTATTGCATGAAGACCCGTGGTTTTTGGGGAAGAATCAGTACCCACACGGAGGTATATGGATTACATTGATGGCTCGGCATTTCTACAGCCTATGTTCCGGCTTGGTAGCCTTGTGTTGGGCTGTGCTATGGCATTTGTATAGGGATAATCCGGCATCTCCCGTGGGGAGAGTAAGGCCCTCAAAGCTTGTACATGATATTATTCTCCTTGGGTAATAAAATACTCCAAGGGGGGGGGGGGGGGGGGTCGGCCCATTCCGGCCTCTATGCGGTGTCACACGTGCAAGCTCCATTTTCAGCATTTATGGATGTTTTGTCCTGCTTTATGTTTTATGCAAAGTGATGATGGATATGTGTTAAGGCTGTGGCCATGTTTAAATGTTTTAATATGCATTGATGGTATCAACAAGTGTGTCAAAGGCCCTAGTCCCCCGGGCACCCACGGCCGCGAGTTTCATGTAAACTGTCTCCGAATATCATTCTTCTTCAAAAATTCAGAGAACTCATTGGAGAAGTACTCTCCCCCTCCATCTGACCTTAGACACTTTACATATTTCCCTGTTTGCTTTTCAACCATAACTTTGAAATTCTCAAAATGAGTGAACACCTCACCCTTCTCCTTCATGAAGTATACCCACACTTTCCTTGTGTGGTCATCAATAAATGTCACATAATACATGCAGCCTCCCATAGACATGGTCTTCATAGGACCCCATACATCTTAATGCACAACATCTAGTGCATTTCTACTCACATTTCACTCACGTGGAAATACATGCTTTGTTTGCTTTCCAAATTGGCATGCTTCACATATTTTCTGCATACCTTCAACTTTAAACTTTGGCAGCCCTGTCACAATTCCTTTAGTCTGCATAGACTTCATTCTCTGCACATTCACATGTCCATTTCTTTTATGCCAAATGTTTGTGTCTGCAACAATTCCTGAACCATTTGCAAACATCGCAGCACTCACTTCAGGCATGTTAACATTCAATGTAAACATCTACTCACTCTGTTGTCTTTTGCAACCAACCTACACTTGTCTTTAAAGACTTCAACATAACAACCACCATCAGGGTTAAACCGAACCTGCAAACCCTGCTTAATCATCTAGCAAACTGAAACCAGATTCTTTGTTATGTTCGGAACATGAAGTACATATGCAAGGTACTTCACTTTGCCATCCTGCATAGACAATGCCACATCTCCAACATGGGCAATTGGATGAGCAGTGTCATCCCCTGTTTCCACAAAACCTAGTCTTTCAAGGTTTTTCATCTCCTTGAACCACTCCCCATGACTCGTCATGTGATTCGAGGCACCTGAATCAACGTACCATACATCATCGTTATGTGCTGCTTCAACATTTTCAGACATGGCATTAACGACATAACAAACAACCTTTCATTATCCTCATTGTTTTTGCTCGAGGATGCATAGTTGTTTTGCTGCAATTTTCCATTTTGCATGTCAGCCTGCTTCTTATAACAATCTACCTGCACATGTCCAGGCTTACCACAATAAAAGCATCCACGTGTATCATTATACTGCCTTTGCTGATTTCCACGACCTCTTTGACTCTCCCTGCCTCTGAATTGGCCTCTGCGTGTTGTTGTTGTGAATTCTGGGACTGTTGTTGTTGCTGCTGCCGGCCATAATTCTGATTACCTGTTCGACCACCTCCTTGGCCACGTCCACGGCCTCCTCTACCTCGTCCTCTTCCTGAACTTGTGTAGAAGGCCTGTTGCTCAGAACTGTTTTTGTTTTGTGAAGACTGTTGGTCTTCACCCAAGCTCTTCTCTTCTATAATCAACATAGACACCAAATCTGTGAAATTGGGAATGTTTTCCCGAGTCTGAATAGACGTCTTGAACGCCTTGTGTTGTGGCCCGAGACCACGTAGACAGACTTCCACCTTATCATCATCATCTACTGAAACACCAATAGATGCAAGGGATACCACAATACCCTTGATCTTCAATCCATAATCATTCACAGACACTCTTTTTCTCCACAGTATGAAGTTCATTGTTCAACTGTATCTTTCGTGCCTTGGTATTGGTTTCAGAGTTTTACCAAGGTGTCCCACGCCTCCTTGGGGGACTTGGCATCTTGTATGTGCCCAATCATGGTGTCGTGTATACTGATAGAGAGCCAATACATAACTTTTCTGGCTCCTTGGTTCCAATCCGTGAAGTCTTTCACGTTTGCAGCAGTCGGATTGATCTCTGGTATCTCCGGTGCTTCTTCATACTCACCTTCTATGTAGTCCCAATAACCCTTTCTCATCAGGAAATTTGTCAACCCGAACCTCCAAGCATGGAATTTGTTCTTATCAAGCTTCTCAGCAACAATCTGATTTATGCCATCATTTGACATCTTACCAAACACACAAATTTATGAGAAACAGCACTCTGGTTTGTCATGCACAAACTGCTGTATTTTCTGCAACGATACTGTACTATACTCAAATGTCATAACCAGTGACCTCAATGTGCATACATACACCCAATGGCAACTGTTGACCTCCTTGCAGCACACACAATGTCTGCACAACCAATCTGTCTTCCTGCAGTTCTTAAAACAGAGTTCTGCATAGAATCGATGACTTACCCGCAGTGCTCAAAATCGCCTGCTTTCTGAAAAACGGAGGTCCTAACGCGCCCCCGAAACGCGTTTTCAGCCCAAAAAATGTTGTCCAATAGGACAAAATAGTTGCCCTATAGCTTTACTCCCGTAAAGAAAGCTCCTCAATCAGAGATCGTTTGCTAGTGCCTCCCGTAGAGCTCCCGACAAGGGTGTAGTCGCTAACACAAATAAGGAAGAGTAGATGAAGCTCTTACCCTCGTACCGCTTCCTGTGCTTCTCTTGCTTGTAGCTCAGCCCTTAGCATGAACCAGGCTATGATACCATGAAAAGAAGCAGGGGAGAAGAGAGCTTGAGCTCTTGCAAGCACACACACACTCACAAAACCCTAAAAGAGAACACACAAGGTGAGAGGCTGAAAATCTTCTTCTTCTTCACACAACACTCAACACACCATATACAAAGATAAGAGTACACACAATATGAAAAGGTACTCAACCAAATACATACTAGGGTTCTGTATAGTGTGAACCCAACTAAATGAGTTGACGCTATAACTATGCCAGCAGTCTCTAGAATGGCTGTCACACAGCCCGTCATCCCAGTGGCCGCATATCACCCATGATCTCACCAACCATGCCAGTGGTGAATGTGGGGCCTATCCCCCAGGCGGGTCATCAGTGTCCACCGCCTCACAAGATGAGCTCGAAATCTCAACAGCACACATACAGATAAGTGCATGCATGTGCATGTGCATGTGCATGTGCATGTGCGTGTTTACGTGTGTATCTTGTTGGTTTTTTTTTTTTTGGAGGGGGGGGGATGTGTTGTGTGTGTGTGTGTGTGTGTGTGTGTGTGTGAGAGAGAGAGAGAGAGAGAGAGAGAGAGAGAGAGAGAGACTTATTCCATAAAAATAAAACAAAGCCATAAACTAACAATGTGATGAATACGAACTCTCTCACCAACTGTCCGTGCAAGCAGTCGAGTGCATGTGTGTGCGCAGGGGTGGATGGGGTGGCTGGGTGGGTGTGTGAGGAGGGGGGGGAGAGGGTATTAACTTCATAGAAAAGCTAAACTAACAATGCGATGAATCAGTGTTCATAGAAAACCTGCAAACAGTTACAATGAAACTGCAAGATTTGTGGTTTCACTTGTAAATATTCAAGTATCAATTTTCAAAACCTGTAAATATATATACATCTTAGTTGTAATTTGGCAAAAAAGTTTGCAAATTTTGTAAAAAAACCTTGAACAATCTGAATTCAATTTTTTAGATTTGTTCACAAAAAACTATTCTGTGAACACTGCGATGAGTACCAATTTTCTCACAGCTGTCTGCGCAGGCAGTCAAGTGCATGTGTGGACTGTGGAGGCGTGTGCATGGATGGGTGGGGTGGGGTGTGTGTGTGTGTGTGTGTGTGTGTGTGTGTGTGTGAGAGAGAGAGAGAGAGAGATTCCATAATGTAACTAAGCCAGTTTGACATTCAGCACCAGGTGGTCCTGCAGGCTGGTGTCAAGGTGGCTGTCCACCTTTTTGCAGGTTTGGGACAGCCTTCTCTTTGCCCTTAGAACCCCCTTGATCTTGCTTAATTTTGAGCACCAATTGCTCCGTAGCAAGAGCAGAGGCTATAAGCTGTTGCAAAGTGTGTTTCGGGTGCAATTCAATGCCCGAACATAAGCTGGTTGCAATCAGGAGCAAAACTTCCTCTTTCTTTCATCCTCGGAGAGTTACCTCAAGCAACACTTTCCAAAACTTATTGACATACTGCTGCACACTTTCATTATTTTGCTCAAGTCTATCCCACTTTTGGTTAAGAGTTTGCTCTGCATTAGGAGGCAAGAATTGGGCATAAAATCTGTCCTTAAACTCTTTCCAAGTGCAAATGGGGTCTTTGGTGGTCTTTTCAGTGATCCACCAATGGGCAGCTGTCCCTTCAAGAACATGCTTGCATGACGAATTTTGGACTTCTCAGTGAAGTCCTCATTACTAAAAGCAATATCAACTATGCCACAAAAGCTAGCACCTTAGAGGCATCATACTCTCCATGAAAGGCATCAAATTTCACGAACTTGTCTCCTGCCTTGAACTCCTCGAGCTTCTTGGGATGTGGTACATGTTCTCCTCTTTTTCTCTTCCCCTTATCCAATGGGGCAGCTCTCTCTGCATGAGTTTCATGGGCAATGATAGGTGTTTGTCAAATCCCCACGGATCTCCTCGTGATCGTTCCTGGTACGAGACTCGAATCCTGCAAACAAACAAACAAACAAACAAGGGGGTGCAGGCTTGACTCACCTCCCAACCATGACAGCCGTGGGCAAGCCCACAAACTTGGTTGTCCCCTCCGAGCCACGAGCTCAGCTAACTAGGTTGACGTACCGACCAATCTCCTCCTCGCGACGTCCCATACCGCCACGAAGCTGTCCTCACGGGCCTCGAGATTGCTACCGGCCTCGCCTGGTAAAGCAGGTACACGTCTGCACTAGATCCAGACTCCAAGACCATAGAGCTCTCACAAACTCGCGAGACTCTCTCTATCCTAATAACTAACCTTGGCCACCCTTTTATAGGCTCTTGGCCGGTCATCGGGCGTCCATACTTAGGCGCCCGCCCGTCCATACTTGGGTGCCCGCCCGTTAGTTTATCCCTAACTCAGCTTGTCAATCAGTCTGCCTAGCTCCAAGCTTCCCCAAGCCTCGAAACTAGTCTTGCGTGCGTGTAGCACACGGTAGATACACACTGTGCACATGACATACTCCCCTTCCTCTAAGAGCTCACTCCTGAGCTCACTAAAAAGCCAGGGTAATCTCTCTGAAGAGTGGTCAATGTCTCCCATGTAGCGTCCTCCTCAACACGATCCTTCCACTTGATCTTGTATTCCGTGATAAGCGTACTACGCAATTTTCTTTCACGAAATCCAAGAATCTTTTCAGGTTCGTGCGGAACAAATGTCATGTCCTAGACATCTATAATTTCTTGAGAAGTAACTAACTGATCTGTTCCACCCAGTACTTCCTTAAGTCTACTGACATGAAATACAGGATGAACTTTCACATGAGAAGGCAAATCCAATTCATATGCAACTGAACCAATCCGTCGTGTAACACGAAATGGTCCAGAGTATCTAGGGGATAATTTCGGAGATCGACCTGTCGGTAAAGTCTCAGAATCTTTCGGAACTCGCAAATACACCATCATTCCTTCAGAGAACTCTCTGGGTGAACAATGTCTATTAGAATAAAACCTGTCTCGGTCTTGAGCACTTCTAATAGATTCCTTCGCAACATGTAACATTTCCTGCATATCTTGCAAAAAATTACGTGCTGTATCATGCTGAAGTCTTGAGAATCCTACTGTAACAGGTGATCTAGGTTGAAAACCATACATAAGCATGAAAGGACTAAAACCTGTACTCGTATGCTTAGTACTGTTATATGTAAATTCTAACATAGGAAGATAATCCTCCCATGAACTTTGTCTTTTGGATACATATGCTCGAAGCATATCCTCCAAAATTTGATTCACTCTTTTAGTCTGGCCATCAGATTGAGGATGATCTGAGGAACTCAAATTCAAAGTTGTTTCCAACTTCTCAAAAACAAGTTTCCAAAAATCACTCGTAAACTTAGAGTCCCTATCACTGACTATGTCTCGTACAGTCTAAACAATTGCTCGATAAACTGCCGTGCTAATTGCGTAGCTGTAATAGTCTTCCGGGTCGGTAAAAATCTAGCCATTTTTGTCAAGTGATCTGCCACAACCCAAATAGAATCGTGGCCTTGATGTGTTCTTGGCAATCTGGTAATAAAATCCATGGAAATACTTTCCCATTTATTACCTGAGATTTGCAAAGGATGCAACAACCCAGCCTGTCTAAAGCGTTCAGCTTTATTTGCCTGACAAATTTGACACTTGAGAACATAATCTTCTACATACCCTTTCATCTTTGGCCAATAAAATGTGTGTTTCACTAACGATAGTGTCCTGTGTACCCCAGGGTGTCCAGCAAAAGGGGCGTCGTGACACTCCTTAAGAATCTTGGAGCTCATGTCCGAGATCTGTGGTACACAAATTTTGTCATTACGGAATAGTAAACCATTCCGAATCATCCACTGGCCTCCTGCAGCCTGAATGGTAGACTACTCAGTCATTGAGTCTTGGTCAATCAATGAGCTCCCGTCCTGGATCTTCTGCCAAAATGGACCAAAATAACTATCAGTCCTGCAAAGCCCTCTCAATGACTGAAATAAGTCAATAGAAATCTCGATGAGCGACAAAGTATTCACCTCTCTAATTCGACTAAGCGCATCTGCAACATTATTCATGGACCCTTTCTGATAACGGATCTCAAAATCAAAATCTTGCATTAACTCAGCCCAACGAGCTTTCCTTCCTCTCAAATCATCCGCATCACACACATACTTGATTGACTGATGATCAGTCAATACCACAAACTTGGAGCCATATAAATAATGTCTCCAAACCTTGAGAGCATGAATCACAGCATAAAGCTCCTTCTCAAGGGTTGGCCAACGAGATTGAGTGTCGCCTAGCTTTTTACTTTCAAAAGCAACCGATCTACCATCTTGAAATAGAGCAACCCCGATAGCATAGTCACTGGCATCAGTTTCAAGAACATAAGGCCGACTAGGATCGGGTAATGCTAAGATAGGTGCTTCCTTGACTTTATCTTTCAAAAGTCTGAAGGTCATATCCAAATCATTATTCCAAGTGATAGACTGATTTGACTTATGTCCACAACCTTTCAATAAGTCGGTCATCGGTAGTGTGAGCTGAGAGTACTCCCGCACAGATTTCCGAAGAAAAACTACAAAACCGAGAAAAGAACGAAGTTGTTTCACTGTTCGCGGTATAGGCCAGTCCAGAACCTTCTGAACACGGTCATAGTCAATGCTCAATCCATCTCGAGTGATCTTGTGTCCGAAGTAAATGATGTCGGTCATACAGAACTCACATTTACATAATTTAGCATATAGTCGATTCTGTCTTAAAATAGATAAGACAATCGTGAGGTGTCTAACATGATCCTCAAGAGTACGACTATATATCAAAATATCATCCAAGAACACCACCACAAATTTTTCCAAATGTTCACGAAAAAGATCGTTCATCATTTGCTGGAAAGTGGCTGGAGCATTGGTTAACCCAAAAGGTAATACGAGAAACTCGTAATGGCCATACCTAGTCCGAAAGGCGGTTCTTTCGACATGCCTTTCATGAATACGTATTTGGTGGTAGCCAGTACGTAAATCTATCTTCGTGAAATATTTCGCTGCTCTGGAAGCTTCTTCGTCGGAACGTCAGGCACAAATCGCAGCCCAGATGCAAGCTTTGCAGAACTCCATCGCTCTATTGACCACTACCCTCTCTACTCTATCGGGTATGGATACCTTGGCTTCAGCTTTAGGCCCCAACATTACTCCAGAACCTAGATAGATTGGTCTAGTCATATTTTTTCTTTTCAGCATAAGGACATCCAATATAGTATTTTAGGTGATTGTATACATCCCTCTCAGGGACCTCTTGTAAATACAATTGATTTTGGAAATATAATGGATTCTTCTTTGTATACCGCTTTCCATTGTGTATTGATTCCACTTTCTTCCTTTCTCTGTTACCATATTATAGTAGTGATGTGTGTGAACACACTTAGGACCGCCGGGGCACTTTTTCCCTCACTAGGAGGTTTTTTCCCCCGTGCATTGTATATACGCCCATTATCTTCTAGGGCTTGTTATCTTTCATTTTTTTGGCACTCATAATACACTACTGTGTTGTGCTCAAGCTTCCTCATCTTCTTGAAGTTGTGTGTGCATTCCTGCAACCCTAATTCCAACAATTGGTATCAGAGCAGGCTTCCTCCTCCCGGGCAGCATCACCGGCACCTGCCGCTTCATCTCCTCCGATTGCGACGAGGTTTCACGAGCGTCTGCAGGTTAGTATATGCCGTGGGTGAGCCCATAGGGCTCGGTCGTTTCAGAATTTTGATCTGGAGTCATTTCGCCCTCCGTTTTTGCATTCCAAGTACTGCGTAGGCAAAATCGTCCTACTGTGCAGATTTTCTGTCAAGATTAAAATCTGCAGGACAGGTGCCCATTCGTCTGTTTTGGGCTGTGCTACATAGCACAGGTCGATTTTATACAGGTTTACCTCTTACAGACAGCATTTACATCTAGTAGTACAGTCATTGGCCATGGCTGACAACAATGATGTATTCCGCATGTTGGCTGCTGAGGATAAGTTGGATGGCACCAACTATCCATTGTGGGCATATATGATGCGACATGTATTGGTAGCAAAGGGGTTATGGAACATTGTGCAGGGTATTGATGCACGTCCTATTGTGGCTGGGAATGCTGCAAACACATCAGAAACAGGTACTGTTGATGATGGTGCAGGCACAAGTGCTGTAGCAGCTGTTCGAGAACCACCACTTTCAGCAGAGCAGATTCGTTGGGATGGTAGAGATGCGCAGGCTCATGCCTTGATTGCGCTGTCTGTCAAACGTACCATTATCCCACATATTCGCTCCTGCAGGACTTCTAAGGATGCTTGGGATGTACTTGCCACATTGTATCAGGCAAGAAATGAGGCTCGTGTTGCTTATCTCCGAAAACAGTTGGAGAATGAGCATATGAACGAAGGTGATTCTATGGATAGCTTTTTGACAAAGATCAAGGATTTCAAAGAGCAGCTCATTTCTGCAGATGAAATCCTGTCAGACAGTTCACTTGTGCAGACTGTTTTGAATGGTCTACCAGATTCTTATCAGGGTTTTGCTTCCACTCTTCGCCTGATGATGAAAGGCAATCCCAATGCCTTATCATTTGAGGAGTTAGTTTCTGTTTTGCTGCAAGAAGACCAGTCAAGGCAAAACAGGAATATTATGCGTGTCGCAGATCAAGCTTTCGTTGCTAGTCAGAGAAGCGGGAAAGGTAAAGCTGGCTTTTCTTCTAGTAAGCAATAATCTGCAAATGCTGCGCAACCAAAGAAGGAAGACAAAGATGAGAAGAAGGGTGACAAACAGAAGACATTTTGCAAGTACTGTAAGGGAAATGATCATGTCATCAAAGCGTGTCCTAAGCTGGCTGCGAAAGAGGCTAAGAAGAAAGAGGCTGGTATGGCTGTTGCAGATGCCTCTCCTTCTAACAATGAATCTGCTAATGTTGTTCAAGATACAGAATGGGCATTCAATGCGCAGTGCAGTTATGACCCATCTTTGCATGACACATGTATGTCTGCAGTAGATTCAGATGTATGGTACTTTGACAGTGGTGCCACTAAGCATATCACCTCGCAGCGCAGTTTATTCACTTTCCTTGAGTCTGCTCCCACAGGGAATACTGTCACTTGTGCCAATAACTCCTCTTATCCCGTTAAAGGAGTTGGACAGATTGTGCTGAATGTTGCAAATTGCAACACCTTTACACTTTTTGATGCATTGTATGTGCCAGGGATCAAAAAGAATCTGCTGTCAGTCTCTGCATTTGCCAAAACAGGTTTGGTTGTAAAATTTGTGGATGACAGATGTACTGTTCATGATCTCTCTTGTGGTGACATCATTGTAGCATCTGGTTCACTATGTCGAGGGCTGTATAAGCTCAATATGGATGGCAAATGTGTAGAGGATTCAGCATGTGCTATTATGGATACGCAGGCTATTTCAAATGCAAAACTGTGGCATGCACGTTTTGGTCATCTGAATTTTGCAAGTTTGCTGCGCCTGCAGAAATCTGAAATGGTGTCTTCTTTGCCTAAGCTTGAGGCACCTGTCAAGCATGTTTGTGAGGGCTGCATATTGGGTAAAATGCAGCGTGCTTCCTTTCCCAAAGATGGATCAGTGAGAGCTGAACGCAGATTGCAGCTTGTTCACAGTGATGTTTGTGGTCCCATGCAAACTCCATCATTTGGAAACTACCTTTACTTCGTGACTTTCATTGATGATTTTACCAGGCATGCATGGGTATATCCTTTGAAGGCAAAGTCCGAAGTGTTTTTGTGCTTCAAACAGTTTTTGGTTATGGCTGAAAATGTGTCAGAAAGTAAGATGGGCACCCTCCGTTCAGATCGAGGGGGGGAGTATATGTCTTCAGAATTTAATGCATTTCTGGCTGAGCGTGGGATAAAACACCAATGTACAGTGCCGTATACACCACAGCAAAATGGTGTGGCTGAGAGAAAAAACAGGTCTCTCATGGAAATGGCAAGATGTATGGTTAAGAGTCAAAGTCTACCACATGGTTTTTGGCTTGAGGCTGTCATGTGTGCCACTTATGTACTAAACAGGTGTCCCACCAAAGCATTACAGGTTGTCACTCCATATGAGGCTTGGCATGGCCGCAAGCCATCTGTTGGCCATTTACGTGTTTTTGGTTGCCTGGCATATGCATTAGTGCCTGTGCAACATCGCAGAAAATTGGATGACAAAGCTGTCAAATGTATTTTTGTTGGATATAGTGCTGAGAGCAAAGGCTATCGTTTGTATCATCCACAGACAAAGCGCATTTTGGTTAGCCGTGATGTTGTATTTGTGGAAGATGCAGTTCAGCCCTTGGTTTCATGTACTAAGGAGACAGATATCAGCTCACGTGATGTCTATGATACATTGTTGCCTCTTTTCAGTGGTGCACAGTCAAGTGCAATACCTCATGAGGCAGTTTTTCAGCCTATGCAGGTTTTAAATGATGGCACAGATCAGCCTATATCTGATGCAGATGTGCATGATGCACTTGAGGATGAGAGACAAGAGATTGAGGGCTCTAGGAACATGCCTAGATGGCTGGTGCAGACTTTGCGTGACAGCAAGTTGGATGCCCCTTTGTCTAGTCGCACTCGTTCTGGCTCTCATGGTGCCTCTTATGCGTCAGATTGTTATGCATTGGCTGTTTCTAGTATGTGCGATGAAAGTGAGCCTGTTTCATTTGATGAGGCACAAAGTTCAGAAAATTGGATGGCTGCTATGCAAGCAGAATACGATGCTATTATGAAGAATGGTACATGGTCTTTATGTGACTTGCCCCCTGGCAAGAAGGCCATTGGCACTAAGTGGGTATACAAATTGAAGCGTAAGCCTGATGGCACAGTGGATCGCCATAAGGCTAGGCTTGTTGCAAAAGGTTATGCTCAAGAGAAGGGCATTGATTTTGATGAGACTTTTGCTCCCACATGTCGTATGACCACTGTTCGTAGCATCTGTGCATTAGCAGCTCATAATGGTTGGAATGTACATCAGCTGGACATAAAGACTGCGTTCTTAAATGGAGATTTGCATGAGGAGGTGTATGTATCGCAGCCTCGTGGTTTTGTTCAAAGAGGGCAGGAAAACAAAGTGTGCAGGTTAAAAAAGGCTTTATATGGTTTAAAGCAAGCTCCACGAGCTTGGTATGAAAAAATACATGCATATTTGACTGCACATGGATTTCAGAATAGTCCAACAGAAAGCACTTTGTATGTTAAACGTGTGGATGGTGTACATCTAATCATTGCTCTCTATGTCGATGACATGCTGCTCACAGGACCAAATGAGAGTCATATTGCTGATTTTAAGGCTGATTTGAATGCCTCTTTTGAGATGTCAGATTTGGGGCATTTGCATCATTATTTGGGGATACAATTTAAGCAGTGTGATGGGGGTATTGCTTTGTGTCAGACAAAGTATATTGAAACATTGTTGCGGAGATTTGGCCTTGAAGACTGCAAGCCTATTGCTACTCCAATGGAGACAGGTTTGAAGTTGAGTCTTCATGATGCTGGAGATCACTTTGATGTCACACTCTATCAGACAGCTGTTGGTTGCCTCATTTATGTATGCATTACGAGGCCAGACATTCAGTTTGCAGTCTCACAGGTGAGCAGATTTATGCATAGCCCAGGCATTAAGCATTGGCAGGCAGTGAAGCGTATCTTTCGCTATTTGAGTGGTACTCGGCATCTTGGGTTGTTTTATCCCAAGGGGGGATCATTGCCGCCAGATTTACATGCTTTTTCAGATTCTGACTGGGCTGGTTGTTATGACACACGCGTGTCCACGAGTGGTTTTTGCTTCATGCTTGGAAGCTCATGCATATCATGGTTGAGCAAGAAGCAGCCTACTGTGGCCACTTCTAGTTGTGAAGCTGAGTACAGGGCAGCTTTCACAGCTACGGTTGAGTGTGTGTGGCTCAGACGCCTTATGGCTGATTTGGGTGTTGGGCAGCCATCTGCCACCACCATCTTCACTGACAGTCAGAGCGCATTGGCAGTTGCGCGGAACCCAGTGTTCCATGCTCGTACGAAGCACATTGAGGTGCACTACCATTATGTCAGGGAGAGACTCTCTGCAGGAGAGATCAGTTTGGATTATGTGCCAACACAGGATAACCTTGCAGACCTTTTCACAAAGGCTCTGCCTCGTGAGAAGTTCGAAGCTTTTCGCAAAGCTTTGGGCTTACTCCCTTTTGTGGATTCGTCCACATAGCTAGACACTTCCCTATACATGAGTGCTAGCTCTTGTTCACCGCATCACTCCAGGGGGGATTTGTTACCATATTATAGTAGTGATGTGTGTGAACACACTTAGGACCGCCGGGGCACTTTTTCCCTCACTAGGAGGTTTTTTCCCCCGTGCATTGTATATACGCCCATTATCTTCTAGGGCTTGTTATCTTTCATTTTTTTGGCACTCATAATACACTACTGTGTTGTGCTCAAGCTTCCTCATCTTCTTGAAGTTGTGTGTGCATTCCTGCAACCCTAATTCCAACATTCTCATCCCTTCCTTGGATGTAAATGAATTAAGTGTGTTTGAAAGCAAAGAATTACAGAAGATACTTGATTCGTTTCAAGACGTATTTCCTAAGGAACTGCCATCGGGTTTACCACCTGAACGGGCAGTAGATCATCGTATTGACTTGATCCCTGGTGCTCATCCTGTCAGTATTCCACCTTACAGGATGAGCCAAGTTGAGGATGATGAGTTGGCTATCAAGTCGAAGATTATTTGAGGATGGGCTAGATCCGTCCAAGTAAATCACCTTGGGGTGCACCTGTGTTGCTTAGGAGAAAGAAGGACAACACCTGGAGAATGTGTATAGATTACAAGAGATTGAACAAGCTGACAATTAAGAACCGTTATCCTCTCCCTAGATCAGATGACCTGATTGATCGGTTAGCAGGGGTCGACATCGTGAAGAGAGTAAGGGGAGAGAAAATTTGATCTTTGCACAATGAAAGTGCAAGGGAACTTGAGAGCTTGAGAGCTTGAAAACTTGCGAGATATGTGGCAAGGAGCCCACTTAAGGGGTTTATAAAGGTTTCCCCAAAAGCTAAAAATCTCCAAAAGCTAAAAATCCCCAAAAGCTATCTTTAGCTTTTGCTTTTGTGTTTTTTTTTTAATATATATATATATGGATATATATATTCTATACTCTTAAAACAAATAAATACTTTTAAACCTTGGAGGAGGGGTTTTTAAACTTTTTTTCAACTAAAAAAAAACGAAAGCCCAAAAAAACGAGTGCTTTCCTTGTTTTGTTTTTCGCTTCCCTCCTGGGTTAGCCGCCGGATGATGCAGCCGTCACCTTCGCTGCCGGTGCCTTCTCGCCAGCCTGCGCCTGCGACAGCCCGTGTAGGCCTGGCCACAAGGCCACGTGGCCTGGGCGCCTGCCTGGCCTAGCCTGGTCGCCTAGCTACGCAGGCCTAGGCCGCCTGGTTACGCAGGCCTAGGCTGCCTACCTACGCAAGCCTAGACGCCTACCTACACCGCCTCGGGCGCCCGCCAGCAGGGCCGCCTACAGAGGCCTAGCCGGCTGCCAGCCTCCGATAGCCAAACGTCAACACCCGCCAGAGCACAAACCCGCCAACGCCTCCTCTCACACGCTTGCTCTCTTTCTCTCGCTCTCGTTCGCGTTCAACCAAAAGCAACGAATCATGCTTTTTTCTGTTTTCTATCTCTACGTTCATGCGACTGCACAAACGAATCATGCCTCTTCATTGCAAAGCCAACGACCCTACTTAGACTACCACCTCCCATCAACATGGGTTTCTTTGATGAAGAAAAACACATACTCAATCTGAAAACAGCAGTATGCACAGAAAAAACAGCAAGCTTTTTGAACACATACCTTTCTTCGACCTCTTCTCTACCTACCGACTTGCTCGTTCACGAGGTATGCTCTGATACCACTATCAAATCCCCACAGATCTCCTCGTGATCGTTCCTAGTACAAGACTCGAATCCGGCAAACAAACAAACAAACAAACAAGGGGGTGCAGGCCTCACTCACCTCCCAACCATGACAGCCGTGGGCAAGCCCACAGACTTGGCTGTCCCCTCCAAGCCACGAGCTGAGCTAACTAGGTTGACGTACCGACCAATCTCCTCCTCGCGACGTCCCATACCGCCACGAAGTTGCCCTCGCGGGCCTCGAGATTGCTGCCGGCCTCGGCTGCGTAAAGCAGGTGCACGTCTGCACTAGATCCAGGCTCCAAGACCATAGAGCTCTCACAAACTCGCGAGACTCTCTATATCCCAATAACTAACCTTGGCCACCCTTTTATAGGCTCTTGGGCGGTCATCGGGCGTCCACACTTGGGCGCCCGGCCGTCCATACTTGGGTGCCCGCCCATTAGTTTATCCCTAACTCAGCTCGTCAATCAGCCTGCCTAGCTCCAAGCTTCCCCAAGCCTTGAAACTAGTCTTGCGTGCGTGTAGCACACAGTAGATACACACTGTGCACATGACAGTGTTCCACTAGCCAAAGTGACATGGGTCTTTGATTCTAGTGGTCCCACTGCATGTGACCTCGCTGAAAGATGCCTTGTCTCGCCACGAGACAACTCAATAGGCAAGGTCTTTTGGCTTGCATGCCGACCACTGTCCCCATGATGTACATACCTAGAATCCAAATGGCCTTGAGCACGCATAAATCTGTTTCCTCCTGTGCCATGAGGAGTGGATGCATGGCAAGAGGTGACCAATACTTCTTCTTTATGCAAATATGATCTCAACCTTTGAGAGGCTGGGTCTCCATGCTGCAAATGGGGTGGATTCTTGAACATAAGCTGTCCATCCTCTCCCTCTTTAAGGTCACCCTTGCGGATAAGATAAGAGAGTGCCAGCTGTTGGGGTAAAGGCGTTATGCCCACCCTTATAGTGTGTACAAGCCCATAAGTTATAGTACATAGTACACTTAGTACTTTTAATGTACTAAGTGCACTATGTGTACTAGTGCAATATACATGTGTGATAGGGGAGTCACACACTCATGCTTTTATGAGTTGACTTATCCCCACAACTCTCTCTCTCTCTCCCTTGTTTCTCTGTGTATGTCTCCCATGAATGAACTCTAACCTAACCCTAATTGCTGTTTTCTCCCCATCAACTGGTATCAGAGCTAGTTATTTTTCTAGGGTTTTGTCGCTGCAGAGAACAGGCGCGTGCTGCATCAGAACTTGTCGCTGGTCGCCCTTGTGCAACGCTGGTTACTGGTCGACTGTGTGACCAGTCACAGGCAGGTGGGTGGAGAGAAGCAGCAGCGTGGGCAGGCGCATCCACGCTGCCCAGCAGACTTAGCCACGCTGCCTACGTGTAGCATTACACAAGGCGCATAACCACAAGGCAGCGTGTAGCGTGGCTGAGGCAACGAGCGAAGGCGCATCGTAGCGAATCCAGGCGACCAGCGTGAAGCTTGCGAACGTGGAGTTCCAGCGCACAGCGCTAGGCGAAAGCAGCGTGTGAATCGTGTAGGCGCTAGGCGAACACGTCAGGTGGGCGTCAAGCGCCCAGAGACACACCCCACATGCTCTTCGTAGAACACGTTCAGATACGAGCCCCCCTTCTTCCAAGTCCACGTACCTATTCGGGCTTGATTGGCAGAGGCGGGGGCGGCTGCGCTTCGGCAAGGGCGGCCTGGGCCAAGACCGCAGAAGTGGTGTGGCGTTCTGCTGTTCAGAATCTGTTGAGCCTCGACGGATCACCGTGGCGCATTTTTATAGTGGACTGGCCTGGAGTTGGGCTTTCCGGGATGGATCACACTGCGGATAATCTAGAAGCCTTCCTTGTGGATTTCGCCACCGCCGCGGACAGCCCCCTTAGTGTGTCTGTGACATCTTGGTAATAACTGGGCACGGTGATGGACAGAGGAGCCTCCGATAATTGTTGGCGGTGGTCATGCAGCAAGCCTGGCCGTTCGTGCAGTCAGAAAAGACTTGATCAAGACTCGAGCAGTTGCAGCTGTGTCTCCTACCTGGGATGGGCCAGTGCCTAGAGTCTTCCGTCGAGCGACTGACATAGAAACAAGGGCATCAACTAACACTCTGCTGTCCCTACCTGCACAACTACAAAAGCATCAGCATCAGCATCAAGCATCAGCACCAAATTCGCCTGCAAATCAGAGAAAATCAGAAAATTACAAGGTATTTGCCTCAATTTTTTTTTTGGGATTTGCAATTGAGCAAGTACAATCAACAATTGAGCAGGTACAGGTGCCCAAATTGCTCAATTTTGAGCAAAATTGGCAAAATTGGGTGACATTGGTCACAATCAGGATCAATTTGCAGGAAATTGGTCAAATCAGGATCAATTTGCAGGAAATTGGTCAAATCAGGATCAATTTGCAGGAAATTGGATGTCGAAATTTGGGGTTTTTGATGTAATTGTGCAATTAAGCACTCATACATGCTGTATGATGTAAAAAATCGCACATTTGGGCAAAATTGCAGCAAATTGCAGTGCAAATCAAGGGGCTTTTGTGCCGATTTGGTTGATTTGCATGCAGGCAATTGCATTTGATGCTGTGGATAATGTGCTGATGCCTTACAAGCACTCAATGTGCCTGTAAATCAAGGGGCTTTCATGTATTTGATGTATATGTGGCCAGTGGGAAGCATCGTGAACACTCTGGATGCCTTCATGTGCGCCAATGTACCATGCATGATCAGAAATTGATCTCAAATCAAGGGGCTTTTCAAGTTTGTATGCTTGTTGAGCTTGGCAAAGCAGCAGGCAAGACATTTATGCCTTAAATCCTCAAAAAATCAGCTTGCAGTCAAGGGGCTTTTGCCCAATTTCTGTTCGGGACTGTTGTATGCAGTATACAGGACTGTAAAAGTCTGATTTTCACTCATTTGGACAGCCAGGAGAGCATTTATTGCTATTGTACCTGCTGGTACAGATTTGGCACAGCTTTGTGCATGTTTTGGCATGGCTGTACACCGTTTTGAGTGATCAAAAGGTTCAAATTCAGCTGCTGAAATTGCCGATACAGGTTTGGTACATCATTGGTGAGCACTTGGTACTGCTGTACAGTACTTTGGAAGGGCAAAAGAGCACATTTAAGGTGCTGTCCAAAATCTGCAGCAACCAGATTTTGGTGTTTTCATCACATAAAGTGGGAGAAAAGTTGCATTCTTGCTTCCGCAGTGGGAGATAAAGCTTGGGAGAACATTTGTGAGCACTTTGTGTGCTTTGGGTGCAGTGTTTGCACATTTGCAGGGAGTCAGGCATTTACAGGTTGCATTTTGCTATGGCAACCACAGGTGAGAGCTCTTCATTGCTTCACATCAAGAAGCTTGAAGGCTCGCATAATTATGATATTTGGCAAACCCAGTGCTACAATGTGTTGCTCCAGAAAAAGCAGCACAAGCCTATCAAAGAAAGGGGTGTGATGCCCGCTTCTCTTACAGCTGAAGAGTGGGAAGATATGGATGAGCTGGCAAGATCTACTATCATGTTGTCTGTGTCAGACTCATTACTTTTCAGCATTCGTGAAGAGAAGACAGCTTGGGGAATGTGGCAGAGATTGCAGGACTTGTATGCCCAACAAAGTGCCTCAAGCAAAGTGTATTGGTTGAAGAAACTCATAGGTCTTCAGATGAAGGAAGGGGCATCTATGACAGCCCATCTCAATGAGTTTAATGGTATTGTCAGCCAAGTCATTAATCAAAAGTTGGCAATGGACGATGAGTTCAAAGCCACTTTTTTGTTATGCACTTTGCCAGAGAGTTGGGACACATTCAGGACAGCCACTAGCAATTCGAATGCTATGCTGTCATATGCAGATGTTGAGGGTGCTCTTCTTCAAGAAGAGATGAACAGGAAAAACAACTCTGTGGGAAAGTCCAATGCAATGAATGCACGTGGGAGATCCCAGCAAAGGGGGAAAAGCCAAGAAAGGGGAAGGAGCAAGTCTCGCTCCAAAAAGGATTTGGAATGCCATTATTGTGGCAAGAAGGGACACATTAAAAAACAATGCTACAAATGGAAAAATGATCAAAAAGAAAAGGGAAAAGGCAAAGACAAAGAGAAAGACGAAGCCAAAGATATAAAGCCGAAGGGCAAAAGTGGAGTCAAGATTGAAGAAATCAATGTGTCACATGCAGGTGGCAGTGAGGATGAGGTCCTCTTTACGTCTTCACTTGATGCCCATTCACTTCTTACAGGTGGTCATGGTATGCACTCATGGATCATTGATTCAGGTGCCTCCTTTCATGTCACAGGTTGCAGAGACTTGTTTGTCAAGTACACTGCTGGCAATGAAGGAGTGGTTTATTTGGGTGATAACCATGCATGCAAAATTCTTGGCAGAGGTGATGTGAGGCTTGTATTTTCAGATGGCTCACCAGCTTATGCTCCATGATGTCAGGCATGTGCCTGAGATCAAGAAGAATCTGCTTTCTACTGGACAGCTTGATGATGCTGATTATGTTACCACATTTGGTAGTGGAAAGTGGAAAATTAGTAAGGGCTCACTGGTTGTTGCCAGAGGCTCTAAGGTGGACACTCTTTACTTTATGCATGCAGGTGTTTGTCACCATGCTAATGTAAATGCAACCGAGCTGCCGGAAATTTCTATGTGGCATAGCCGGTTGGGACACATGAGTGTCAAGGGAATGGAGCAATTGTCTCGTTTGGGTTACTTGCCTTCTCTAAAGTTTTCAAGTTTTCAGTTTTGTGAGCATTGTATTTATGGTAGGCAACTACAGTGCCCCCACAAGAAAGCTCTTGGACAGAAAGATGCTCAGTTAGAGCTTGTGCATACAGATGTATGTGAGATGCCTCAGCTTTCTTTGGGAGGGGCAAAATATTTTGTGTCTTTTATTGATGATGCCACACGTAAGGTGTGGGTCTATCCTCTTCGTTTGAAGAGTGATACATTCTCAGTGTTTGAGAAGTTTGTTGCTCTTGTTGAGAATCAAACTGGCAAAACACTGAAGGCTTTGCGTTCCGACAATGGTGGAGAGTACATGTCCAAACAGTTTCAGGACTTTTGTGATGCTAAAGGCATCAAGAGGGAGCTCTCTACTCCTTATGATCCTCCACAAAACGGGACAGCAGAGAGGATGAACAGGACCATACAGGAGAAGGTCCGTTCTATGTTGTCACATGCTGCATTACCTCATGGTTTTTGGGCTGAAGCTGTTATGACAGCCGTTCACCTTATAAACAGGTCACCTAACACGAGGCTTGGTGGGAAAGTGCCAGAAGAAGTATGGACAGGGAAGCCTCCGTCATACAAGCACTTGAGAGTGTTTGGTTGCGTTGCGTACGTGCACATACGCAGGGAAATGCGCACCAAACTTGATCCTAAGTCTCATAAATGCATATTCCTAGGATATGGTGACAGAGGTGAAATGGGGTATAGACTTTGGGATCCCATGAATAGAAAGATCATACGCAGCAATGATGTCATTTTTGATGAAACATGCATGTATAAGGAGCCTGCAAGGCAACAGGAGCCTGGCAGAGTCATCTTTGATGATGATGGACATCATGGACAACAACAAAGGGCTGTAAATCAGCCATTACAGCAGGAAAACCAGCCCTTAAATGGTGCTGAAAATGGTCCAAATGGACAGCCAGAGATGGCAGAAGATATCCCTATGGATATACCACAGTTGGAGGAGATACCGGGCATGATATTTCAGCCTTATGGCATGGAACAGGAGCCACCAATGGGTGATATGCAGGCTGGACAGCAACCTGCAAATGATGGTCATTGGGTACGGAGGTCCACAAGACCCTCCAGAGCCCCTGACAGGTTTGTTCCAGGGGTTGACTATTTGATGCTTACTGACTGTGGGGAGCCCTCATGTTATAAAGAGGCTTTACAGAGGGCAGACAAGGCTCTTTGGGAGCGTGCCATGAAGTCAGAGATGGATTCTCTGCATAAAAATGGAACTTGGAAGTTGGTGCCTTTGCCTGCAGGCAAGAAGGTTTTGCCATGCAAGTGGGTATACAGGCTCAAAGTTGCATCAGATGCTAAGCCAAGATAGGTTAGTGGCTAAGGGCTTCAAGCAGGAATATGGTGTGGACTTTGATGAGATCTTCTCTCCAGTGGTCAAAATGACCACACTTAGAGCTGTGTTGGCTTTGGTTGCGCATGATGATCTGGACTTGATTCAGATGGATGTGAAGACTGCTTTTCTTCATGGTGATCTCCATGAGGAGATATATATGCAGCAGCCAGAGGGTTATGCAGTGAGTGGAAAGGAGAAGCTTGTATGCAAGCTGAAAAAGAGTCTTTATGGACTCAAACAGGCACCAAGAGAATGGTATCATAAATTTGATACATTCATGAAATCACAGAAATTCAGGAGAAGTGACATAGATCACTGCTTGTACACCAAGAAAGCTTTGGATGGCAGTCTCTTGATTCTCATTTTGTATGTTGATGATATGTTGATTGCCGGGAAATCTCGTAAAGAGATGGATGCCTTGAAGAAGAGGCTGCATGAGACCTTTGATATGAAGGATCTGGGTGATGCAAATCACATCTTGGGTATGCGGATACTTCGGGACAGAAATCAGCATGTGTTGTATTTGTCTCAGAAGGAATATATTGGCAAAGTTTTGCAGAGGTTCAATATGGACGGGGGGAAGAAGGCTAGTACTCCTTTGCCTCCATATGTGAAACTCAGTGCTATGGACAGCCCACAGTCAGATAGAGACAGGGCTGATATGGCCAAGATTCCGTATGCTTCAGCTTGTGGCAGTCTCATGTATGCCATGGTTGCTACTAGGCCTGACATTGCATTTGTAGTGGGAGTGGTTTCTAGATACATGGCCAACCCTGGCAAGAAGCATTGAGAATCAGTGAAAGGTGTCATGAGATACCTGAAGGGCACACAGGATTTGTGCATTTGCTTTGGCAAACAGGATGCATTAGTGCATGGTTACACGGATTCGGATTATGCCGGTCATCCAGATAACCGGAAGTCTACTACCGGTTATGTGTTTACATTCACAGGAGGTGCTGTGTCATGGATATCCAGGATGCAGAAGTGCACAGCCTTATCTACTACAGAGGCCGAGTATATTGCAGCCACAGAGGCTTGCAAGGAGGCATTATGGCTATCTCGGTTAGTGGTTGATTTGGGCTATACAGGGGATATTCCATTGTTGCATTGTGACAGTCAGAGTGCCATCCAGTTGGCAAAGAACCCTGTCTTTCATGCAAAGACGAAGCATGTGGATGTGAAGTATCACTTCATCAGAGAGGTGATAGAGAACAAGCAAATTCAGCTTGTTAAAATTCATACGGATGACAACCCGGCTGATCTGTTGACGAAGAGTTTGCCTCCGGAGCGGTTTGCTCATTGCAGACACTTGATGGGCATTGGATGAGGCCAGTTTCAGCCTTGATATGGCCTTGTATATTATCATGTACATGCTGATTTTTCTTTTCCTTTACTTAAGGGCACTTTGCCTTTAAGTGGGAGGTTGTTGGGGTAAAGGCGTTATGCCCACCCTTATAGTGTGTACAAGCCCATAAGTTATAGTACATAGTACACTTAGTACTTTTAATGTACTAAGTGCACTATGTGTACTAGTGCAATATACATGTGTGATAGGGGAGTCACACACTCATGCTTTTATGAGTTGACTTATCCCCACAACTCTCTCTCTCTCTCTCCCTTGTTTCTCTGTGTATGTCTCCCATGAATGAACTCTAACCTAACCCTAATTGCTGTTTTCTCCCCATCACCAGCTCCCTTGGCTTCTTGCCCACTTCTCAAGCCATAGACTCAAAAGTCATGTCCACCATAGCATCAGCTTTCTTGGCTGCAAGAGCCTCTTCATATGCTCTGTCATGTGCATCACAGATGCCATGGACATGCTCAGGGCTAGATCCAGAAGAGGCAGCCAGATAAAGAGCAGAACCAGACAGAGCCAGGGATTTGAGCACAAGTGGCTAGTTTGGATGTGGAGAAGAACCAGGGTACAGTCGGCTGAGTAAAGGAGCTGCTGGCTGTACCAGAAAGTATGTCGGCTGACGTGGCAGCAGCAGGCGCATCAAAGACCAAAAGCACATCCAGTTGGCTGGATTAAAGGGGTAATAATGGACATGTAACTGGCCGACCAGCAGTCGGCCAGTTCATCATTTATTCCAAGGCCTATAAAAGGGCCCCCTTGCTCATAGCATTGATCATTCACTCCCACTAGGGGTGTGGGTCACTTAGAGGTCCCTTGGGGACAGATTTAGGGATTAACAACCTTTTTATGAAGGCAGCCCATGGCTGTACAGATTTGTACCTTTTTTGTACATAGTATATACTGAATTTCCAGCACTTCTCACTCTCTCTCTCTCTACTCTCTCTCTACCTGCGTTTTTGCATCATGGTGCGTTTTTGCATCAGGAGGTCTTCAAGAGTGTTTAGGGCTGAAAGAAGACTACCCAGAGCTTCCGCGTGTTACATTGGTATCAGAGCATCAGGCTCAGCCAAGCTAAACACTGAATCAGTCCCAGATGATGGTGTACAGGTCCAAGGTACAGGAAAGTACACGGATTCGAAGCCCAAGGCGGGAACACAGATCGGGAAGAACTCCCAGGAGGTTTGTTGGTGGTGTTCCACAGTGCCAGATGGGGATGGCAGTTCCGTGAGCCAGATGGGTTCTAAGGGAACGGTCCCAAGGGAGGTTGATCCTCCAAGGGTGATGTGAGAGTGCCAGACTCAGTTCCAGGAACGAAGACCAAGACGGTGTTCAGAGCCAGGGCAGGAATGGATTGTGGACTAGAGGAAGACCAGATGCATAGATCTTCATCAGAGACAGAGTGGATTGGAGAACAGACCGGATTTTCAGAGAAAAAGGTTTGCCAAGGATGGATGATGACAGAGGGACTTCGGAACAGGATTGGGATGATGACAGTCATCCAAGAGCAGGTTGGATTCCCGTCATCAAGTTTAGCAGAGGGGGATGTCATGTGCATCACAGATGCCATGGACATGCTCAGGGCTAGATCCAGAAGAGGCAGCCAGATAAAGAGCAGAACCAGACAGAGCCAAGGATTTGAGCACAAGTGGCTAGTTTGGATGTGGAGAAGAACCAGGGTACAGTCGGCTGAGTAAAGGAGCTGCTGGCTGTACCAGAAAGTATGTCGGCTGACGTGGCAGCAGCAGGCGCATCAAAGACCAAAAGCACATCCAGTTGGCTGGATTAAAGGGGTAATAATGGACATGTAACTGGCCGACCAGCAGTCGGCCAGTTCATCATTTATTCCAAGGCCTATAAAAGGGCCCCCTTGCTCATAGCATTGATCATTCACTCCCACTAGGGGTGTGGGTCACTTAGAGGTCCCTTGGGGACAGATTTAGGGATTAACAACCTTTTTATGAAGGCAGCCCATGGCTGTACAGATTTGTACCTTTTTTGTACATAGTATATACTGAATTTCCAGCACTTCTCACTCTCTCTCTCTCTACTCTCTCTCTACCTGCGTTTTTGCATCATGGTGCGTTTTTGCATCAGGAGGTCTTCAAGAGTGTTTAGGGCTGAAAGAAGACTACCCAGAGCTTCCGCGTGTTACATGCTCCAACTCAGCCCTCAATGCATTGGGCTCTTCCTCGTGCATGGGTTTTTTACCACGTGATGGCTGTCCCATGTATGCACTGTCATAGACTCTCTCAAGAGGCTTATGCCTTCCATGCAATGCACCAGAATCCCGTGAAGCACTTCATTGGCCCCTCAAATTCGGCACTTCCAATGGGTTGCCCTGGCTGTCCATTGAATTAAGTGTTCGTGCTTGCTTCTGATCTCAAAACTCCGTGTCTCCTCTTGAGAAAGAGAGACGACCGAGCTTTGATACCAATGTGACCGCTCCCTACAGGAGGCCTACAAATCGGAAAACAATATACACATATTTAGAACACTTAATTTAACTGTTATTAAACAATGGAAACAACATCAGCAACACAAATACTGGAACTTAAAGCATTCTCTGAATTTAAATTTGCAAATTTCAAATTTATTCAAATGAGAAAAGTATGAGAGCACCTGGTGCGGTGAGTACAATCCAGATACAACCGGTACAATTTATAGCAGGTACAATCCAGCACATCAAGAACTTCACATGTGTGCAGGTACAACAGGTACTGTTTGTACAGTTGGTACAATGAATTCCGCAGGCAGGTATAGTCAGGTACAACGGGTACGTGTGGACAGCCAGCAGGTACACGTGGGCAGCCAGCAGGTACACAAGTAGGTACAGGCGTGGGCAGTCCTGCAGGCAGGTAGAGCAACAGGTTCAGGCGTGAACAGCCCTGCAGGCGGGTACGAGGCAGGTACTGGCATGGGCAGCAGGCGAGTACCAGGCAGGTACAGGCGTGGGCAGCAGGCGGGTACCAGGCAGGCAGGTACACAGCTCAATAGGCGGGTACAGCCAGCAGCAAGGAGGTGGGTACAGAAGTTAACCATAGTTTATGGATTTTACAATACTTACCACCTGTTCACACGCCACACCACCAAGTCAGCAAACAGCATTCCACGGTACACTGGGGGCGTCCCCGTCCAGTGTACTGGCACGACATAACAAGCAGACACGCAAACAAGTCATGCAAAAACAAATTTATGCATGCAAGCATAAATGCATGTGCACAAATAGTGGACGAAATCTCCCTTTCATGAAACTTGTACAAGAGGTTCCTGTCGGGCACAAAACTGGTGCGACATATAAATAAATATGTCCTGGTCTTCCTATGGAGTGATAGTCCCATAGGTAAGACACCATCCTGGCTAAACACAGGTGGCACCAATAGGCTCCCGTCCATACAGCACGAAGCAAATCACACACGGGTGACACGAAACTGGTTCCTGTCCATGTGACGCAACACTGGTCACACACGGGTGGCACTGATCTGGCTCCCGTCCATGTGACACCATAAAACTGGCCCTTTCACATGGGACACTGGCCTGGCCCCATGTGAACATGGCACAAATCTGGCCACTCTATGGAGTGACAGTCCCATAGAAGTGGCTCCAGAAATGGAGATGGACCAAATGGTGATAGAGGAACTCTTTCTTGAAGACTTCTTCGAATTGTGCCCAAGTCGTTGGTTTAGGGTTGAGTTCTTTCCACTAAAGCAGAGCTTTGCCTGAGAGGGAACCTGCTGCTAATTGGATCTTTTTGCCATCGTCATATGGATGAAACTGAAAATGGACTTGCCACTGAAGTAGCCAAGTGTCCACTATCTCTTTGGTACACTGCTTTTGCTCGTCCCCAAACTATTCCGGAGTAATATTGGGGCCTAAAGCAGATGCCAAAGTATCCATACCCGAAAGAGTAGATAGGATAGTGGTCAACAAAGAGATGGAGTTCTGTAAAGCCTGCATCTGCGCGGCGATTTGTGCTTGACATTCCGAGAAATAAGCTTCGAGAGCAACTTTCAACTCTTGGAAATCTGATTTTGAAACAAAATCGTCAAAAAGATCGCCATCGGTGACTTCCGTAGCCGGCAAGTCTTCACATTCGAGAATGGGCTCCAACTCGGATTCTTGGGTCGACATCTTAAAGAAAGCAAGGTGAGAGAAAAGTTTGATCTTGCACAATAAGAGTGCTAGAGAGCTTGAGAGCTTGAGAGATGTGTGGCAAGAAGCCCACTTAAGGGGAATTTATAGGCTTCCCCAAAATCTAACTTAGCCTTTGCTTTTGTGTTTTTTTTTTGTTATATATATATATATATATTATTTTTATTTTTTTCCTGGTTTTCTTTTTATTTTTTTACACTTAACAAAGCAACAAAGCAAACAACCCATACAAGACCACACCTTCATCACGGGTTCCGACGATGCAAAAGTAACATGTTGAACTTGAAAAAACAGCACTATACACAAAAAAACAGCAATCTTCTCGAACTCATACCTTTTCTTAGACCTCATCTTCTCTACATACCGACTTGCTCGTTCTCGAGGCTTGCTCTGATACCACTGTCAAATCCCCGTAGGATCACCTCGTAGAACGCTCCTGATACAAGACTCGAAACTTGCAAACAAACCAAACAAACGTGAAGGGGGTGCAGGCTTGACTCACCTCCCAACCTTGACAGCTGTGGGCAAGCCCACAAGTCTTGGCTATCCCCACCGAGCCACAAGCTGAGCTAACTAGATGGACGTACCAACCAATCTCTACCTTGTGACGTCCCATACCGTCACGAAGCTACCCTCGCAGGCCTCGAGACCATAGTGACAGGGGGATGGAGGGACGCCCACGTGGGACGTGGGAACGCCATCCCGAGCAGAGAGACCTGCACACCGGGCTAGGAACGGCCAGGGGGACGAGACGGAGGGGACGTTAGCAGGGGACGGGCGTTCCCCCCTTTGGGAACGGGGAGACGTTGTCTGCAGGGGACGGGGACGGCTGCAACACCTAAATCTTCAGGCATTTTTTCAAATAAACAGCTACTAGCCGTTAACACTGGCCATTTGAGAGAGAGAAGAGAGAGCAACACAACTATATAATGGGCTTGGATCCACTCCTCTTTTACTCAAGCCTTCCAAGACTTGAGTTCCTCTCCACGATCTCCCTCTCCTACTCTAGCTTTCCTCTCCACTATCTCCCTCTCCTACTCCACGGTCCATCACCTTCCTCTCCACCCTCTCCTACTCACTACACCGTCCCCAGCCCCCCGTCCCCGTTCCCTACCTTTAGCCGTCCCCGTCCCCGTACCCGTTCCTGTCCCCCGTCCCCGTCCCCGTCCCTTAGTAACTATGCTCGAGACTGTTGCCGGCCTCGGCTGCATAAAGCAGGTGCACGTCTACACTAGATCCAGGCTCCTGACCATAGAGTTGTCACAAAGACACGCGAGACTATGAGCTAATGACTAACCTTGGCCACCCTTTTATAGGCTCTTGCCCGGTCATCGGGCGTCCACACCCGCCCGTCCATACTTGGGTGCCCGCCCGTTAGTCTATCCCTAACTCAGCTCACTAATTAGCCTGCCTAGCTCCAAGCTTTCCCAAACCTCGAAGCTAGTCGTGTGCGTGTAGCACACGGTAGATACACATTGTGCACATGTAGTCCTAAAGTTGCTGGGGTGGTCTAGCACGTCTCCCGCTTTGTCGAGAGGCATGATGGTGTGCATAGTCCATTCAGCTGGTAGGCCCTCCACTAGTGCCCTATCAAAGAGGTGAGCAACAAAGGGTGCCAATGTGTCAACTGCATAAATAAGATGCTCAGTCTATATACCTGTGTGGTCAGCCGATCTCCCATGCTGTAACCAGCGTATAGCTCTCTCTACCATCGAGGCGGTAAAGAAAGTAGAGGTGGTGGTAGCGCGGGACTCCTGTGGCTGTGGTATGGGCGGTTGCTGAGGGATATGGTAGAGGCTCTTTGCATATGTGTGCCATGTGTGTGGATCCCCAATCGGGGTACGACGGTGAGGCTCTCTCATCCTGCGCCATGCAGTGGCTGTATCTCTGCTCATGAGAAGGTGGTACATATCCCAGTATTGTGCCTCCTCATATGCACGCCTCTTACGGCGTGAGAGGGTCTGTATCTGTCGGCTCGCCTATCTCTGTGTGATGGTCCCCAGTGCTCTCTAGGCACGGAGGTGTCTGTATAGCTCTCTGCACTCATCATCATACCACCGATTCTCGGGTATGCTCCCCGATCTATCTGTGTGTGCAATGTGTATGGTCGGGGAAGCTGCGGGTGGCGGCCGTATGTAGTAGAGACGACATTTGAGTGGTGAGTGTGTCTAGGGGTGACAGGGGATCCATTCGGAGTAGCCCATCATATACATGATGCTCATATATGTATGTCAGGTCATGGGTGAAGTAGAAAGTGGTATGCGATGCCTGTGTGGGCTGTGTGGGTGCTGGTGTGGAGCTCGCCAATGACAGCAAGAGGTACGTGTGATCCACACCAATAGGACAGGGGGGGATGGTGAAAGATGTCACTGCCTGTGTGGTCTCCATGGACCCCATGATGTAGTCCATTGTGCTACCTCCCCCTGACCGTGGAAAGCATGTCAGTGCTCCTGAATCCTCCCACTGTCTCATCCCGTTATAAATAACGAGATGGTGTCGGGCTCCCAACTCAAATAGGTGATGACCATATCTGGTGTTATCCGGCCCCATGTCCTCTGACACCCTGCAAGCTCCCGTGTCCTCCACCTCTAGTGTGTGCATCACCTCGGGGAGCTCGAAATCATAAATGTCGCACTGTCAGCTCTGTGTCCATGCATTGAAGTCCCCCATAAGGAGGACTTCCCCCAGGTTGGAGTAGTGTATGATCTCATCTGAAAGGGCTGCATACGGTGACTCTCCTAATGGCCCTGTGTCCTCCTCCTCTGCTATCATGGCATATCTCGATCCTCTAGGAGAGAAGTAGCATAGAGCAATGTATAACACCTTATCTGCCGAGAGCTGCAGTTTGATCCACATGTATCTAGCCTCCTGGTCACGTTCTACCACCCGTAGGCGCCCATGTAGCTCTCGCCTGAAGAGTACCGCTATACCTCGAGATCCTCTCGATGTGCTCTGCCATGTGGTCCCCCTGTGTGTAGACTCCCACTGATAACCCTCTACTTTGGGTAGCCCCCTCTCTGGGCTCTGGTGTGTCTCTGTGTAAGTAGTATGATGTCCCGTCCCTCCATGACCTCCTCTATCCTCCCAGGATGTGTCCAAAGTGCTCCATTGCAGTTCCAAACTGCTATGTGTATCTGTGAATCTAGATCCTCCATAGTCGATGTCCCATAGGCCGCCTGGCGCTAATCGGTGGCCTTGCCATTGATGATGACACGACCATCGCGATAGAATGCTCTCTTTCCGGGCCTATAGGACTCTCGGCATACATGTTTTCTTGTGTTCTATCTGCATCCTCGTAAGGTCATCATCTAAATAGATGGGATCTCCCTTTAATCCTCGTAGAATCACCCTCTTCCTCACGAAGGTGGCCCTCTCCATCTCCCCTACAAACTATAGGATGAAGGCTCGCTTGCATGTTGAGTCTTTCCCGGCTCTCCATGCTTTGGTGAAGGGGGGAGGGTCCTCTTTCCTGTAGCCGAGCTTCGTGCATAGAAGCTGTCCATCTTTCTCGGGAGTGGAGTCGGGTGTCTCGGTTATACCTGTGGCTCGAAGGTTGAGGCGGCGGGCCTGCCTCATCTTCTCCTCTTCAATGGTGGTGTGAATGATTTGGTGTTCTTCCCTTTGAGTCTCCTCCCTCACCTCTTTACGGATGTTCTTCTTCACCACTTCAACCCATCCTAATTGCTTGGCTTTGAGTTTCCCCTCCATGTCTTTTGTGATCTCCTTGGAGATCTCTTCTTTGATGGCTAAGAGTGTTGCCATTGATCTCCCCTTCTTCCTTCTCGGTGTTCTTGACAGCTACCAGTTCCACTTTCAATGCACTCACCTCCTCCTTGAGTGCCATGTTCTCTTGTTCAAGTTCCGTGACCCGTACTTTGAGGGCCATGATGTGCTTGTGTAACTTGTTCTCCACCTCATTGAGGTTGGAATCAGATGTCTTCTTGTTTTCCTTGATTAGTGCCTTCATTGCCGTCTCGAGGGCCTCAAGCTTCTCTTGGAGACTCGGAGCCATTCTTCGAGATTACTCTGCAGTGCTTCCCACCGGCAGGCAGAGAGGAGCGAGAGAGGGATCGTAGTAGAGAGAGAGAGAGTATTTCTGGCATCGGAAGCAAGCCAGCACAATGCGAGCACAGCAATTCCAAACGGAGCACAGGGGGGCGTGCAGCGCAAGCAGGGCAGTTCGGGTGGGGATAGGCGTAGCACAACGTGGACAGGGCAACGCTAGGTGCAGCACAGCCAGGGTGCGCAGCACGAGCAGGGCAAGACCACTAGCGTGTAGCGTGAGCAGGGAGAGCTTGCGCGGCGTCACGTCATGGACCAGACGGCTTTCGTGAGCCGGGCAAGACCACCAATGCGTAGCACGAGCAGGGAGAGCTTGCGCGACATCACGCCATGGACTAGACGGCTTTTCGCGAGCAAGGTAGAACCACCAGTGCATAGCGCGAGCAGCGAGCAAGGCATAACCACCAACGCGTAGCGCATGCAGCGAGCAAGGTAGGACCACTAGTGCGAGCACGGCACGACCACCAGCGAGACAGAGAGAGAGAGAGAGAGAGAGAGAGAGACAGAGAGAGAGAGAGTTGAGCGTGTGCGGGGGGGGGGGGGGGGGGGAGGGGGGAGAGAGAGAGAGAGAGAGAGAGAGAGAGAGAGCATGTGCCGCAGCTCCAGCCCGCCTCCTGCTGTTCAGCCCTCCGCTTTTGCACCAATAGAGAAGCGCCCAAAAGCAGCCCGCCAGCCCCTCCCAAAAAAGCATACCATTCAGATCCAGAAGGCGCCTCCCAAAAAGCATGAGATAGAAAGAGGCGCATCCTCCAAAAGTGGAGTAGCCTCCCAAATTAGCTTTTGGGCCACCAAATGTTAATTAAATCTCTTTGTCCCCTTCACACTTGGGGTTGTCCACACATGGGTTTCTTTTTTTTAACTCCAAACTCATGCCATTCACACTGTCCACCATGTCCCCGTGCACACCTGCATACTGTCCAAAGAAAAACACAGGGTCGTGACACCTGGGAATGCTTGGAACTGAACCTAACTTGGCTGAATATTGCTGAGTACCTGTATGATTTATGGGTAAATGAAGCGCTGCATTTATATGGTCCCATGCTGCTGGTCAGCCAACATAAAGCTGTAGGCCAGTTCGATATGGACAAAAATGCTAATAAAATAGCATTAAATGCTATTTAATGCTGCACATAGGAAAAAAGATGATATTTAATGCTGCCCGACTATTGTGGTGCAATCCAACTACCTGTTGGTCTTCAACAAACCTGGCCAACTAGAGCTTGCTCACCATGGATGCTGTCGGCCTGCTGTATATGCTGGCCAACTGGGGTAAGGTACTTCCACAAGCCAGTCAGCTATCCCCTAATGCTGTCCACGGCTGTGACCAACCCCTGGACAAGCTCCTAAGGCCATGGGCTGGCCCATAACTAATACTAAGGTTGACACTACATGCACTATCTAATAAATTCTCCAAGTCGGTTAAGAGGACTGACACATGCAGACTCTCTATGGCTCTGGAGACTGACCTACGTAGCTCGTGCCTCACATGTCCCGAACTGGGGCCACGGCATACGACAAAATATTCCTAAAAAGGTAAATCCTACCGATGAATGGTGCATTGATGTAGAGCCAATGAGTCACATAGCACTCGAGTGCAGGGTGCATGTGAACACCTATCGGCAGCCAGCATGGGGTCCCAGGCAATAGGTGGGACAGCACCCAAGTGAAGGCCAGCAGTGGGACATACAAAGGCAAAAGCGCAGCATTAAAAGGAAGAAAATCAAGGAATATTTGTCCAACATTCTGGTCGAGCTGGTGCTCAATGAAATATATAAGCATGAAGTCATTCTCAGCATTTCAGCAAGTAAATCGTTAGAATTCAGCAGTGGTCATGTAGATATGCCAGAGGTCACCCCTCCGGAGCTGACCAAGGGCCCAAGCCATGTACATTCATCAGTAACCTTTTGTACAATCTTAAATACAGGAGAACCTAACACCGATCTCTCTCTTCTTCTCTCTCCTCTATCTTAATCATGTTTTAATGAGCATCTTGTTCTTAATCAGGCTTAGGGCTGTGGATCAGTACAACAAGGCTTCCGCGCATGCAACAAGGCAAGTAGAATAGCTGTAGGGTCGAGAGCTCTGTTCGGCTGCCCCTGCTCCTCTCACCCCCCCCCCTCGGGTCCCCTCTCTCCCTTTTTCAGCATCTTTGGTGACCCATAGATGTTATCTCCCCAAAAAACATCTATGATGAGGCTAGGCTATGACTTGATAATAAGGGACAAAATGAGATGCTCATAATCCCGGATGGACACCATAAGACAAGCACTTGGATCTGGCCTTGACCAAGCTCTAGCTAGGCACTCCAATAGTGAAATTTGGTAGTAAGGGAAAAGCTGGACTGTCAGTCGAGAGGCTTGAGTTGATGTGAGTTGAGCCTCAGGTTCAGGGGTTCTCCAAGAGGAAATATGGCCTTTGCCACATGATATGTATCTATGGGCAGGCTTGATGGATGAGATTGGGTACAACACCAAGGCAAGGGATGACTCACTAACCAACAGTTGCCACAAGGCCCTGCCTTCTGGATGAGGGCCCAGCTGGGGTACGACCTTCTTCAAGAAATGTTTAGCCCAAGGACAAGATGAATAGGGGACTCCAATGAGTGGAAAATGAAATTCAATTAATTAATGAATCTTGTTTTTGGATGGTGTAGCATTTCGTCTAAGGTATTCCGCCATCAACCAACTACGCACACTTCACATCCCCTCTCCAATCAGCGTCGATCCCCCTTTCTAGTCAGGCTTGCTATGGCGTCATCATGTTGGAGGCAAATGAGTGTAGTGTTCCATCCGTAGGCTGAAGGAGAGGAAGTATCTATGCCACCCTTACCTTGCTACGTCGTCATTGTTTCAGTGTTGGGTCTACGTGATTGAAACCCTGAACATATTGTGTGCAAAGAGAGCCACCCATTAGCCCCCTCCTTTACCACACCAGGCGAGCCTTCATGCCATTGGCACCTTGTTTTCATACGTTTGCAGAAGAAAATCAAACTAGGCATGTGCATGTGTCAAAACAAGGTACTGCGTATTGAAATTATTTTTTCTGCCGCAAAGAGGTAAACCCTCTCTTTCATCTAGGGTTCAGTTCGATGATTTTGGCAGATGTTTAATCATGGTGATTTATTTAGCAGAAGAGAATTTGATTAGCGGGTTCCTCCCTTTCCTATTAGTACAAAAGCTTTCAACACATTAGTTTCTCTCCACATGAATTTTTGTCTTGCTTTTTAAAGAAACATATGGTGCAATTGACATGACATATGTAGAGAAAACATAAACCCATGTTTCAGAATTCCCAATAACTATGATCGTGCAGCTTATTACCCATCTTATATCTTCAGGTTTATATGAATCTCTCCATCTGAGGGTCTCTTTCAGCATATTCTTGGCGTTTTTCACATTCCAATTTCTGGCTCGCAAATAACGTCTCAAGCATGCATCGGAGCAATACAGCTTTTCCCAACCATTGAAAGAACCTAGTACATTTCGAAGCTCTTCCACCTGCAGTATTCATAAACGACAGGTAAAACCAGTTGTTTGAAGCCCTACAAGTTGATCTCAACCAATGAACACATTTGTCTCTCACTTGAACAAAACCTCATAATACCTTGGCAAGCTCTTCATCCAAAGTTTGATGTTTAAGAGGATCATGGCCCTAGAACATGCTGGTGGTAATCTGTGCCGCAGTGTGTCAAATAATAATAAAATAGACACAACGTTCAGATCTCCTGATTCGCCTGCAGAAACAGGAAGCAGAATTTTCAGTTCCTCATTTGAAAATCTCTGGATCCACTCACTAGCATGCAAAATACAAACTTACTTGATGACAAGAGTTGATGATAAAGCCATACAAATCAAAATATTGCACATCAATGAAATCCTTTCACTACTACCGTCACCAAAAAAAATAGGGACGAATATTCGTCAAATGGCTATTTTTTGAGGGTCTCCAGAAAGTCATGGGCTGTTTTAGAGCAAAAAAAAATGAGTTTTTCTTAACATATTCACCCAAAATGACATTTTTGGGTAAGATTTGGCCAAAAATTCACCAAAAATGCACTAAATGTCAGGACATACAATAGAAAATTCAAAAGATTTGCCACGTTCTTCTATACTTCTTAGTTCAGACATGAATAACATTTGCCAACCTACCTCTATCTTTCTCGTGGGATTGCCCTCTTATTTTTTGCCCTGACTACTGTGTGCAAATGCCATAGTGTCTAATGATTAGTCTCAACTCACCTTCACCTCACCATGGGTATATGCTACTAACATAGCATGCAGGAGAACTATTGGAGGTGATCAATACCAGACATCGCTGCACTGCAAGTTCTCAAGACACATAAGGCCACTCTCAAATGATTCATCACTTTGCCTTCCTACCAGTCTGTTAGCTCGTCTACTTGAGCTTGTGCAAACTATGTGTTGCAACATTCAACTCATGTACATCAAAGATTAAGTTCAAAATTTATGGCATACAAGAAAACCAAATCTATATTTTGACCCTTACACACAAACAATGCTGAGGTTCTCAACCTCTCTCAGGGAGGTAAAGTTGGTCATGCTGAGAACTATCCTTAGATAACAACGCCCTCTGGTGCTATCCTTGATCGGTAATTGGCTGCATTATAATCTCTATATAAAAAGAGATGAAAAGAGATGCTGATGCCTTTTATAGCCTTACACTCTCTATGCTATGCGCATTGAAAGCATGTCCATCAATGATCTTGCCACCAAGATGAATCCCCTTTGCCTCTTTTATCCTCGTGTTATCACGTGCATGATCAAAAGGGCCTCTTTCTCTTTTGAGATCTTGGTAATAGTGTACTCTACCTTCTATCAGAAGATGAAACCTGGCTACTGCTTTAGCTAAACCATCCAGCTGTGAGAAACTGGGCTACTTTTCTGTTAAGACATCCACCTGCGGCCAAATCATCCAGCTATGGCCTGTAGCCACCGTCAAACACCATAATGACAGTTCCAAGTACCAATTATGACAGCCCTCAGATGCTGAAGATTACATTCCAAACAGTGGTCCTCAACTAGGCAAAAGAAATGGTTCAATGGAGATTCTTCTTACCAGCTGCAAATTTCTTTTCTAGAAGCCGATTATCCTAATTCTTGAACTAGACAGGCTAAGTTCCATCAATTACGTTGAAAATTTCTCAAAAGAGGCACAACACTCATTACCAGAGGAAAAATAAGTAAAAGGGGAAATTTGAACCGAATAATCAATTTCTCCACAGGAGCAGCAGGTGATTGTCCAGAAAAATGCTTGATTTGTGTGAAATTTTCCTACAGAGAGGTCAGGAATCCAAAATATGCTAGAATGACACTAGAAGGTGGGTGCGAGGCCTTGCATGCAGAGATTTGAAGGATTCGCGTTAGAAGGAGGAAGTTAGGGTTCGAGAAACAGGGTTGAAGAGATGATTTGTTACCAGTGAAGGCGACGGGCTTTTCGAGCTGCATCTGTGCTTTGGACGTCGTGATCAACACTAGAGACACGGAACTGTTCAAGGCTCACAGTCACGTCTGAAAGAAGAACAAGACGATGCCGTGCCTTACTATTGACTCAGAATAAGAAAGCAGGTAATTGAATGGTCATACCAATAGGGAAAAGGAAATGTTCAGAGTTTTTTTAGTTATAACAGAGGAATATATTAGAAAGAAGGTGAGGTTACAAGTCCCCATGAGGAAGGTCCATGGGGAGACCCTGAGAACTGTTAAACCCTGAAGATAATGGGATTAACTCTGAAACTTTAAAAAAAAAACTGAGACATAATCAAAACTTGATGAGCAGTTTCATGAAACAAAACTTGATGAACAGCCTGATGAAATCGGCTGAGAAGACCCAACTGAAGCTTGATTTATCTTGAAAGGCCATTGTCGGACCTCGTGAACAGTAGCTTGAGTCCGGGAGGCCTTAAAGGACCCTTTGAAAACCTGAGTGCTGGAGCCTTCTTTGACATTCGAAAACAACTCCTTGAAACATGGTTTCCTTCTTTTTGCAGAGCGAGGAGCTGTGAAACTTCTTCCATTTCCTCCATGGCAGGTCAAAAACACATGCAGCAAAGGACTTGTGAATAGTAGCCTCAGTCCAGGAGGCCTTAAAGGACCCTTTGGAAACCTTCCGAAGCCTGGATGTGATAAGCCGAGTAGTACTGGAGCCTTCTTTGACATTCGAAATCCTTGTAACATGGTTTCCTTCTTTTTGAAAGTGAGGAGCTGTGAAACTTCTTCCATTTCCTCCATGGCAGGTCCTGCCAACGATCCACCTCAATAGGTACACCAGTTGGTTGAAGATGATGGATTAGCTTGCGTACACTGTCAAGAAAGAGATAAAAATGGTGATTAGTTTTGACTTCATAAAGAGCTTCATTCCGTTGATTCCATACATGCCATAGAAGCAGCATTCTGACGGACTGCCATGTTAAGGGTGCAAGGTGTGACATTCTCCTAAGAGGACTTCTTTCCAGCTGAGAGGGGAGTTCCTAATCTTCATGAAAGCCTTGTTCAGAACACTCAAGAATTGCCTAGTGTCTGGGCAAGAGAAGAAAAGATGTGGGACAGTTTCGAGTTTGGTTTTGCAACGAGGACAAAGACCATTCCCATGACCAATCTTCATAGCTTTCTCAAGGGTCCAGGTTGCTTTGTGGATGACCAACCAGGCCAAAATGGCGTGCTTCCTTTCTTGAGTGAAGGCCCAGATTAACTTGAAGCGGAAGGCCCATTGATGATTGTTCCATGACAAGGACCATCTATTGTTGAGCTTGAGAACCAGATTCCCTGCATGAAACACATTAGGCAACTTGACAAGATTACTAGAATACCCCCACCGAAGGGCTTTAGAAAAGGTCTTGCAGTCACAAATAAACCGCAAAGGAATGGAAACCTTCAGAGCATTACATCTTTGAATTACAAGCTCAACTCCACCCGTGGCAAGATAAACTTATTACTGATTTGCTCACTGTTTAACATGCCAGATGTGTCACATAGATCACCCCACACGTTTATACCAGCTTTGAAACAAGAGAGGCTGATCTAAACCTGTTCATTGGAAATCGGAATCACAAGATGCCCAAACCAGACTAAATCCGTAGCATATGCATACCTCCCTCTCTTGGTATAAGTTTGAAAGCAGAAGAGCTTCTTATAGTTCATCCAGGACTCCCACATTCTGCAGAGCAGAGCTTGCTGCCTATTGGAGAGAGATGTGCCTTTGAGAACAGAGAGAACCCCTTCCAAGCCCTTTTTCCTTTGAGCCAAAATTTTCCAACATCCCTTTCGAGCAGGTCTGCCCATACATCATTTGACACAATAGCTCTTTGGACCCATTTAGCTACAAGTTTCTCAGCCAGCAAACCAATATTAATTATGCCAAGACCCCCCTGCTCTTTATCCAAGCAACATACTTGAAATGCAACTTTGCTGATCCTCTTTCTGTCAAGTGACCCCCCCCAAAGATAATTACCCATGATAGAGTTAAGGGATTGGAGTTGGGTCTTGGAGGGCCTCCAACAACAGGCCAAAAAGTAAACAACCGAGGGGATGATGAAGTGGTTAAGGACAAAGGCTCGAGAAGCCACCCCGGTGTTAATGTGACTCAACAAGAGATTGTTTGGAGACATAGTAGACACAATGGAAGATAGTAGATAGCTTGGATCCCAAAGAGAAGCTTGAAAGAGAGACCTACTGTGATGAGAGAAGGGCTTGGGGGGGGGGGGAGAGAGAGAGAGAGAGAGAGAATCTTTTAGTTGTTGAGTCAGACAGAGAGGAGATGTGATAGTAATCAATGAAGAAAACAGTTTTTAGGTGGGTTTGCTATAAAATATAAATTTTAAATTGCTAGCCTATCCGAAAATTTAAATTTAAATTAAACTTTTTTATTTTTTATGCATTTAAAAGTGAAAAAAATAAAAAAACATAAGTTTTCCTTGTCTTTTAATGACTTGATTTAGAATTTGTGGGAACTTAAAAAATGCAATGAAAGTGTATTTAACGAGATTGTCTTTTAATGACTGTTGATATGAAATTTAGAGGGAACTTCAGAAACACAATGAAAGTGCATTAAATGTGATTGAAAGTTATTTTGAGACAATTATTTTGAATTGTAATAAAAAATATTTTTGGGGCCCCTATATGGACGAGATTGATGATGTTTCGAGAGTTTTAGTGGCTAGAAAGAGAATCCTAGAGAGAGAAAACTAGAGAGATCCCCTACTTTTAGGGCCAAAAGTAGGCGTCTTTATGAGGTTTATCTCCTTAAGCCTCAATAAAATTAGTCTTGATTTCTTAAAATTAGGGATCCTTACAAGGCCCTTTTTATGTTCAAATGCCCCCTAATGTGATGATCTAACTCATCTATGCCTACTGCATGGAGTACAAGGAATGCATCCTTAACCTCCGTGTGGGAAACTCGGGGTGGACGACCTAATGATTATAGATGGTGAGTAAATGGCCAATTCTAAATACATAATTTGTTGTATGTTGCCTTGAAAGGCTATTTTTACTAAGCAAAAATTGTATTACTTAAAGCATTAAAAAGAATAAGGCATGAGGGCTGGAGGAGAGACCCACAAAGGTCCCTATCGAGTTTCCTGTAAGTTTAAGAATACAACATGAGGACCGGAGGAGAGGCACAGAGATTTCCCTATCGAGTCTCTTGTAAGTTGCATGAGGGCCAGAGGAGAGGTCTAATGAGGTCCCTACTAAGCCATTTGTAAGTCCAAGAATACTGCATGAGGGCCTGAGGAGAGGCCTAGAGAGGTCCCTATCGAGTCGCTTGTAAGTCTAAGAAGGAGGCCCAAAGAGATCCGTACTAAGTCGCCTGTAAGTCCACAAAAAATGGAAAGAAATCCGTACTGTAAGTCCACGAAAAATGGAAAGAAATCCAAAATAAAAATGTTAAAAGCATAAGAAAATTGTAGAGGAAAAAAATGTAATGATTTCTAGAACGCAGTTACTTGTTAGGTGTTGTAATTTCACGACCCAAGGGAGGACTCACTTTGTGGACACCTGGAGCGAAAGCAAACTTTCCAGACTCTTAGAGATGAACTTCTCAAGATAAAGTTGACTTCCTGGACAAATGGAGCAGAAGAAGATGGCTACATCGAATCACCTACAGAGCCTGTTGATGTGGATGACTACATCCACATCCACAAAGAGGAAGAGAAGGCCAAAGTTGGTGGCCTACACTAGCAAGCTTCATTGACATACATGGTAGCACACTTGAGTGCCCATGGACAAGATTCTTCATCGGCATATTCTCGTGGATTCTTCATTGGATTGGTGGAAATCATCTTCCCACCATCTCCTTGGTCTACCACCACTAGTTTTATGTGGTTCTACATGATTATATTATCTACCACATAAAACTGATGGTCTACCACCATCAGTTTTATGTGGTTCTACATGATTATATTGTATACTTGAGATGGCTTGCTTCTCATTCATCAATGCTCTTGCCACTTTTCCTATCACTCGATTCTTTCTCTTAGCAACCCCATTTTGCTGAGGAGCATACCTACATGTAAGTTGCTATCTAATACTATGGTCTCTCAAGAATAATCAAATGCATGTGAGATGTACTCACCACCACCATCTGTCTTCAAACATTTAATCCAATGACCATATTGCTTTTCCACAAGTTCTTTGAATTATTTGAACTTACCCAATGCTTCACTCTTCTCTTTCAGAAAATAAATCTCTGTCATCCTGCTGAAATCATCAATAAATGTGATGTAACACCGGAAAATGGTAACCTTGCTTGTTTCCCAAATTGGCATGCATCACAAACATGTGTATTTCTATTATATTTGAATCTTGGTAGATCACCAACAATGCCATTTATTTGCATAGATTTCAACTTTTGTATGTTTACATGGCCAAGTCTTTTGTGCCAAATATCGATGTCTGGCACTATCCCACGGCTATGAGAAAGCATGGCTAACTTCAACTTTAATATTATTGTATCTAGCTTAAACAATCTCCTTCCCTTTTGACCTTTGGCAATCAATTTGTAGCCATGCTTAAAGTCCTCAACAAAATATCCTTGCTCATTAAATCTCACTTGTAATCCTTGTTCTACCATTTTTCCAATACATGCCAAACTCTTTGTAATAGATGGCATATACAACACCTTAGACATAGTTTTCCCTCTACTATCATGCATCCTCAACGGCACACTATCAACATGTGTAATAGGATGTTGAGTCTCATCACCTATAGCAACATAACCCTGAGTTTGTGTAGGCATCATGTTATCAAACCACTCTCCATGACATATGTGTTTTGATGCACCTGAATCCATGTTTCATCACTCTTTGCAAGATATCATAGTACCCATTACATGCTTCATGGCAAACAAATGATCTGTATGTCCATTGGCTAGATGATGCATAATTACCATGTTGCATTCTGTTACCACCACGAACATCATTTTGATTTTTGTAGCAATCTCTAGCCATATGTCCAAGTTTACCATAATAATGACACTCAATGCCATGCATATTCTACTGTTGTGGTTGCCAATGACCTCTACCATGAGATCCAGACCTCCCTCTAGCATGAGGGTAAAAACCTCTACCACCATATGCACCAAATGATGCCTGTGAATCCTGTTGTTATTGTGGTGGCCTATCATGCAAACCACATCCGCATGTACGTCCTCTCAAAGTAGATCTCCCCCTACCTCTAGCACCTCTATGAGTGTAGAATGCTTGGTCGCTTGCATGTCCACTGGTACTAGATGAAGTACTTAAAACCAAGTTTCATCTCCTCCATGATAAGCAAAGAGACCAACTCATCAAAATCTAGGGAGTCTCCACCTCTAACTCTGATAGAGGTTTCAAATGCTTTGTAGCCTTTGCCCAAACCATTCAATGTAATGGAAACCAAATCATCATCTTCCATAGGGGCACCAATAGATGCAAGTGCATATACACATCCTTTAATCTCCTACGCATTGTTATTGATGCTCCTGTTGTTGCGAGTCACACTATGTATCTTTTGCTTTAACTACATCTTCTTTGGTTGAGTAGTATCATACAACTTCACCAATGTATCCCATGCATCCTTGGGATTATCTATATCTTGAATATGGCATAACATCCCATTTGTCACAAAAATTGAGAAATAATGTAGCACTTTGAATTCCCTCTCTATCTAGTTCCTATGTGCTATAAGTTGGGTGGGTGTTGCATTCTCACTGGTGGAACCCTTGGCTTTGTCTCCTCACATGTCACCAAATTCCAAAGTCCTTTGCTTTTCAGAAAGTTTGTCATCCCATACTTCCAAATCTAGAAGTTGTTTCTTTCAAGCTTTTCACCAACAATCTTATCTAAACCATTACTAATCTTGTTATGCACAATGTTCACTGATATAGCAACAAACCAACTTACACTCATACATACATGTGCTTGATCACCAATGTTGTCCACACATTCCGTAATGTTTATGGTGACAGAATTTGGGACTCAAAATGTATGTTTACATAAGCTAAAAATCACTTGGCTCCGCTCACAACTTCTAAGAAACACATCCAAAACAATCCTCCACTTTCTAGAATAAACTTAGTCACATGTAGTACATGCATACATCACATGAGCATACCATATGCTTGCATCACATACACCTGTCCACAAATAACATTCTTTGTTTTTGTTGTCTATTGATTTGCAACACTCTCTAGATTCCAATCATGAGAATATGGGCTCCACACATTTCACATATTACATTCATGTATGCCATGCACATGCACAACATCACCATTTCATGTAGACTTGTAGTGCTAGATAACCAATCTAGGAGCCTCCTCACTTGATGAATTTGCAGGTTTTCAGATATTTTGGCAATTGTATTCACCACTTGGTTTACTTTCTATGGTTCCCTTACAAGCTATGGTTCACTTTATACCATCGAATTCATTATCGAAGCACTTGGTTTTGCTCCAACTCTACCACTATATGGACTATAGTTTAGACCTGCTGTGCTACATTTCCTGGCTGTCGGCCTATTCGTTTATCAATGTTGTGACTTGATCCAGCTCCCAAGATGTTTTGTGAGGCTTAATTTGAGTTGATCCAGCTCCCAAGATGTTTTGTGAGGCTTTATCAATGTTGTGAGACTGCTTCGTGCGCCTCTTGCATGGGATTTCTCTTGCATGGGATCTGATAGTATGGATGAACTCGGCTCTTGCAAGGGATTTCTCTTGCATGGGATCTGTATACCCATCTTGAAGGGTATCGTCTGCAATCCACTGTTTCTCTATAATGGTCGGTTGGGATTCAATCCAGAGAACTAAGGGCTCTCCTCCATAGTCAGAAGAGGCTTTTCCCACCATCTCTCCTTGTCCAAAGAAGGCTTGTCAAGGCTTAAGCATGACACATATTTCCTCAAGGATTTCAGTATAGTAAGTACTCCTCATAATTACTTTATGATGACACGAAACCCTCAACTACCTAACTTGCAACAAGAGAGTATAGAATCTCTACAAATGACAATTGCTAGTGAGTGATTCAAGAGGGAGGCATTGGAGGAAAAATTACACCATCATGGGAAAAAGAGGATGATTTCACATGAGAGAAAGTGAGGATGAGGATGAAAGTGATGATAACCACACTAAGAAACTCATAAAAACTATTGTATCTGTGCTTAAAGTGAATAAAACGAAATGGGAATGTAAAATTGGTACCAAAGATTTAATTAAAAAGAACTTTATGTCACCTATGTATCGCTCCACCATGGGTCAAAAATGGGAATGGCTTAATCAAAATGAAAATGAACCCATTGCATTATACATTGAATGATTTTTCAGAAGCTATACTTTATACCTTATAATCATTTCAAATTGATGAGTAGAAAGAAACTTGCTTACCATGTAATGTGTAATGTTGGTATCATCCCATGTATCGACCATGGCTTTTGTAAAATTTTGAAGCTCTTCTTGAAATTTTTGGCACTCCTCTACAGTCGTCTTGGTTTTGCTCATTAATTTAACCATCTTATTGAAGTCTGACCAAACCTTCTCACGTAGAACTACAAGGCTTGGATTGGTGTAATCAAACATTGTGCATTTACACAAATCCTTCCACAAGTCCTAGGACTTTGAGTTCTTTACTTTTTCTGGCCTCTCTAGAAAATGTCTTGCCTTATATCCACTCATTGACACCTGTTGGGCCAATTCATGATGAGATTAATGCCAGAGGTCTTCTTGTTAACAGTAATCTGCACATTGTTGCCATGGCACCCAATTAAGTTCAATAGTTCCTCTACTTTTTGAAGAGCTTCATGTTGTCTTTCCTTGCCTTGCATAGTAAATGCATAATCAACGTGACACTTGAGCAAACGATCAAACACACACATGAATGCATGCAAAGTACAAAAGTGGACATTCTTGAGTTCGAATGGAATTACAGGATTCCATTCAGGTCTCTCAAATGCCTGTTTGGCTCAGCTAGCATGTTAGCAGACAAGACACCACCAACCCAATTGCCAGCATTATCATCCACTGTGTCATTCTCATCATCTTGATTCTCTAGCTTCCTCTTCCTTCCTGCCTTCTTCTGTTTCTTTTCTCTCACCATTCTCATGCACCATGGACAAGGATTTGGGGTGTTAGCACCTTGTGGAAACCCAAGAAGGCACTTTATTGTCTTCAAGTCACCTCCTAAATGCCAGTCTATTGTATAAGTGCCCTTACCCTCCACTTCTAATTTTTCCCCCTGAATCTATACTTTAATGACATTGGTAATCCATGGTATCCTATCAAACATCCAAGCCAGCACTTCATGCATCTTCTTTGGTACTTCAAATGCCCCAAGACACCATATCTCTCTCTCAAATTGGACACTAAAAAAGGGAAAACTTAACTTGCAAACCCTCTCCCTATTGCTCATCTGATTGTCTGGGTTTTCATTAGAACCTTCCAAAGGTAACTCAGTCTCCTCAGTCATGTTGATCTCACTCTTTGCATATGCCATTGCCTCATTCATAAGTGTGGTACTCATTCGTTCTAACCTCTTGCCTTTCACAATCTGACATTCATCCACTTTTAACACAAAACTTACCATGTCACCTTGCATGACAAACAAAAGTAGATAAGTTTTAGTACTTAAAAGATTTTTTTATTAGCTCGCAAAGAATGTAAAAAATTACTTACATTGTTTAGGCATTCCATAGAATAAGATCATAGCTCTCTGAAGACATTGTAGATCAACAAATATATTGTTGAACTCATTGTAGGATACATAATCTTACCATGTGTGCTTCGCTTTTTCCCCCAAGCTCTAATGGTTCATGTATCATTGATGCAATAGTATTCTCCAATTTTATGTTGCACATCATCATTGCATATCATTGTGCTTTGCTTTTTCCCCCAAGCTCCAATGGTTAATGTATCATTGATGCAATAGTATTCTCCAATTTTATGTTGCACATCATCATTGCATGTCCTCTTTGCTAATCTTATCTTTTTGGGGACAGGAAAAATATTCCTTGTGATGCCTTGTTTGTGGAGTGTATCTTTTAGCAATTGATGGAGGGCTTGATACCCTTTTGTGCTAATGCCCACATCATCGCATGTATTCTAAACCTCCTTAATGCTTAGAAGATTGGTAATGTCATCCATTATCTCATTTACGAGTACCTGACGTATCTTCTTGTGGCATGGGTCTCGAATGATGGAAAGAATGTCACGCCTCCTCACACAACTACGTTATATTTTCCCAAAATCTTGAGGACCATTATCACCACATGCTTCTTTCAAAAAGTTCATATCACAAACCAATAAAGATTACCAAAAACACCTTAATCTATTACTTATAACAACCACAACAACCAAAAATACCTTAATCAAAATTACTCGCAACAAACAATAATAGCCAAAGAACAAAAAACAAACCTTGCTGCATGGATTCTTCGCTTGCGACGAGCACCACCACCAACTATGAGTTTTTGAATGTTATTGATTGTCCTGTTTCACTCTCTTGCTCCCACGGGGGTACTCTTCATATGCAAGAGATTGTGTCTTGTAGCTTCATAACACGAGCCTTTTTCTCTTTGTCTCTTTCTCTAGCTCTAGAATATTATTTTGTGCATCTTGTAGTGCATGTTGCGCACTACTCAAAGTGCTTTTTAAGCTTTGTGTTTGTGAGTGGAGAAATTGGACTCTCCATGCATCGCTCATGCTTAACCTTCTACAATACCCAAGGAGCCCATTCTCACCCTCTCCAGAACAAACTGAATAAATGAAGGGAGATCAGTGAAGGGTGGAGGATAATGCGAAGAAGGATCAATAGGATATAAATATCCATGAATCCAAAGATCCACATTAGTACGACCATGTTGTCTTCTTGCATGCTTCTCATGTGCATTCAGATGTTCTTTTTTGATTGGTGCATATTCATTCAATATGTGAATATGCAAGTCCACCTTCCGCACTCTTGTTAAATCTGAAATTTTTGCCATTCGAAAAATGGAAGAGACTAATCTGAAGTGACTCAGGGCTATCCTATTGTATTCACAATAGGGCTATTCTATTGTGAAGAGGGAGAGAGATAAAGAGAGAGAGAGAGAGGGAGACAGACTCACGGTTGTCCTATTGTATTTGCAATAGGAGAAGAGAACTTGGGAAAAAGGGGGAGAGAGAGAGAGAGAGAGAGAGAGAGAGAGAGAGAGAGAGAGAGAGAATCTTATTGCAGAGGTTGGTAGGAAACTTGATGAATAATAGTAATGATTGAAAGAAACGGAATGTGGGGGGGATTTCAAATATGACTATTAAAGTGGAGTAAATAAGAATGAAAGCGTAGATACTAGTGATCTTAGTAGGGGGTTTTAATAGATAGAAAGAGAATCCTAGTTCAAAAATTAGAGAGATCCCCTACTTTTGGGCCCAAAAGTAGGCGTCATTTTATGAGCTTTGTCTCCTTAAGCCTCAATAAAATTATTCTTAATTCCTTAAAATTAGGGATCCTTATAGGGCCCTTTTTATGCTCAAATGCTCCCTAATGAATGGAATACATCTTCATTCCATAAACTTATATAAAACCATAGCATGATTCATACATGTCATGTGACATATCATAGCATGAAAATGGCTATGAATGGCATCTACAACTTTCCAATGGCATGTAACAATGCATGAAAGGATCTCAATGCCATTGATTGAACCATGGAAATCCTTAATTGCCAAGCAATGTTGAAAATAGAACCACATCCCCAATACTCAAATCTTTCTTAGGGTTCTCCTAATGCTTCAATTGATAACATATGGTTGCATATGGTCTTCATTGAGGCATCATATAGCTCTCCATACAAGTGAATAGCATGAGTATTTGACCAATTGCAAGAAATTAGGGCTATTATTATAAAATCCCCAATTATATCACTTGAGAGTTGGAGAAATTGAAGGAATCAACTAATGTAGAGACTTAACCAAGCTTATTATGATTAAGAGCATAATAAACAACCAATTAAGCCACACTATGCATTCTTATCTCCATGGAACCCTAGAAAAGAAAAATGCAGTCCGCTTTTGCTCAAACACTGCTAATCCCACAAGTGCTAGCCATTATGCACTATATCTTATGTAACAAGACTCTCATAAGAGTTATTAGCCATAGCAAAGTCGATTAAACTAAAGGAAGCACCTACAAGTAAACGACGAGTTCGTGTAGCCTGTCGAAGAAGAACATCAGCGATTCGGCGCCATTCACAACCATTGGAATATCATAAGTCTTCGTTTGAACTCCATGTTGATGCTTCAAGACTCCAAGATGAACAAACCTACTTCCAAGATACCCTAGAATAAAAAACGTGAATGGGAAGAAGGGGAAAGATGAAGAGGAGGTCCACACCACACAAGAGTTATCCATTACACATTCACTTTGGCCAAAAATTTATCCACCTATCAAAATTGATCCAAAATGTCTCAAATTTGAGACAAATCATGTCCAAATGCCATGGCCAACAACCAAGATCACCATTGCCCTAAATTTTATCATCAACATGAGTGATTTCTCCACGTTTGCACTATTTTTTTCAAGAAAATCTTGAAAAAACATCTAGATTAGCTTATATTGGCCTTAGATTATCCTAATTAGCCTTGGATTAGCCTAGATTAGGTTGATTAGCCTAGGTTTAGAGAGAAGAGAGACTTGTATATTGATGATTATCAAAAAGGTTCCCATGACAACCTAGTCTTAACCCTTGGCCCCTTTCACATCCCCTTCATCCCTTGGCCTCGGGTCCCTTGGCCTTGGGCCCAAATTGACTTGAGTCCCTTTTTACTTTGTTACAATTGTTCTTTAGTGTAGAATAAATATCTTGGTTCTCTGTTGATAATTAGTGCTGTATTCTTTTGGGTATAGCTAGTATCTTAGTTCTTAGCTCCTAATGACTATTATCTTTGTATGGTAAAGCCTTTTTTGATGCCAATTCGATGTTAAGGAAATGCCATATTTATGTCAAAGATGAATACATGTTTATGCCATTTAGTTGTTAGCACTTTCTTTCTTAATAATACTATTGACTAGTACTAAGAATACATGCTAAGGAAAATGACATGTTTATGTCAAAGATGAATACATGTTTATGCCATTTAGTTGTTAGCATTTTCTTTCTTTAATAATGCTATTGACTAGTACTCCACTTTTGAAGAATACATGCTAAGGAAAATGACATGTTTATGTCAAAGATGAATACATGTTGATGCCATATAGTTGTTAACATTTTCTTTCTTTAATAATGCTATTGACTTTTGAAGAATACACACTAAGGAAAATGACATGTTTATGCCAAAGATGAATATATGTTGATGCCATATAGTTGTTAGCATTTTCTTTCTTAAATATTGCTATTGACTAGTGCTCCACACACACACACACACACACACACACACACACACACACACACAAGCACACAAGCACACACTCAATTACACACTCGACGATACATACACAAGCACACACTCAAGCACACACTCAATTACACACTCGACGATACATACACACACACACACACACACACACACACATGTGCTTCTTTTGCTTTTGGATTTCATCACATTAATTTTAGATGCACACGCCCCATACGCACACAAATGACCACACTCCACACACACACATACACACACTCGACATGCACACAAAAATGGCCATAATCCACTCTCTCTCTCTCTCTCTCTCTCTCTCTCTCTCTCTCTCTCTTCATACACTTTAATAGTGTGTGTTCAAATCCTATATGTAACTATGGTAGAGCTAATGTTTTATGCCTCGTAATTTTGTAGGTTTACGTGGCCTTGTCAAGAGAGGTATTTATTGTGCATGGTTTTTCTTATGTTGGCACAATTGATGGAAACAAACATTGACCATGATGAGGCCATAGTGCATGATGGCAAAATGTGTGGCCCAGTTAGTGAAGTCAAAGAACACCATGAATTGTAGGAAGGGTCATGCTCCATGTCCTTATTAGGCCTACCCTTGCCCACAACATATCTTGGAGGGTTTTTTGCTAAGCTCTTGCCCTGCCAATAGGCATCTCCATGTGAGTAGGGATACATTCTGATACATGTGGCAAGGTTTCTCCCATCACGAAACACCGCAACATAGTTTTGCATGAGGTGGTTAGCTTGGAAAATTGAGTATGTCTTTCTTTGCATATGGCACAACACTTGACGTTTTGGTAGACCTGTACGAGTGTGCAAAGAGCACAACATTTGGAATTGTTCTTGAGTGTAATGCAATCAAAGATTTTGGTTTGCATAATTTTTACATCCATTGGCCTTCAAAGTCTCGTTTGTTGAAGCTAGGTGAAGAGTTCCATACGGTATTCCATATGTATTCAAGGTATTCCCACAACGTATTCCATACGTTGTGGGAACCATTGATCAGTCACATATACCCATTGTTGCACCGAGGCAAAACCATGTGGATTATTTTAATCGTAAGGGTTTTCACTCAATTCTTTTATAGCTATATGTAGACTATCCAATTTGGAACTATGATGTCAGTTGGGTAGGTTCATTCCATGATCATGTGAACTTTGCTCGAAGTGAAAATTGGCTAGAATGTGAAAGAGGAGACCTTGGGAAGTACTATTTGGTAGGTGATTATGCATATTTTACTCGCCCATACATGTTGGTGGGAAACAAGGATGGTTTACCACATATGACCTTCATATACTCTAGCACAAGGATGCCTATCAAGAGGGCTTTTGGAATGCTAAAAGCTAGGTTCAATATGTTGCTTAAGAGATGTAATATGGATCTTCACAATGTTCTCGATTTTGTGGTTGTGCCTGTCTAATGCTACATAACATTTACATTGTTCATGGTGATGCATTCGACTTAGAGTGGGTGTGAGAGGCCGAAACAAGTGTACATAACTCGTTGACATTGGGAGAAGAGGGTCAAAGAATTGCAACGAGCTCACTTATAGAGCTACAAGCTATGAGGCCTCTCTTGAAGAGCGAGGTTCTTGAGCACGGCCAAAGTGGGAGGCAATGGCTTTGGGGTCGGGTGTCGATTGTTGTTGCAACAACAACTTGGCAAAGCCAATGCATAGAGAGCAGATAAAGAAGAATGTACAAGGCAAGGATGTTAAAGGGTACTTTTCCACTGACCTTTTTTTTTGGTCAAGGTCCACTCCTTGGTTGTCGGTCAAGGTCCATTGGGGTAGCTTCATCCCCTCTAACCACAATTGGCACCATTTCATTTGATGTTATTGGTAGTATTTTAAGAAGTCTACTACCCTGTTGTGTGAATCAAGTCGAGGACTCTTTTGCACAGTGCTCAAAAAAATATATTTTTAATCAAAATAAGGACAAATCTTAAATCTATCCAGTATTTGTTTCAAAATCTCTACAATATGCCGGTTTTATAACTAAAATAAATGAAAAATGCATTCCTTAAAATAAGGGCTACTTAAAATCTTAGCCGGTTTTTCTTAATTCTCACCGGTACAAATACTCTAAAATGCCATTATTTTTCGAGCCCTATTGTGCACTCTCCACCCTCAACACTATCTCCCAGGGGGTCATAAAGACCCCTTTGGGCATGGGATCAATGGTGGAAGGCCTGTGCGCGGGTGGGGCCAACGAGGGTCGTCTGATCTTAGTCGGAGGACGGAGGGTCGGTCGGTTGGATTGCCGAGGGGAGGGGGAGATAAGCTTAAGGCCTAATGGCCGATTGTTTAGAGCATGAATGCGGGCGGGTGTAATGGTAGCGTTTTGCTCTAGGTCCGCGGTAACCCGGGTTTGAATCACGCATGGGCGTCGGTCGCTCACGCCCAAGTTTACAAATTGGCATGAGTTTACAAAAATGCCCGAGGTTACAAAAAGGCATTGGAGATCAGATGGCCCTTGTTGTCCTTTGCCCCCACCGACCGACCCTCCCGCCATTGATCCATGCTAGGGGTCTTTATGACCGGTGAGGTCGTCCCTCGTAGTCTGAAATGGGCCTAAATCAAAAAGTGTTTCTTGTCCGCGGGGCTCGCAGATCCCCACCTCCAGACTTTGGCCCAATGTGAGATTTTTATTTGTACCAAGCAATGTCCTTACCGATGAGAATTGAAAGTAAGACTCGATCACAAGACTTACCCGAAACACATGCAATGGAAGTAAGGCCCGTTACGCATACCCCACCACCTATGTATGGGTGGGGGATTGGGCATGGGAGATTGCTTGCCCATGAATTATGGGCGGTGGGTACTCCCACCACATCAGCATGGGGAGGCAGTGGTATGGCAATGTGTAATGGGGCTATGTACATTATGTGTGCATATACTAGGAGGCTAACCCACATTAGGCTTGTGAGCATGGGAGCATGGGAACAAGCTCTAGTGGAGCATGGGTTAGGACTAACCTTAAAGGTTAAGGTTACAGGCATCCAAGGGTCACACATGGGGAATGGAAAGTCAAGAGTCACTCGAGGGCCCTCCTATATAATAGGGGCATGGGGCACACTCAAGGGGGCTTGGGGGACTTGGAGGCTTATGCTATGGTCTCTTGTGTAGAGGTCCATATCTACTCATCTACCATTTCACACTATAGCTACATGCTATTGGATTGGTATTATACCTCTTGATGGTATGGGACATCAAGGTAGAGGTATCATTTATGATTCATGTGTGCATCCTTTGGGCTCGGGGGTGGTTGGGATGTTGAGTTTATGCCTGATTTATGCATGTTTATTCCTAATTTTTAGGAATTTTTTGTGCATTCCTAATCAGCGATTCGGCGCCATTCACAACCATTGGAATATCATAAGTCTTCGTTTGAACTCCATGTTGATGCTTCAAGACTCCAAGATGAACAAACCTACTTCCAAGATACCCTAGAATAAAAAACGTGAATGGGAAGAAGGGGAAAGATGAAGAGGAGGTCCACACCACACAAGAGTTATCCATTACACATTCACTTTGGCCAAAAATTTATCCGCCTATCAAAATTGATCCAAAATGTCTCAAATTTGAGACAAATCATGTCCAAATGCCATGGCCAACAACCAAGATCACCATTGCCCTAAATTTTATCATCAACATGAGTGATTTCTCCACGTTTGCACTATTTTTTTCAAGAAAATCTTGAAAAAACATCTAGATTAGCTTATATTGGCCTTAGATTATCCTAATTAGCCTTGGATTAGCCTAGATTAGGTTGATTAGCCTAGGTTTAGAGAGAAGAGAGACTTGTATATTGATGATTATCAAAAAGGTTCCCATGACAACCTAGTCTTAACCCTTGGCCCCTTTCACATCCCCTTCATCCCTTGGCCTCGGGTCCCTTGGCCTCGGGCCCAAATTGACTTGAGTCCCTTTTTACTTTGTTACAATTGTTCTTTAGTGTAGAATAAATATCTTGGTTCTCTATTGATAATTAGTGCTGTATTCTTTTGGGTATAGCTAGTATCTTAGTTCTTAGTTCCTAATGACTATTATCTTAGTACTAAGAATACATGCTAAGGAAAATGACATGTTTATGTCAAAGATGAATACATGTTTATGCCATTTAGTTGTTAGCATTTTCTTTCTTTAATAATGCTATTGACTAGTACTCCACTTTTGAAGAATACATGCTAAGGAAAATGACATGTTTATGTCAAAGATGAATACATGTTGATGCCATATAGTTGTTAACATTTTCTTTCTTTAATAATGCTATTGACTTTTGAAGAATACACACTAAGGAAAATGACATGTTTATGCCAAAGATGAATATATGTTGATGCCATATAGTTGTTAGCATTTTCTTTCTTAAATATTGCTATTGACTAGTGCTCCACACACACACACACACACACACACACACACACACACACACACACACACACACACAAGCACACAAGCACACACTCAATTACACACTCGACGATACATACACAAGCACACACTCAAGCACACACTCAATTACACACTCGACGATACATACACACACACACACACACACACACACACACACATGTGCTTCTTTTGCTTTTGGATTTCATCACATTAATTTTAGATGCACACGCCCCATACGCACACAAATGACCACACTCCACACACACACATACACACACTCGACATGCACACAAAAATGGCCATAATCCACTCTCTCTCTCTCTCTCTCTCTCTCTCTCTCTCTCTCTCTCTCTCTCTCTCTCTCTCTCTCTCTCTCTTCATACACTTTAATAGTGTGTGTTCAAATCCTCTATGTAACTATGGTAGAGCTAATGTTTTATGCCTCGTAATTTTGTAGGTTTACGTGGCCTTGTCAAGAGAGGTATGTATTGTGCATGGTTTTTCTTATGTTGGCACAATTGATGGAAACAAACATTGACCATGATGAGGCCATAGTGCATGATGGCAAAATGTGTGGCCCAGTTAGTGAAGTCAAAGAACACCATGAATTGTAGGAAGGGTCATGCTCCATGTCCTTATTAGGCCTACCCTTGCCCACAACATATCTTGGAGGGTTTTTTGCTAAGCTCTTGCCCTGCCAATACGCATCTCCATGTGAGTAGGGATACATTCTGATACATGTGGCAAGGTTTCTCCCATCACGAAACACCGCAACATAGTTTTGCATGAGGTGGTTAGCTTGGAAAATTGAGTATGTCTTTCTTTGCATATGGCACAACACTTGATGTTTTGGTAGACCTGTACGAGTGTGCAAAGAGCACAACATTTGGAATTGTTCTTGAGTGTAATGCAATTAAAGATTTTGGTTTGCATAATTTTTACATCCATTGGCCTTCAAAGTCTCGTTTGTTGAAGCTAGGTGAAGAGTTCCATACGGTATTCCATATGTATTCAAGGTATTCCCACAACGTATTCCATACGTTGTGGGAACCATTGATCAGTCACATATACCCATTGTTGCACCGAGGCAAAACCATGTGGATTATTTTAATCGTAAGGGTTTTCACTCAATTCTTTTATAGCTATATGTAAACTATCCAATTTGGAACTATGATGTCAGTTGGGTAGGTTCATTCCATGATCATGTGAACTTTGCTCGAAGTGAAAATTGGCTAGAATGTGAAAGAGGAGACCTTGGGAAGTACTATTTGGTAGGTGATTATGCATATTTTACTCGCCCATACATGTTGGTGGGAAACAAGGATGGTTTACCACATATGACCTTCATATACTCTAGCACAAGGATGCCTATCAAGAGGGCTTTTGGAATGCTAAAAGCTAGGTTCAATATGTTGCTTAAGAGATGTAATATGGATCTTCACAATGTTCTCGATGTTGTGGTTGTGCCTGTCTAATGCTACATAACATTTACATTGTTCATGGTGATGCATTCGTGGGTGTGAGAGGCCGAAACAAGTGTACATAACTCGTTGACATTGGGAGAAGAGGGTCAAAGAATTGCAACGAGCTCACTTATAGAGCTACAAGCTATGAGGCCTCTCTTGAAGAGCGAGGTTCTTGAGCACGGCCAAAGTGGGAGGCAATGGCTTTGGGGTCGGGTGTCGATTGTTGTTGCAACAACAACTTGGCAAAGCCAATGCATAGAGAGCAGATAAAGAAGAATGTACAAGGCAAGGATGTTAAAGGGTACTTTTCCACTGACCTTTTTTTTTGGTCAAGGTCCACTCCTTGGTTGTCGGTCAAGGTCCATTGGGGTAGCTTCATCCCCTCTAACCACAATTGGCACCATTTCATTTGATGTTATTGGTAGTATTTTAAGAAGTCTACTACCCTGTTGTGTGAATCAAGCCGAGGACTCTTTTGCACAGTGCTCAAAAAAATATATTTTTAATCAAAATAAGGACAAATCTTAAATCTATCCAGTATTTGTTTCAAAATCTCTACAATATGCCGGTTTTATAACTAAAATAAATGAAAAATGCATTCCTTAAAATAAGGGCTACTTAAAATCTTAGCCGGTTTTTCTTAATTCTCACCGGTACAAATACTCTAAAATGCCATTATTTTTCGAGCCCTATTGTGCACTCTCCACCCTCAACACTATCTCCCAGGGGGTCATAAAGACCCCTTTGGGCATGGGATCAATGGTGGAAGGCCTGTTGCGCGGGTGGGGCCAACGAGGGTCGTCTGATCTTAGTCGGAGGACGGAGGGTCGGTCGGTTGGATTGCCGAGGGGAGGGGGAGATAAGCTTAAGGCCTAATGGCCGATTGTTTAGAGCATGAATGCGGGCGGGTGTAATGGTAGCGTTTTGCTCTAGGTCCGCGGTAACCCGGGTTTGAATCGCGCATGGGCGTCGGTCGCTCACGCCCAAGTTTACAAATTGGCATGAGTTTACAAAAATGCCCGAGGTTACAAAAAGGCATTGGAGATCAGATGGCCCTTGTTGTCCTTTGCCCCCACCGACCGACCCTCCCGCCGTTGATCCATGCTAGGGGTCTTTATGACCGGTGAGGTCGTCCCTCGTAGTCTGAAATGGGCCTAAATCAAAAAGTGTTTCTTGTCCGCGGGGCTCGCAGATCCCCACCTCCAGACTTTGGCCCAATGTGAGATTTTTATTTGTACCAAGCAATGTCCTTACCGATGAGAATTGAAAGTAAGACTCGATCACGAGACTTACCCGAAACACATGCAATGGAAGTAAGGCCCGTTACGCATACCCCACCACCTATGTATGGGTGGGGGATTGGGCATGGGAGATTGCTTGCCCATGAATTATGGGCGGTGGGTACTCCCACCACATCAGCATGGGGAGGCAGTGGTATGGCAATGTGTAATGGGGCTATGTACATTATGTGTGCATATACTAGGAGGCTAACCCACATTAGGCTTGTGAGCATGGGAGCATGGGAACAAGCTCTAGTGGAGCATGGGTTAGGACTAACCTTAAAGGTTAAGGTTACAGGCATCCAAGGGTCACACATGGGGAATGGAAAGTCAAGAGTCACTCGAGGGCCCTCCTATATAATAGGGGCATGGGACACACTCAAGGGGGCTTGGGGGACTTGGAGGCTTATGCTATGGTCTCTTGTGTAGAGGTCCATATCTACTCATCTACCATTTCACACTATAGCTACATGCTATTGGATTGGTATTATACCTCTTGATGGTATGGGACATCAAGGTAGAGGTATCATTTATGATTCATGTGTGCATCCTTTGGGCTCGGGGGTGGTTGGGATGTTGAGTTTATGCCTGATTTATGCATGTTTATTCCTAATTTTTAGGAATTTTTTGTGCATTCCTAATCAGCGATTCGGCGCCATTCACAACCATTGGAATATCATAAGTCTTCGTTTGAACTCCATGTTGATGCTTCAAGACTCCAAGATGAACAAACCTACTTCCAAGATACCCTAGAATAAAAAACGTGAATGGGAAGAAGGGGAAAGATGAAGAGGAGGTCCACACCACACAAGAGTTATCCATTACACATTCACTTTGGCCAAAAATTTATCCGCCTATCAAAATTGATCCAAAATGTCTCAAATTTGAGACAAATCATGTCCAAATGCCATGGCCAACAACCAAGATCACCATTGCCCTAAATTTTATCATCAACATGAGTGATTTCTCCACGTTTGCACTATTTTTTTCAAGAAAATCTTGAAAAAACATCTAGATTAGCTTATATTGGCCTTAGATTATCCTAATTAGCCTTGGATTAGCCTAGATTAGGTTGATTAGCCTAGGTTTAGAGAGAAGAGAGACTTGTATATTGATGATTATCAAAAAGGTTCCCATGACAACCTAGTCTTAACCCTTGGCCCCTTTCACATCCCCTTCATCCCTTGGCCTCGGGTCCCTTGGCCTCGGGCCCAAATTGACTTGAGTCCCTTTTTACTTTGTTACAATTGTTCTTTAGTGTAGAATAAATATCTTGGTTCTCTATTGATAATTAGTGCTGTATTCTTTTGGGTATAGCTAGTATCTTAGTTCTTAGTTCCTAATGACTATTATCTTAGTACTAAGAATACATGCTAAGGAAAATGACATGTTTATGTCAAAGATGAATACATGTTTATGCCATTTAGTTGTTAGCATTTTCTTTCTTTAATAATGCTATTGACTAGTACTCCACTTTTGAAGAATACATGCTAAGGAAAATGACATGTTTATGTCAAAGATGAATACATGTTGATGCCATATAGTTGTTAACATTTTCTTTCTTTAATAATGCTATTGACTTTTGAAGAATACACACTAAGGAAAATGACATGTTTATGCCAAAGATGAATATATGTTGATGCCATATAGTTGTTAGCATTTTCTTTCTTAAATATTGCTATTGACTAGTGCTCCACACACACACACACACACACACACACACACACACACACACACACACACACACAAGCACACAAGCACACACTCAATTACACACTCGACGATACATACACAAGCACACACTCAAGCACACACTCAATTACACACTCGACGATACATACACACACACACACACACACACACACACACACACATGTGCTTCTTTTGCTTTTGGATTTCATCACATTAATTTTAGATGCACACGCCCCATACGCACACAAATGACCACACTCCACACACACACATACACACACTCGACATGCACACAAAAATGGCCATAATCCACTCTCTCTCTCTCTCTCTCTCTCTCTCTCTCTCTCTCTCTCTCTCTCTCTTCATACACTTTAATAGTGTGTGTTCAAATCCTCTATGTAACTATGGTAGAGCTAATGTTTTATGCCTCGTAATTTTGTAGGTTTACGTGGCCTTGTCAAGAGAGGTATGTATTGTGCATGGTTTTTCTTATGTTGGCACAATTGATGGAAACAAACATTGACCATGATGAGGCCATAGTGCATGATGGCAAAATGTGTGGCCCAGTTAGTGAAGTCAAAGAACACCATGAATTGTAGGAAGGGTCATGCTCCATGTCCTTATTAGGCCTACCCTTGCCCACAACATATCTTGGAGGGTTTTTTGCTAAGCTCTTGCCCTGCCAATACGCATCTCCATGTGAGTAGGGATACATTCTGATACATGTGGCAAGGTTTCTCCCATCACGAAACACCGCAACATAGTTTTGCATGAGGTGGTTAGCTTGGAAAATTGAGTATGTCTTTCTTTGCATATGGCACAACACTTGATGTTTTGGTAGACCTGTACGAGTGTGCAAAGAGCACAACATTTGGAATTGTTCTTGAGTGTAATGCAATTAAAGATTTTGGTTTGCATAATTTTTACATCCATTGGCCTTCAAAGTCTCGTTTGTTGAAGCTAGGTGAAGAGTTCCATACGGTATTCCATATGTATTCAAGGTATTCCCACAACGTATTCCATACGTTGTGGGAACCATTGATCAGTCACATATACCCATTGTTGCACCGAGGCAAAACCATGTGGATTATTTTAATCGTAAGGGTTTTCACTCAATTCTTTTATAGCTATATGTAGACTATCCAATTTGGAACTATGATGTCAGTTGGGTAGGTTCATTCCATGATCATGTGAACTTTGCTCGAAGTGAAAATTGGCTAGAATGTGAAAGAGGAGACCTTGGGAAGTACTATTTGGTAGGTGATTATGCATATTTTACTCGCCCATACATGTTGGTGGGAAACAAGGATGGTTTACCACATATGACCTTCATATACTCTAGCACAAGGATGCCTATCAAGAGGGCTTTTGGAATGCTAAAAGCTAGGTTCAATATGTTGCTTAAGAGATGTAATATGGATCTTCACAATGTTCTCGATGTTGTGGTTGTGCCTGTCTAATGCTACATAACATTTACATTGTTCATGGTGATGCATTCGTGGGTGTGAGAGGCCAAAACAAGTGTACATAACTCGTTGACATTGGGAGAAGAGGGTCAAAGAATTGCAACGAGCTCACTTATAGAGCTACAAGCTATGAGGCCTCTCTTGAAGAGCGAGGTTCTTGAGCACGGCCAAAGTGGGAGGCAATGGCTTTGGGGTCGGGTGTCGATTGTTGTTGCAACAACAACTTGGCAAAGCCAATGCATAGAGAGCAGATAAAGAAGAATGTACAAGGCAAGGATGTTAAAGGGTACTTTTCCAATGACCTTTTTTTTTGGTCAAGGTCCACTCCTTGGTTGTCGGTCAAGGTCCATTGGGGTAGCTTCATCCCCTCTAACCACAATTGGCACCATTTCATTTGATGTTATTGGTAGTATTTTAAGAAGTCTACTACCCTGTTGTGTGAATCAAGTCGAGGACTCTTTTGCACAGTGCTCAAAAAAATATATTTTTAATCAAAATAAGGACAAATCTTAAATCTATCCAGTATTTGTTTCAAAATCTCTACAATATGCCGGTTTTATAACTAAAATAAATGAAAAATCCATTCCTTAAAATAAGGGCTACTTAAAATCTTAGCCGGTTTTTCTTAATTCTCACCGGTACAAATACTCTAAAATGCCATTATTTTTCGAGCCCTATTGTGCACTCTCCACCCTCAACACTATCTCCCAGGGGGTCATAAAGACCCCTTTGGGCATGGGATCAATGGTGGAAGGCCTGTTGCGCGGGTGGGGCCAACGAGGGTCGTCTGATCTTAGTCGGAGGACGGAGGGTCGGTCGGTTGGATTGCCGAGGGGAGGGGGAGATAAGCTTAAGGCCTAATGGCCGATTGTTTAGAGCATGAATGCGGGCGGGTGTAATGGTAGCGTTTTGCTCTAGGTCCGCGGTAACCCGGGTTTGAATCGCGCATGGGCGTCGGTCGCTCACGCCCAAGTTTACAAATTGGCATGAGTTTACAAAAATGCCCGAGGTTACAAAAAGGCATTGGAGATCAGATGGCCCTTGTTGTCCTTTGCCCCCACCGACCGACCCTCCCGCCGTTGATCCATGCTAGGGGTCTTTATGACCGGTGAGGTCGTCCCTCGTAGTCTGAAATGGGCCTAAATCAAAAAGTGTTTCTTGTCCGCGGGGCTCGCAGATCCCCACCTCCAGACTTTGGCCCAATGTGAGATTTTTATTTGTACCAAGCAATGTCCTTACCGATGAGAATTGAAAGTAAGACTCGATCACGAGACTTACCCGAAACACATGCAATGGAAGTAAGGCCCGTTACGCATACCCCACCACCCATGTATGGGTGGGGGATTGGGCATGGGAGATTGCTTGCCCATGAATTATGGGCGGTGGGTACTCCCACCACATCAGCATGGGGAGGCAGTGGTATGGCAATGTGTAATGGGGCTATGTACATTATGTGTGCATATACTAGGAGGCTAACCCACATTAGGCTTGTGAGCATGGGAGCATGGGAACAAGCTCTAGTGGAGCATGGGTTAGGACTAACCTTAAAGGTTAAGGTTACAGGCATCCAAGGGTCACACATGGGGAATGGAAAGTCAAGAGTCACTCGAGGGCCCTCCTATATAATAGGGGCATGGGGCACACTCAAGGGGGCTTGGGGGGCTTGGGGAGGCTTATGCTATGGTCTCTTGTGTAGAGGTCCATATCTACTCATCTACCATTTCACACTATAGCTACATGCTATTGGATTGGAATTATACCTCTTGATGGTATGGGACATCAAGGTAGAGGTATCATTTATGATTCATGTGTGCATCCTTTGGGTTCGGGGGTGGTTGGGTTGTTGAGTTTATGCCTGATTTATGCATGTTTATTCCTAATTTTTAAGAATTTTTTGTGCATTTCTATGATTAAAAATGTATTTTTTATACATTTTTGCGAGTTTTTTCTGCTGGTATGCGATCAAATTTTTGTCGATTTTCTACTGAAATTCAGTAGGACAGCGTGTTGATGCATGAAATGCTCTCCCGTGTGCGTGGGACTCTCTCCGCCTCTCACATCTGATTTTTCCTTCTTTTTTCCGTGAGAAATTCTCTTAAAAATGATTTTTTAAACATTAATCATAATTAATGGTTATGTTTAAGTATTGTTTAATTAAAAACTTTAATCAAAGATTAAAGTTAATCTCCCTGTGGTTAATAGAGGAGAGATAGGAGAGGAGGATTGTATTTTGGATGGAGAAAGAAAGGAGAGAGGGCAGAGGGAGGATTCACTCTCCATCACTTCCATCAAGCGCAACGCGGGGGGGACCGCTGCAGCCGCCGCCGCCGCCGCCGGCGAAAAATCTGCCCCCCCCTAAAAAAATCAAAACCCACAAAAAGCTTAATTAGGCTTTTAAAAAAAATAAGTTTTTATATTAAAAAAGCTTTTGATAATATTTCAAAAAAAGCTTGAAAAAAGCCTAAAAAATACTGAGAAATTATGGGATTTGAGATTAAATTCTCTGAAAAATTTCTGAAAATTTTTTCTTGAAACTTTTTGGCTTTTCATCTTTCGGAAAACCTTTGGCTTTCCATTTTCCCGAAACCTTTTGGCTTTCCGAATTCCAAAAAAACTTTTGACTTCCGTATTCCGGAAACCTTTGACCTTTCACATTCCGATTTTTTTTGTCTTTTCATTTTCTCAAAACTTTTGGCTTTCCATATTTCGGGAAAACCGTTGGAATTCTGAAATTTTTTGACCGTTCGTATTCTAAATGCGTTCGGGGTAGTTTAAAAATTTCAAAAAATTCCTGAAAATTAGTGAAAAAATAGACAAAGGTTATTTTAAATTTTGAAAAAATGCGGGGTTGGTGTTTGGCATGTGATGTGTCCATTCGGGCACCCGCGACCATTCAAATTCCTTTAAAAATATATTTTGGACCTAGAAAATTAAAAAATCCATTAAAATTGTAAATTTTCATTGGATTTGAGAATTGTCGGGCGGAATTGGAAATTTTGTGAACGATGGGATTCTCAGGAAAAATTAGGAAATTTCTAGAAATTATTTTTAGAAATCCTAAAAATTGATATTTTTAAAACATCAATGGTATTTTGGCAAAATTAATTGCTAAAAATATTCTGAAAAAATATAAGTTTGGAATGCCATAAGATAGGTTTGGTGGAATTCAAAATTATTATATTTTGAGGCCCTAGAAAATTAGGTAAAATTAGAAAAAAATCATGATAATTCTTTTTCTCGAGAATTTAATATTTTCGAGGGTTATTTAATATTGAGGTACGTTTTCTCGTGCTGACATTAGATAGATGCAGGTTATTCGCATATTATGAATACGATTATACCTCGTATTAAATGGATATTTATGTTTAGATTAATTCTAAACGATGTATTCATGATTTTTTACCATTGTTTAGCCATTCTTTTTGGACATGTTCCTTATTTTCTTTTGATGGCTGTAATTTGCGTTCAAAGTGTGTTTCACCTTTGACACTTTTCCATGATAACTTATTTTACACTTGTTTAAGTGTGGTTTGTGCTTAATTTCTTAAGCCTAAGATAAATTCTATCATGGGTTAGTTGATCGGTTTGTTTTGGTGGATTTTTATTGGATGTTTTTCAAGTTTTATTTGGACTCATCAGGTTCTACCTAGATCACTTGTGTCTAGGGGTTTTTTATTGAGTGCTACACACATGTGTTTCACTTGCTTACTTTGGAGTTTTGCTTGAACGACACAATGTTCATATACTCCGGATTGATGAGTTGGCCACCAATTTTAATGCTTCTTTTGGGATGATTAATGTCCATTAGATGGTATGCATTGATTTTTATAATCAACTATGGTCTTTATGGATTCGAGGAGCTTCTATGCTTTTATCCATGGTTTTATAAGGATCTTTTCATCTTTTGAATAATTACATGTGCTTTGAAGGTAGCATTTGCCTTCGTTTTTTGCACATAATTTTGGAGTATATTTCTTGTACTCTTGTATATATTCCAACTCGGATACCTAGTTGCTTATATATCTAGGTGAGTTATTTTTTTATCCTAACTTTGTTGTATTTTGGGTAGTTATCATTAGAAAGGCGCCAATAATTCAATTTCTTTTCTAATGATGTACTCAGAAGGAGTTATTCCTTGATGTAGTCTCAAGTATATAGAGACAGGTTTAGTATGTGAAAGTCTGGATAAGGCCATCTTATTCCTTTTATACAGGATTTTATTCATATTTCCTAGACGGCATACTAGGGAGTTTCAAATTGTTAAGGTATGTATGGGTGGTATCATAGTGGTATGGGACGCTAGTGATCCCTCACATATATTATCTTATGGCCGTGAGTTAATGCTATTTTTTCCTATTTTTAATGGTTAAAATCGAGCATTAATGGAATTTTTTACAAAAATACCATAAATTTTATGGTGGATATTTTTGTAGGATGGATTCCCTGAATTTCTAGAATTTTTAGAAATCCTTTCCTAATTTTTTAAGAATTTTTTGAGCATTTTTATGATTAAAAATGTATTTTTATACATTTTTGCGGGTTTTTTCCGCGGGAATGCGATCAAATTTCTGTCAATTTGCTACTGAAATTCAGTAGGGGACAGCGTGTTGATGCATAAATTGCTCTCCCGTGTGCGTGGGGTCCTCTCCGCCTCTCAAATCTGATTGTTCTTTCTCTTTTCCGGGTGAAAATTCTCTTAAAAATGAATTTTTTTTACATTAATCATAATTAATGCTAATTGTGATTAAGGATTTAATTGAAAAAGCTTAATTAAAGATTAAGCTAATCTCTGATTAACAGAGAGAAGAGTGGAGAAAGAGAATGGAAAGGAGGTGAAGGAGAGGAAAGAGGGGAGAAGATGGTTGTGACTCTTTCCATCTCTCTCTCTCTCTCTCAGACGCAGGCGACGACGGGAGGGAGGGGGGGCTGCGCTGCAGCCGGGCGGAAAAAAACGCCCCCCCCCTAAGAAAAATCAAATTGGCTATAAGCCAATAAAGCCATTTTTTTCATTTTTTTTAAAAAAATGAGTTTTTTATTTAAAAAAATGAGTTTTTTATTTAAAAAAAAGCTTTTGAATATATTTCAGAAAAAAGCTTGAAAATAAGCCTGGAAAATACTGAAAAATAGGGGATTTGAGAAAAAAATTCTCTGAAAATTCTCTGAAATTTTCTTCTTAAAATTTCTTGGCTTTTCAACTTCCGGAAAACCTTTGGCTTTCCGTTTTCCCGAAACCTTTTGGCTTTCCGAATTCCGGAAAAACTTTTGACCTTCCGTATTCCGGAAACTTTTGACCTTTCACATTCCGATTTTTTTTTGTCTTTTCATTTTCCCAAAACTTTTGGCTTTCCATATTCTGGGAAAACCATTGGAATTCCGAAATTTTTTGACCGTTCGTATTCTAAATGCGTTCGGGGTTGATTAAAAATTTCAAAAAATTCCTGAAAATTAGTGGAAAATTAGACAAAGGTTATTTTACATTTTGGAAAAATGTGGGGTTGGTGTTTGGCATGTGGTGTGTCCATTCAGGCGCCCGTGACCATTCAAATTCCTTTAAAAATATATTTTTGACAGAAAATTAAAAAATCCATTAAAATTAAAAATTTTCATTGGATTTGAGAATTGTCGGGCGGAATTGGAAATTTCGTGAACGATGGGATTCTCAGGGAAAATTAGGAAATTTCCAGAAATTATTTTTAGAAATCCTAAAAAATTGGTATTTTTAAAATATCAATGGTATTCTGGCAAATTAAATTGCTAAAAATTTTCTGGAAAAATATAGGTTTGGAATGCCATAAGATAGGTTTGGTGGAATTCAAAATTATTATATTTTGAGGCCCTGTAAAATTTGGAAAAAATAGGAAAAAATCATGATAATTATTTTTCTCGAGAATTTAATATTTTGGAGGGTTATTTAATGTTGAAGTATGTTTTCTCGTGCTGACATTAGATAGATGCGGGTTATTCGCATATTATTGATACGATTATATCTCGTATTAATGGATATTTATGTTTGGATTAATTCTAAACGATGTATTCATGATTTTTTACCATTGTTTAGCCATTCTTTTTGGACATGTTCCTTAATTTCTTTTGATGGCTATAATTTGCGTTCAAAGTGTGTTTCACCTTTGACACTTTTCTATGATAACTTATTTTGCACTTGTTTAAGTGTGGTTTGTGCTTAATTTATTAAGCCTAAGACAAACTCTATCATGGGTTAGTTGATCGGTTTGTTTTGGTGGATTTTTATTGGATGTTTTCCAAGTTTTATATGGACTCATCAGGTTCTGCCTAGATCACTTGTGTCTAGGGGTTTTCTTATTGAGTGCTACACACATGTGTTTCACTTTCTTACTTTGGAGTTTTATTTGAACAACACAACGTTCATATACTCCGGATTGATGAGTTGGCCACCAATTTTAATGCTTCTTTTGGCATGATTTATGTCCATTAGATGGTATGCATTGATTTTTATGATCAACTATGGTTTTTATGGATTTAAGGAGCTTCTATGCTTTTATCCATGGTTTTATAAGGATCTTTTGATCTTTTGAATAATTACATGTGCTTTGAAGGTAGCACTTGCCTTCGTTTTTGCACATAATTTTGGAGTATATTTATTGTACTCTTGTGTATATTCCAACTCGGATACCTAGTTACTTATATATCTAGGTGAGTTATTTGTCTACCCTAACTTTATTGTGTTTTGGGTAGTTATCATTAGAAAGGCGCCAATAATTCAATTTCTTTTCTAATGATGTACTCAGAAGGATTTATTTCTTGATGTAGTCTCAAGTATATAGAGACAAGTTTAGTATGTGAAAGTCTGGATAAGGCCATCTTATTCCTTTTACACAGGATTTTATTCATATTTTCCTAGACGGCATACTAGGGAGTTTCAAATTGTTAAGGTATGTATGGGTGGTATCATGGTGGTATGGGACGCTAGTGATCCCTCACATATATTATCTTATGGGATAATTTGGGCTCAAGATTGTTGCTTTGCTTACATCTCTTAGCATGTTGATCTCAACATTCATAGACAATCTTATTTTCTAAATTCACTAGAAGTTATAGTGTGGGCATTCTCTAGATAAACATCTTTTATCTATAGCCTACACGTTCTGATGAGGGTAATCTCGTCGACATTTTCACTTGTTGGAATCTCTTTCTTTAGAGTTCAAACAAGTTTATCTTGTTGTGTTCGGATAAGGAAATTTGGATTCTTTCTTTGTTGGCATTTCTTTCTCTAGTTCCGTACTTTAGGTGATTTACACAATCAACCTGATAGGTGATTTACACAATCAACCTGATAGGTTTACGGATGGACATATGTGACTCATCGAGACGTTGATGACTCTCTATGTTGATATGGGTAACTCGAGATGTCGATTATTCTATATGATGCAGATATGGGTATGTCGGGGCATCGATGAATCCCTGGTTTCTGCTGTTATAATGCCATGTTTTCCTACTTTATTCTGAATGGTTTACAACGAAAAAGTTACTTTGAATGTGAATTGTTCTGATTATCCGCAGTAGTTTGATGGGCAAACAGAGTGTATGAATCAGATTGTAGAGGATATGCTTCGTGCATATGTCTCTAGAAAATCATCATATTGGGAAATATCTTCCAATGATGGAATTTGCCTATAACAGTTCTAAATTTACGGCTATTATTTTAGTCCGTGCATACTTATGTATGGGTATCAACTCAGGGCACCTATTGATGTCAGTCTTAAGGACATCGAGCTTGATGCATCGAGGGATTTCTTGCGAGATATGCAGGAAATTCTGATCGAAGCTCGGGATTCTATCAGGAGTGCTCATGATAGGGCACGGTTTTATGCTGATAGGGGACGCTCATCTCGGTTTTTTGAACCAAGAGCGTTGATTTATTTTAATGTTCTTAAAGATTCTCAGACTTTGTCAATGGGAAAATGCTCGAATTTATCTCCTAGATATTGTGGTCTATTTCGAGTTATATATCGGATTGGCACGGTTGCGTATGAACTAAAACTACCTCCAATTGTTAGAGTTCATCCAGTCTTTCATATCGATAGATTGAAAGGGAAACTGGGAGGTGAGGATGACACAGTCACTCCTCAAGAACTCGTTGAAGTCGATGAATTATCCTATGTTCCACATGAACCTGATAAGGTACTTGAATTCAGGGAAAGGAAACTTTGTAGTTGACTAATCCCTGAGGTTAAAATAAGGTGGAAAGATAGGGAAATTGAGAATTCGACTTGGGAGTCGGTTGAGATTGTTCAGTGCAGTTCTCCTTCTTTTCATTGCAAGAGTGCAATGTTTTGAGAGAGGGGAAGTATGTTATATGTACATTATGTGTGCTATGTTATATACACATTATGTGTGCATATACTAGGAGGCTAACCCACATTAGGCTTGTGAGCATGGGAGCATGGGAACAAGCTCTAGTGGAGCATGGGTTAGGACTAACCTTAAGGTTTAAGGTTAGGGTCAGGCATCCAAGGGTCACACATGAGGAATGGAAAGTCAAGAGTCACTTGAAGGCCCTCTTATATAATAGGGGCATGGGGCACACTCAAGGGAGCTTGGGGGCTTGGGGTTTTGGGCTCCATGAGGCCAAGGCTATGTTATGCTCTCTTTGTAGAGGTTCATATCTACTCACCTACCATTTCACACTATAGCTACATGCTATTGGATTGTGTTATACCTCTTGATGGTATGGGACATCAGTGTAGAGGTATGATGTATTTCATTCATTATTCATGTGTGCATCCCTTGGGCTCGGGGGTGGTTGGGTGGTTGAGTTTATGCCTGATTTATGCATGTTTTATGCATAACAATTATCTAGAGAGATCTTAGGGTTTTAACATTTAGTTCGATAAATTTTGATGTAGCTCAAAAAATTCTAATGGCATACAATGAAGAGTAAGTGACATGCAATCTCATTTATAGTCTTAGTATTGTGACCTAAATTTACTATATATTTTTTATGTTACTTCTGATACTCCTAATTGCATGTTGTAGTTCACACTGGAGTTTGATCCTTTACGATATGGAATCCAAGACTTGTTACTTGGCCAAATCAGGTGAAGAATTCCATGTCACCGTGGTGAGCGTCCCAAAGAGCAACCAACCCAAGAGCATCCCGAAGAGCAAGCACCCCCTCAACAACAAGCCTCATCACCCCCTCAACACAACAACAAGAATCATCCCACACACAATAGCACGCTTCGTAGGAAAAAAAAAGAACATATCAATATTTTAAATATCCAATAAGAAAATGTAAAATATTTGTCTTAGTTTCTATTGCTCTGAGAAATACAAAATGTTGTCATGATTGATGTAACTATATGCTGTCAAAAATACATTTATCTCTATGTGATGATCGTTTGCACCATGAAAACTTGCTTCCTTATGATGTCTTTACATTGAATGGTCCTGTCTTTTCTCCTTGGTACCTATTTCCAAAATCAAAGTAATGTATATAAGTAATAATGATTATGGCGTAGTTTTGGAATGAATACTTTTTTGAGGTTAGATTGAATAACATACCTTATGGTCGTTGCACTTAGTAATCCAATACCATGTGGTGACCTAATCACCTCAATGCCCAAGAAATATCTGAGCTCCCCCAGATCCTTCATCTCGAACTTATGTTTAAGAAAGATCTTTACATCAAAGATCTCTGCATCATGTTCCCCGTAATGATCAAGTCATCTACATAGATGACAACAAGCACAACCCCTCTATCACCATGTCTCACATACAGTGAGAAATCTGCATTGGCTACATGAAAGCCAACAGTGACAAGATATTCAGAAATCTTGTCAAACCATGCTCTTGGTGCTTGTTTTAAGCCATACAAGGCTTTCTTCAACCTGCAAACATGCTCAGGGTGACTCACATCCTCATATCCAGGTGGCTGCAACATATACACCTCTTCCTGCAAATCCCCATGCAAGAATGCATTCTTTACATCCATCTGATGTAAAGACCATTGCTTTGACGTAGCCACTGCTATCACAACTCTCACTGTTGCCATCTTAGCAACTGGGCTGAAAGTTTCCTCATAATCAATGCCATATGTCTGCGCATATCCTTTGGCTACCAATCTAGCCTTGTACCTGTTTATGCTTCCATCACTGTTATGTTTAACTTTGTACACCCCCAATGGCTTTCTTACCTTCAGGCAATTGCACTAAATCCCAAGTCTCATTTTTTTTTCCATAGAGTGCATTCATCTCCTCATCCATAGCTTTCTCCCAATACACATTTCCAACAGCCTCATCAATGCATGTGGGCTCAACAACCTGCACAACCTTTGCCATATATGCATAGTGATGTGCCACATAACCATCATAGGTAAATCTCTGCACATGATTTTTCACTCTCCTAGATCTTCGCAGCTTTTCATTCATGGCTTCCATAGCCTTCTTTACACCAGGTGTTCTCATAGCTGGGATCCCAAGCTCCTCATCAAGGCTTATATATGAGCCACTAGACTCTCCATCAACATGAGAACGCCCTGTAGAAATGTCAGGCAGACCAAGGGGCTCAACCACTTTCTCTTTTCCTTTACGTGATGTACTAATCACATTTGCAGGACTGGTATTATGACGCAGCCTCCCACTCCATGGTCTATCAACAGACCCACTAGATGAGGACTCTCCTGGTCCACTAAAAAACTGTGATTGCTGACCTGCATTCTGTGCAACCACATTTCCACTCACATCAACCCCAACAGCTTCTTTTTCAGCAGCATACCAGCTGCTCATCTCATCAAAGACAACATCCCTGCTTACCCTCAACTCACGTGTAGCAGGGTTATAACACCTGTATCTCTTTTGCTCAAGGGAATATCCAATAAACACACATTTTTCAGCTTTTGGATCCAGCTTAGTTCTCAGCTCATCTGACACATGCACATATGCAATGCATCCAAAGACTTTCAGATGAGACAAATCTGGTTTTCTGCCAGTAAACCTCTCCTCTGGAGTTACATCATGTATGGCTGCAGTTGGAGTCCTGTTCATGATGTATACTGCTATAGAAACAGCCTCAGCCCAATAGCTATGCGGCATATTCTTCTCTTCCATCAATGCTCGCGCAATCTCAGCAATGTGCCTGTTTTTCCACTCAGCAACTCCATTTTGCTACGGAGTGTATCTACATGTAAACTAACTCCGAATACCATTCTTCTTCAAAAATTCAGAGAACTCATTGGAGAAGTACTCTCCCCCTCCATATGACCTTAGGCACTTTACATATTTTCCTGTTTGCTTTTCAACCAAAACTCTGAAATTCTGAAAGTGAGTGAACACCTCACTCTTCTCCTTCATGAAATATACCCACACTTTCCTTGTGTGGTCATCAATGAATGTCACATAATACCTGCAGCCTCCCATAGACATGGTCTTCGTAGGACCCCATACATCTAAATGCACAACATCTAGTGCATTTCTGCTCACATATCTGTTACGTGGAAATACATGCTTTGTTTGCTTTCCAAATTGGCATGCTTCACATATTCTCTGCATACCTTCCACTTTAAATTTTGGCAGCCCTGTCACAATTCCTTTAGTCTGCATAGACTTCATTCTCTACACATTCACATGTCCGATTCTTTTATGCCAAATGTCTGTGTCTGCAACAATTCCTGAACCATTTGTAAACATCGCAGCACTCACTTCAGGCATGTCTACATAATACAAACCAACTGAAACAAACAGTGGAGGCCCATATACGGGCGTCCTCGATATACAGTTGCATAAACGCATGAGAGGATGGCTTCATGATTGGTGTGGAAGACTAGATTTACACAAAATGCAACCAATTAAATGAATGCATGTAAGACGAGTCTAAGTGTCTCATACCACATAGGCGCGTTGTATATACACACATAGGATGGTAGAAAGATAGAAGACATAAATGTGTCTGGAGTAAGTATATGAAACCAATCTGATGTCCCATACCACCAGATTAATTCCATACATCACTTCCTTCAGAATAGAAGTTTGAGGCGGAGTGGCCACTTCCCTCTGAAACTTAAATTCCGACACAAATTTTTCCTATCTAGAAATTTCATTAAAGTTATTGAACTTGAACTAATTTTAATGTTGCGTCTATGGTTTATTAATTAGGTTCTTAGTTTGGAAAAATATTATAAAAATATTATAATTAGGTTCTTAGTTTAGAAAAATATTATTATTATATATATATATATGTACATATATATATGTATATATATATATATATGTATATATATATATATGTATGTATGTATGTATGTATGTATGTATAGCATTAAGCTTTAATTAAAGCCTAAATTAAAGCGTTCCAAAAATCGATCAGATGAAGCATATATATATATATATATATATATATATATATATATATAATATTAAATCTTAAGTATTAATTAATGCTTAATTAAGACAGGCACCTCTATCACGCAGCGCATGTTTTGGAAAGGAGGAGGAATTTTCGGTCATGTGCGCTGCCGGGAAATAATAAAAGATAAAGCTTTATATATGTATATATCTATATATTAACAAAGCTTTGGTAAAAGCTTTACTCTTCAAATCTCATTATTGTGAGCTCAGGGACGACCACCGAAACAACACACAGCTATTGTGTGAATGGAGAGTAAAATTGCTGGCTGCAGAGCCGCTTTGGTCTAAATGCAAACTTTTTCAATATGCTGCACCGAAATTAGAGCAAGAGAATATATATATATATATATATATATATATATATATATATATATATATATATAAGAGGGTGATTATTAAGCTTTATTTAAAGCTTAGATTAAAGTTTTTTTAAAGCTACAAGAAATAGCGTGCAACTTGTGGGTAACCTATATATATATATATATATATATATATATATATATATATATAGATTTGTCTCCACCCATCCTTCTTCACGAGCAAGGCAGTTTTGGAGGCGGGCTGCAATGAGGCGGTTTGGCGCTGCTGAATTTCTTCTTCCATCGACCGTTTAAAGCGCTTTGGCAGAGAAATTTACGCCCAACGCTAAACTGAGGAGGAGAAAAATAAAAATCCCAAAAGTAATTTTGAAAAACAAATTCTCAGAACAATCCTCATCCCTCCATGATGGAATTCTTGACGTTGCAGCAGTTTGCTCTCCATGCTCCTCTCCTTGTTGATTCAATCCATACGGACTGATTATGAAACATATTAGTAAAATTAAAGGTGATTTTGTGGTTTTACAAACCCACTAATGGTTTTCTCCCTTGCTTTACCCTTTGGACAATAGATTGATTATCCTTTGGACAATAGATTGATTATCCTTGCTTTACCCTTTGGACAATAGATTGATTATCCAATGATTAAAAACAAAGTCTTTTTTCAACCATACATAAACATAAATCCATAAAGGTGTTCTTCTTTAATTAAAATTCAAAAAATTTACCAAAATCACATGTTCCTTGGTCTCTTTCACCTCTTTGTCCATAAGTCTTTGATAGCCTTCAAAAAGATTAAATTAAACCAAAACTTTGATACCACTGTCACGGGACTTTTTTTTACTTCTTGAAGAAATAATTAAAAACTCATAAAATATATCAAAATTAAAATAAAGACTTGAATTAAAATTGATGAATAAATAATTAAGCATAACATAAGACAAAAGAATTAAAATAACATCACTATCAAGACAAGATTGGGTACAATCTCCCGACATGAATATTTCAAAAAAATTATTCATAAAAATAACCCAAGGAACTAAGAATAGATGAACGTACAAATTGGGCTTACTTTTTTCACTTTTGGGGTATTGCTTTACAAATTTTAAATCATATCAAAATCCTTAAGTTTTGTACATATAAAAACTTTTGTCTAAATAAAATTACTAGTAAGCCTTGTTACATAAAATAACTTTATGCACATTTGCACATATATTAATTTTGTGCTCACTTGCACATTCCATTAAGCTGAATCTTGTAACAAACAATGCAACAAGAAATCTACATGCCTCAAAATTTCCTTTACAAATGGACATGAAAGTGTTCTCTCATTTTTGCACCTGTTCACGAGGCATGGTTTGGAGCAATCCATTAAGTAGTATGACTATCTCCTTGCCTTATTACGAAACATATAAGAAGAAGACTCGTCAATCTTACCTCCTTGCCTTATTATGCAAAGGACATGGAAAAAGATGAAATCTAGTCAAATGGAGAGCCCTTGTGTGATGATTTCAAACTTTTGTTTAATTTTTAAATTATAGTTATGATGGATTTCCTTTTTCAATGGACTACTCTTTCTCTAATACATACACAAGAGAAACTTGTTATTTTTTTCGATTTTAGGAACTGTCATGTGATTTTGATAAAACTCCAAATAAATGAATGACAAACTTGTTTATTTGGCTTCATTTAAAAAAGTGACCTAGACGTAACATACAATATATTATCCACTTTGTTTGCAATAGTGTTAAAGTTTAGATTTACTTATAGTTACTCACAATAGATATTTACGAGCGAGGCACTATTTTTCTGTGGAAATCTACCTCAACTTGATTAAAGAGCTTAGTAAGTATCTACACAATTATTGACATCAAATGATTTATAAGCCTTGCAATAGATATTGGGTTATATCAAAATGTATGCAGGTGTATTCACATGCACATGATATGAAACACCACCACCTTGCACACCACACAATCACCCCCTTTTGCAAATTTTGCGGAACGGACCCCTTTATCTCAAGATGGACGGTTCCGATGCATCCCAGATCGACGGACTGGATGTCTCCAAAATGGGCTGAAGCGGATCTAGGTGGCCGAACACTCAATCGTGGCGATTAGCCCTTCAACAACGGCCACGATGCTTTCAACACAGACAGCTCAAATTTTCAGCAAACTAACAGCAGCCATCATCCCATGACGAAGCCTTCCTGCACGCGATGAGGCATGCAGAAGATGGCCCCTACGTTTCAATCGCTGTGCCTTTAACTGACTCTCAGCAGATTTTGTGCAGCTCTATATGCACAATCTAAGGCATTGGTTCAATGACATGAAGGCTCATTCTCACGCCACACATGGCGGGTTGTCAACAATAAAATTAGCAAAACTCATTAATGGTGTCGATTGTGTGAAAGTGCAGTGGTTAGAATGGGTTCGACAGTCCCAAGGTTGTGTGTTAGAATCTCCCTGTGCTAGGTATGGCACTTGTGTGTGGGTGATAAAGTCTGTCCTTTCAGCCAAGTTCAACAAATTTTTTTTTAAAAAAAAACTCATTAATGGTATGTTAAGATTTCTCTGCAATCATCAATGCTAATTTGAGATGGATTAAAGGAATCCACATTATGTGGAGAAGGGCATAGATAAAAGGAAAACATGGATGGGTTGATGACTTACATGGCAGTATGTGGGTGGAGAACTCTTCCTGCGAGTAAGAATACAAAGCTTTCCGTTTAAAGAATCTCCTGTGTGAGTGATGGCACTTGTGTGGGCGGGTGTGGGGGTCCGGGGATAATGTGTGTACTTTCTACTTTCCAGCCAAGTTCAACAGAAAAAAAACTCATTGATGGTATGTTAAGATTCCTTTGCAATCATCAATGCTAATTTGAGATGGATGACAGGAATCCACATTAGGTGGAGAAGGGCATCGATGATGACTTACATGGCAGTATGTGGGTGGTGAACTGTTCCTGTGAATAAGCATACAAATGTTTTTAAGCTTTAGGTTTAAAGAAGCTTCTCTTGTTTTAGAGATAAGCAATGTTAAGCCTTCAAGAGCAGCTTACGGGCTCTTGGCTGAACCTTTTCTGTTTGCACAACAAAGCACAGACCACTATCTCCTACCAGCTTCTGCATGGCATTTGCCATGACATATTTGCCACCCTAAACACCACCATTTGTAACCTCCTTAATCTCTGACGACATACCATTCATGGGCTCAGAGTAGGTATCTGCCTGGTCCCAAAATGCTTTCTTCTTAACATCATCTTCTTGCATCATTTGCCCATACTCTGTGTGATTATAATGGCCATGGAAGTCCAGCTGTATACTCTCCTTGTCAAAAAGGTCCTCTATGATATTCAAGCTGCTGGAATCACTCGTGTATACAAACCTGGCCTTCCGATAAGTGTTTGGATCAATGAAAGGTTTCCATAGCTGCAAGATTCAAGCAATCTAGTTATCATCACATGAAAATGGCAGCTCTCAAAAAGAGTCCAAACAAACAAAAAAACCTTTTTGCATTTGAGCAGTTCTACCTTCCAAGTATACTCAAATAACTTGGGTGCATTTAGCATGATGCCCAAAGCAAGCCTCTCTGGATAGTGGTTTTGCAAAATGTGTGCCGTTTCCCGCACTGTTCTGATTGGAGAGGATTTGGAGAGTGACCAGCCCTCAAAATCAATTATAAACAAGAGTTGATCTTGATCTGGAGGCAAATGGAAGGTAGCATCCTCCATTGTGTAAACCAGATGTCGCAATTGCCCATCATGTGAGCTCGTATTCTGCAGCACAAAAGCTCAGGGGAGTTATCATGCATTATAATCACAAACTTGAGAAACTCCCAACACATCTGCAAAAAGGACCTGATTTCTGGGGATCATTATGATCACTGGCCTCCCGAGCTTATCGGTGAAATTACCTCTATACATCTTTCCTGTTTCAAATTCCACTGCAACTTCTTCCTGAAATACCAAACAAAACAATAATGGCAATGTTTTTATCAATGGTGTACGTGAAAAGAAGCAAGGGAGAAGAGAGCTTGAGCTCTTGCAAGCACACACACACTCACAAAACCCTAAAAGAGAACACACAAGGTGAGAGGCTGAAAATCTTCTTCTTCTTCTTCACACAACACTCAACACACCATATACAAAGATAAGAGTACACACAATATGAAAAGGTACTCAACCAAATACATACTAGGGTTTTCTATAGTGTGAACCCAACTAAATGAGTTGGCGCTATAACTATGCCAGTCTCTAGAATGGCTGTCACACAGCCTGTCATCCCACTGGCCGCATATCACCCATGATCTCACCAACCATGCCAGTGGTGTAAGTGTGGGGCCTATCCCCCACGCGGGTCATCAGTGTCAACCGCCTCACTAGATGAGCTCGAAATCTCAACACTCCCCCTCGAGCTCAACTCCATCTCATGTACACCAAGCGAAGCCCTGAATCTGCGGAGCTTCTCTTTACCCAATGCTTTGGTGAAGATGTCAACGACCTGATCCTGTGTGCTGACATAAACAAGGTCAACGTCTCCTGCCAAAACCTTCTCTCTTACAAAATGGTAGTGGACCTCTATATGCTTCGTGCGAGCATGAAAAACTGGGTTCCTGGCCAACTGTATCCTGCTAATGTTGTCATAGAAAATGACAACTAGTCTATCCACTGATAGACCCAAATCTACAAGTAGCTTTCTCAACCAAGCTACCTCACATGCTGCCATAGCAGCACCTCTGTACTTGGCCTCTGTACTGGATAGAGCAACCGTAGGCTGCTTCTTGCTGCTCCAAGTCACAGCAACACTCCCCAAAGAAAACATGAAGCCACTAGTAGATCTTCTATCTGAGATACTACCAGCCCAATCAGCAAGTGTACCCATGTACACATATCTTTGTCTCAGTTTCATAAAATAGTCCACAATGCAAAGTAGACCTCACATACCTCAGTATACGTCTCAATGCATCCAAATGCAGCTTCCGAGGAACCTGCATAAACTGACTCACCAACCCAACAGCATAGCTCAAATCTGGCCTGGTGATCGTCATGTAGATCAACCTTCCTACTATGCGCCTACACAGTAGGATCCCCCAAAATCTCTCCTGAATCTGCACTCAACTTGCCATTTTGATCCAATGGCACTGAGATAGACTTACAGCCTGTCATACCATACTTGGACAACATGTCCAAGCCATACTGTCTCTATAGTAATCCAATACCATGTTGTGACCTAATCACCTCAATGCCCAAGAAATATCTGAGCTTCCCCAGATCCTTCATCTCAAACTTCTGTCTAAGCAAGATCTTTACATCAAAGATCTCTGCATCATGGTCCCCCGTAATGATCAAGTCATCTACATAGATGACAACAAGCACAACCCCTCTATCACTGTGTCTCACATACAGCAAGAAATCTACATTGGCTACATGAAAGCCAATAGTGACAAGGTATTCAGAAATCTTGTCAGACCATGCTCTTGGTGCTTGTTTTAAGCCATACAAGGCTTTCTTCAACCTGCAAACATGCTCGGAGTGACCCACATCCTCATAACCAGGTGGCTGCAACATATACACCTCTTCCTGCAAATCCCCATGCAAAAATGCGTTCTTTACATCCATCTGATGTAAAGACCATTGCTTTGACGCAGCCACTGCTATCACAACTCTCACTGTTGCCATCTTGGCAACTGGGCTGAAAGTTTCCTCATAATCAATGCCATATGTCTGCGCATATCCTTTGGCTACCAATCTAGCCTTGTACCTGCGTATGCTTCCATCACTGTTATGTTTTACTTTGTACACCCACTTGCATCCAATGGCTTTCTTGCCTTCAAGCAATTGCACTAAATCCCAAGTCTCATTTCCATATAGTGCATCCATCTCCTCATCCATAGCTTTCTCCCAACACACATTTCCAACAACCTCATCAATGCATGTGGGCTCTACAGCCTGTACAACTTTTGCCATGTATGCATAGTGATGTGCCACATAACCATCATAGGTAAACCTCTACACAAGATTCTTCACTCTCCCATATCTTCGCAGCTTTGCATTCATGGCTTCCATAACCTTCTTTACACCAGGTGTTCTCATAGCTGGTATCCCAAGATCCTCATCAAGGCTCATCTCAGAGCCACTAGACTCTCCATCAACATGAGAATGCCCTGCAAAAATGTCAGGCATATTAAGGGGCTCAATCACTCTCTCTTTGCCTTTATGTGATGTACTAATCACATTTGCAGGACTGGTATTATGACGCAGCCTGCCACTCCATGGTCTATCAACTGAACCACTAGATGAGGACTCTCCTGGTCCACTCAAAGACTGTGATTGCTGACTTGTATTCTGTGCAACCACATTTCCACTCACATCAGTCCCAACAGCTTCTTTTTCAGCAACATACGAGCTGCTCATCTCATCAAAAACAACATCCCTGCTTACCCTCAACTCACGTGTAGCAGGGTTATAACACCTGTATCCCTTTTGCTCAAGGGAATACCCAATAAACGTACATTTTTCAGCTTTTGGATCTAGCTTAGTTCTCAGCTCATCTGGCACATGCACATATGCAATGCATCCAAAGACTTTCAGATGAGACAAATCAAGTTTTCTACCAGTAAACCTCTCCTCTGGAGTTACATCATGTATGGCTACAGTTGGAGTCCTGTTCATGATGTAAACTGCTGTAGAAATAACCTCCGCCCAATAGCTATGCGGCATATTCTTCTCTCCCATCAATGCTCGCGCAATCTCAGCAATGTGCCTGTTTTTCCGCTCAGTAACTCCATTTTGCTGCGGAGTGTATCTGCATGTAAACTGTCTCCGAATATCATTCTTCTTCAAAAATTCAGAGAACTCATTGGAGAAGTACTCTCCTCCTCCATCTGACCTTAGACACTTTACATATTTCCCTGTTTGCTTTTCAACCATAACTTTGAAATTCTCAAAATGAGTGAACACCTCACCCTTCTCCTTCATGAAGTATACCCACACTTTCCTTGTGTGGTCATCAATAAATGTCACATAATACATGCAGCCTCCCATAGACATGGTCTTCATAGGACCCCATACATCTGAATGCACAACATCTAGTGCATTTCTACTCACATTTCAGTCACGTGGAAATACATGCTTTGTTTGCTTTCCAAATTGGCATGCTTCACATATTTTCTGCATACCTTCAACTTTAAACTTTGGCAGCCCTGTCACAATTCCTTTAGTCTGCATAGACTTCATTCTCTGCACATTCACATGTCCATTTCTTTTATGCCAAATGTTTGTGTCTGCAACAATTCCTGAACCATTTGCAAACATCGCAGCACTCACTTCAGGCATGTTAACATTCAATGTAAACATCTACTCACTCTGTTGTCTTTTGCAACCAACCTACACTTGTCTTTAAAGTCTTCAACATAACAACCACCATCAGGGTTAAACCGAACCTGCAAACCCTGCTTAATCATCTAGCAAACTGAAACCAGATTCTTTGTTATGTTCGGAACATGAAGTACATATGCAAGGTACTTCACTTTGCCATCCTGCATAGACAATGCCACATCTCCAACATGGGCAATTGGATGAGCAGTGTCATCCCCTGTTTCCACAAAACCTAGTCTTTCAAGGTTTTTCATCTCCTTGAACCACTCCCCATGACTCGTCATGTGATTCGAGGCACCTGAATCAACGTACCATACATCATCGTTATGTGCTGCTTCAACATTTTCAGACATGGCATTAACGACATAACAAACAACCTTTCATTATCCTCATTGTTTTTGCTCGAGGATGCATAGTTGTTTTGCTGCAATTTTCCATTTTGCATGTCAGCCTGCTTCTTATAACAATCTACCTGCACATGTCCAGGCTTACCACAATAAAAGCATCCACGTGTATCATTATACTGCCTTTGCTGATTTCCACGACCTCTTTGACTCTCCCTGCCTCTGAATTGGCCTCTGCGTGTTGTTGTTGTGAATTCTGGGACTGTTGTTGTTGCTGCTGCCGGCCATAATTCTGATTACCTGTTCGACCACCTCCTTGGCCACGTCCACGGCCTCCTCTACCTCGTCCTCTTCCTGAACTTGTGTAGAAGGCCTGTTGCTCAGAACTGTTTTTGTTTTGTGAAGACTGTTGGTCTTCACCCAAGCTCTTCTCTTTTATAATCAACATAGACACCAAATCTGTGAAATTGGGAATGTTTTCCCGAGTCTGAATAGACGTCTTGAACGCCTTGTGTTGTGGCCCGAGACCACGTAGACAGACTTCCACCTTATCATCATCATCTACTGAAACACCAATAGATGCAAGGGATACCACAATACCCTTGATCTTCAATCCATAATCATTCACAGACACTCTTTTTCTCCACAGTATGAAGTTCATTGTTCAACTGTATCTTTCGTGCCTTGGTATTGGTTTCAGAGTTTTACCAAGGTGTCCCACGTCTCCTTGGGGGACTTGGCATCTTGTATGTGCCCAATCATGGTGTCGTGTATACTGATAGAGAGCCAATACATAACTTTTCTGGCTCCTTGGTTCCAATCCGTGAAGTCTTTCACGTTTGCAGCAGTCGGATTGATCTCTGGTATCTCCGGTGCCTCTTCATACTCACCTTCTATGTAGTCCCAATAACCCTTTCTCATCAGGAAATTTGTCAACCTGAAATAAGAAACAGCACTCTGGTTTGTCATGCACAAACTGCTGTATTTTCTGCAACGATACTGTACTACACTCAAATGTCATAACCAGTGACCTCAATGTGCATACATACACCCAATGGCAACTGTTGACCTCCTTGCAGCACACACAATGTCTGCACAACCAATCTGTCTTCCTACAGTTCTTAAAACAGAGTTCTGCATAGAATCGATGACTTACCCGCGGTGCTCAAAATCGCCTGCTTTCTGAAAAACGGAGGTCCTAACGCGCCCCCGAAACGCGTTTTCAGCCCAAAAAATGTTGTCCAATAGGACAAAATAGTTGCCCTATAGCTTTACTCCCGTGAAGAAAGCTCCTCAATCAGAGATCGTTTGCTAGTGCCTCCCGTAGAGCTCCCGACAAGGGTGTAGTCGCTAACACAAATAAGGAAGAGTAGATGAAGCTCTTACCCTCGTACCGCTTCCTGTGCTTCTCTTGCTTGTAGCTCAGCCCTTAGCATGAACCAGGCTATGATACCATGAAAAGAAGCAGGGGAGAAGAGAGCTTGAGCTCTTGCAAGCACACACACACTCACAAAACCCTAAAAGAGAACACACAAGGTGAGAGGCTGAAAATCTTCTTCTTCTTCACACAACACTCAACACACCATATACAAAGATAAGAGTACACACAATATGAAAAGGTACTCAACCAAATACATACTAGGGTTCTGTATAGTGTGAACCCAACTAAATGAGTTGACGCTATAACTATGCCAGCAGTCTCTAGAATGGCTGTCACACAGCCCGTCATCCCAGTGGCCGCATATCACCCATGATCTCACCAACCATGCCAGTGGTGAATGTGGGGCCTATCCCCCAGGCGGGTCATCAGTGTCCACCGCCTCACAAGATGAGCTCGAAATCTCAACAGCACACATACAGATAAGTGCATGCATGTGCATGTGCATGTGCATGTGCGTGTTTACGTGTGTATCTTGTTGGTTTTTTTTTTTTTTGGGAGGGGGGGGGGGGGATGTGTTGTGTGTGTGTGTGTGTGTGTGTGTGTGAGAGAGAGAGAGAGAGAGAGAGAGAGACTTATTCCATAAAAATAAAACAAAGCCATAAACTAACAATGTGATGAATACGAACTCTCTCACCAACTGTCCGTGCAAGCAGTCGAGTGCATGTGTGTGCGCAGGGGTGGATGGGGTGGCTGGGTGGGTGTGTGAGGAGGGGGGGAGAGGGTATTAACTTCATAGAAAAGCTAAACTAACAATGCGATGAATCAGTGTTCATAGAAAACCTGCAAACAGTTACAATGAAACTGCAAGATTTGTGGTTTCACTTGTAAATATTCAAGTATCAATTTTCAAAACCTGTAAATATATATACATCTTAGTTGTAATTTGGCAAAAAAGTTTGCAAATTTTGTAAAAAAACCTTGAACAATCTGAATTCAATTTTTTAGATTTGTTCACAAAAAACTATTCTGTGAACACTGCGATGAGTACCAATTTTCTCACAGCTGTCTGCGCAGGCAGTCAAGTGCATGTGTGGACTGTGGAGGCGTGTGCATGGATGGGTGGGGTGGGGTGTGTGTGTGTGTGTGTGTGTGTGTGAGAGAGAGAGAGAGAGAGATTCCATAATGTAACTAAGCCAGTTTGACATTCAGCACCAGGTGGTCCTGCAGGCTGGTGTCATCTGTGGGCTGCTACAGCTCATCAATCAGTGTCTACAAAAAGAGCCTCCCTACCCTATTTGAGCCATGTCCCCAAATTTCTTGCAGCTTGACGAAGCTTTCACCTCTTCTTTCATCTCTTCCTTTACTTTAGCAATGGTTTCCTCTGTGTGATCAGCTTGAAGTATACTCCTTGACTTGTTCTCTGAAGTCTTGATGCAGTCTAAAAGCATGTGGACCTGCCCCACCCTTTGATTTGTTCCATGTGGTACTCTGTCTACTCATTGGATCAAGTGGAGGAAGGTTTCTTGGGTGTCACCCGCTAATGCGAATTTCTTCGGCATTGTTTAGTCTCCCCTCTCTAAACTTATCCTTTTAATTCTGTGGTGGTGATTGACAAATTCTGAGCTGCTCAACATTGTGTGGCTGTGCCAAGCTTAACTGCACTACGCTAGGCTGGAGATCAAGGTGAAGGCATGTCACGTGCACACCCGTGCCATGGCTAATCCTCTGCATGAACATTCTTAATCCCTGACTAATCATCAGTCATCAGTAGCAGCATAAGCATCAGCAGCAGCATCATTCTCTTCATCATCATCACCATCATCTGGGGGCATGGAACCTTGCTGGCAGGCAGCCTGACAGCTGTAAGCAGCCAGCATGGGGTCCCAGGCAATAGGTGGGACAGCACCCAAGTGAAGGCCAGCAGTGGGACATACAAAGGCAGAAGCACAGCATTAAAAGAAAAAAATCAAGGAATATTTGTCCAGCGTTCTGGCTGACAGCAGAGGAGCTGGCCGACCTGGTCCTTAGTGAAATATATAAGCATGAAGTCATTCTCAGCATTTCAGCAAGTCATCATTCATTCATAAATCATTAGAATTCAGCATTAGTCATGTAGATAGGCCAGAGATCACCCCTCTGGGGCTAACTAGGGGCCCAAGCCATGTACATTCATCAGCAACCTTTTGTACAATATAAATACAAGAAAACCTGACACCGATCTCTCTCTTCTTCTCTCTCCTCCGTCTTAATCATGTTTTAGTCAGCATCTTGTTCTTAATCAGCCTTAGGGCTATGGATCAGTACAGCAAGGCTTCCGCTCATGCATGATGCAACATTGGTATCAGAGCATTCAGGCTCAGCCCACTAAGCATTGTCCCAAGGAAGGTACTCAGTTCCAGTAGATAGGAAGCAACACGGTAGCAGATGGAGTGGTCTGCAACAAGCAAAGCCAAAGGAAGCATTCCCTGAGAGTATGTACGCAGAACTAATACATCATTAAGCTCTCAAATCAATTCCAAAGGCCTAGCAACAAGCATGATCAGTTCCGGCAAGTGACCCGCGACTTTGTTAAGGATAAGGGAAAAGCAAGCATGGGGACAACAATTGAACAGATGCTCAGTTCTTCAGTAAGACTTGGAAGTGGAGATCAGGAGTGCTGGTTCTGAGCTCTCAGAAGAGCTATGGTGTCTGCTGTAGGCGGAAGAACATGGTCTCCTTTGGGGGAGACGTCTTCCGGCTGACGAGTACTCTCATCTGTAGACATGATATTGAAGTCGGTGGTCGTGCCCGAACGCAACCAAGGATGCCCCCACGCTAGGATACAGTGTGTGTGGACAATCTGAATCTGATACCAATGTGATATACAGCAGAAGTCTTTGTATTGGAAGATCCTGTCACACAAATGCTCACACCGTCTTCTGTATCCTGAGTTTCGTGAGTTTAGCAATCCACTTTAATACTTCAAACTTTAAAGAGATGAGAGAGAGATCTGTACACCAGATTGGGTCCCGAATTACCCACTGAAGGGCCCCCTATCCCGATAACGAGATAGTATTTGCTTTATTACTTTAGAGAGAATGACTGTGGACTGTAGATAAGCTACACACTCTTCCCAAGGGCATAAGGAAGGACTGCACACCTAAGGCTGCGAAAGAAGGCGGTGGACTGTTCTAAGCTATGTTAGAATGCTGTAAATGCTTATGAATGATGGAGTTTCAAGAACATAAGGCCGACTAGGATCGGGTAATGCTAAGATAGGTGCTTCCTTGACTTTATCTTTCAAAAGTCTGAAGGCCATATCCAGATTGTTATTCCAAGTGATAGGCTGATTCGACTTACGTCCACGACCTTTCAACAGTCGGTCATCGATAGTGTGAGCTGAGAGTACTCCCGCACAGATTTCCAAAGAAAAACTACAAAACCAAGAAAAGAACGAAGCTGTTTCATTGTTTGCGGTATAGGCCAGGCCAGAACCTTCTAAACTCGGTCATAGTCAATGCTCAATCCATCTCTAGTGATCTTGTGTCCCAAGTAAATGATGTCTGTCATGAAAAACTCACATTTACTTAATTTAGCATACAATCGATTCTGTCTTAGCATCACCAAAAACTCATACAATCCAAAAGCTGTCCTGAATGCAGTTTTGTAGACATCCTGTGGCACCACTCGTATCTGGTGATAACCACTCTTCAAATCAATACGGCTGAAACAAGCCGAGCCATCAAGCTTATCCAGAATGTCATCAATACGTGGGATTGAGCTTATTTAGAGCTCTATAATCCACACACATGTGGAATGATCCATCTTTCTTTTGAACAAGAAGCACGGGAGAGCAATAAGGTGAGGAACTAGGTTGAACCAAACCTTTCTCCAAAAGCTCATTAACCTACTTCATGATCTCTTCTTCTTGTGCGGCACTCACACGATATGCAGGTTTGTTAGGTGAAGAACTACCTGGAATAAGATCTATGCGATGATCCCCAGGCCTTTGAGGAGGTAGTTCACCAGGCAATGCATCAGCAAAACAATCTTTATATGCATGAAGAAAATTCAGCCTATCCTGAGTCAAAACATCCACATTTTGATGACTTGGTTCAATGCTATCACGAACAAAAACCAAGTACGCAGAAAGACTCTTTTTCATTACTTTATTAATCTGGATGTGAGATACAAGTGGGATAGAATCTCCTTCCTTGCCAGCATCAATAACATGCATACAACCTCTATACATAAAGGAAATCCTGTTTGTCTTGTACTCTTTGCCGGGCTCAAGCCTATGATGCCATGGCTTGCCAAGCAATACATCGCATCCATTAAGTGGTGCAACCAAGAAATGCTCATGATCAAGGTAACCCTGGATATGTATGCGCAACTTCCCAATAAGTGGGGTAACCTGCACCTCTTTACCAACAAAGGCAGCTTCTGCTTCAATTCGAGGCTCCATGTCCTCAACCTCAATACCCAAGGCGGCTGCCATCTGAATAGAGATGAAGTTATCTGTTGCACAATCATCAAACATAAATAGAGCAGGCTGATCCTTGATTTGACCCCATGCTTTGCATACCATCCTCTCTTTTCCATCATGCTTTGTGTTTCCCTGCACATCGGTAACTGCATGCACATTTGCCTTGGTTTGCTTGTCCTCATGCTTTGGTTTGCGGTTAGGACATTGTCTAAACATATGCTCTTTGCTGCCACAAGAAAAGCATTTCCCCTCCTTTGCATAATGCTCCCTTTGCTCGGGGGTCAAGCCAAATTTGTTCTTCTTTGGTCCATGATCCTTGGATGAGGTATTTTCAGCTTTACCTCCCTTCTGGATATCCCGGAAGCTCTTTTTAGGTGGCTGTCCACCTTTTTGCAGGTTTGGGACAGCCTTCTCTTTGCCCTTAGAACCCCCTTGATCTTGCTTAATTTTGAGCACCAATTGCTCCGTAGCAAGAGCAGAGGCTATAAGCTGTTGCAAAGTGTGTTTCGGGTGCAATTCAATGCCCGAACATAAGCTGGTTGCAATCAGGAGCGAAACTTCCTCTTTCTTTCATCCTCGGAGAGTTACCTCAAGCAACACTTTCCAAAACTTATTGACATACTGCTGCACACTTTCATTATTTTGCTCAAGTCTATCCCACTTTTGGTTAAGAGTTTGCTCTGCATTAGGAGGCAAGAATTGGGCATAAAATCTGTCCTTAAACTCTTTCCAAGTGCAAATGGGGTCTTTGGTGGTCTTTTCAGTGATCCACCAATGGGCAGCTGTCCCTTCAAGAACATGCTTGCATGACGAATTTTGGACTTCTCAGTGAAGTCCTCATTACTAAAAGCAATATCAACTATGCCACAAAAGCTAGCACCTTAGAGGCATCATACTCTCCATGAAAGGCATCAAATTTCACGGACTTGTCTCCTGCCTTGAACTCCTCGAGCTTCTTGGGATGTGGTACATGTTCTCCTCTTTTTCTCTTCCCCTTATCCAATGGGGCAGCTCTCTCTGCATGAGTTTCATGGGCAATGATAGGTGTTTGTCAAATCCCCACGGATCTCCTCGTGATCGTTCCTGGTACGAGACTCGAATCCTGCAAACAAACAAACAAACAAACAAGGGGGTGCAGGCTTGACTCACCTCCTAACCATGACAGCCGTGGGCAAGCCCACAAACTTGGCTGTCCCCTCCGAGCCACGAGCTCAGCTAACTAGGTTGACGTACCGACCAATCTCCTCCTCGCGACGTCCCATACCGCCACGAAGCTGCCCTCGCGGGCCTCGAGATTGCTACCGGCCTCGCCTGGTAAAGCAGGTACACGTCTGCACTAGATCCAGACTCCAAGACCATAGAGCTCTCACAAACTCGCGAGACTCTCTCTATCCTAATAACTAACCTTGGCCACCCTTTTATAGGCTCTTGGCCGGTCATCGGGCGTCCATACTTAGGCGCCCGCCCGTCCATACTTGGGTGCCCGCCCGTTAGTTTATCCCTAACTCAGCTTGTCAATCACCCTGCCTAGCTCCAAGCTTCCCCAAGCCTCGAAACTAGTCTTGCGTGCGTGTAGCACACGGTAGATACACACTGTGCACATGACATATTCCCCTTCCTCTAAGAGCTCACTCCTGAGCTCACTAAAAAGCCAGGGTAATCTCTCTGAAGAGTGGTCAATGTCTCCCATGTAGCGTCCTCCTCAACACGATCCTTCCACTTGATCTTGTATTCCGTGATAAGCGTACTACGCAATTTTCTTTCACGAAATCCAAGAATCTTTTCAGGTTCGTGCGGAACAAATGTCATGTCCTAGACATCTATAATTTCTTGAGGAGTAACTAACTGATCTGTTCCACCCAGTACTTCCTTAAGTCTACTGACATGAAATACAGGATGAACTTTCACATGAGAAGGCAAATCCAATTCATATGCAACTGAACCAATCCGTCGTGTAACACGAAATGGTCCAGAGTATCTAGGGGATAATTTCGGAGATCGACCTGTCGGTAAAGTCTCAGAATCTTTCGGAACTCGCAAATACACCATCATTCCTTCAGAGAACTCTCTGGGTGAACAATGTCTATTAGAATAAAACCTGTCTCGGTCTTGAGCACTTCTAATAGATTCCTTCGCAACATGTAACATTTCCTGCATATCTTGCAAAAAATTACGTGCTGTATCATGCTGAAGTCTTGAGAATCCTATTGTAACAGGTGATCTAGGTTGAAAACCATACATAAGCATGAAAGGACTAAAACCTGTACTCGTATGCTTAGTACTGTTATATGTAAATTCTAACATAGGAAGATAATCCTCCCATGAACTCTGTCTTTTGGATACATATGCTCGAAGCATATCCTCCAAAATTTGATTCACTCTTTTAGTCTGGCCATCAGATTGAGGATGATCTGAGGAACTCAAATTCAAAGTTGTTTCCAACTTCTCAAAAACAAGTTTCCAAAAATCACTCGTAAACTTAGAGTCCCTATCACTGACTATGTCTCGTACAGTCTAAACAATTGCTCGATAAACTGCCGTGCTAATTGCGTAGCTGTAATAGTCTTCCGGGTCGGTAAAAATCTAGCCATTTTTGTCAAGTGATCTGCCACAACCCAAATAGAATTGTGGCCTTGATGTGTTCTTGGCAATCTGGTAATAAAATCCATGGAAATACTTTCCCATTTATTACCTGAGATTTGCAAAGGATGCAACAACCCAGCCTGTCTAAAGCGTTCAGCTTTATTTGCCTGACAAATTTGACACTTGAGAACATAATCTTCTACATACCCTTTCATCTTTGGCCAATAAAATGTGTGTTTCACTAACGATAGTGTCCTGTGTACCCCAGGGTGTCCAGCAAAAGGGGCGTCGTGACACTCCTTAAGAATCTTGGAGCTCATGTCCGAGATCTGTGGTACACAAATTTTGTCATTACGGAATAGTCGACCATTCCGAATCATCCACTGGCCTCCTGCAGCCTGAATGGTAGACTACTCAGTCATTGAGTCTTGGTCAATCAATGAGCTCCCGTCCTGGATCTTCTGCCAAAATGGACCAAAATAACTATCAGTCCTGCAAAGCCCTCTCAATGACTGAAATAAGTCAATAGAAATCTCGATGAGCGACAAAGTATTCACCTCTCTAATTCGACTAAGCGCATCTGCAACATTATTCATGGACCCTTTCTGATAACGGATCTCAAAATCAAAATCTTGCATTAACTCAGCCCAACGAGCTTTCCTTCCTCTCAAATCATCCGCATCACACACATACTTGATTGACTGATGATCAGTCAATACCACAAACTTGGAGCCATATAAATAATGTCTCCAAACCTTGAGAGCATGAATCACAGCATAAAGCTCCTTCTCAAGGGTTGGCCAACGAGATTGAGTGTCGCCTAGCTTTTTACTTTCAAAAGCAACCGATCTACCATCTTGAAATAGAGCAGCCCCGATAGCATAGTCACTGGCATCAGTTTCAAGAACATAAGGCCGACTAGGATCGGGTAATGCTAAGATAGATGCTTCCTTGACTTTATCTTTCAAAAGTCTGAAGGCCATATCCAAATCATTATTCCAAGTGATAGACTGATTTGACTTATGTCCACAACCTTTCAATAAGTCGGTCATCGGTAGTGTGAACGAAGTTGTTTCACTGTTCGCGGTATAGGTCAGTCCAGAACCTTCTGAACACGGTCATAGTCAATGCTCAATCCATCTCGAGTGATCTTGTGTCCCAAGTAAATGATGTCGGTCATACAGAACTCACATTTACATAATTTAGCATATAGTCGATTCTGTCTTAAAATAGATAAGACAATCGTGAGGTGTCTAACATGATCCTCAAGAGTACGACTATATATCAAAATATCATCCAAGAACACCACCACAAATTTTCCCAAATGTTCACGAAAAAGATCGTTCATCATTTGCTGGAAAGTGGCTGGAGCATTGGTTAACCCAAAAGGTAATACGAGAAACTCGTAATGGCCATACCTAGCCCGAAAGGCGGTTCTTTCGACATGCCTTTCATGAATACGTATCTGGTGGTAGCCAGTACGTAAATCTATCTTCGTGAAATATTTCGCTGCTCTGGAAGCTTCTTCGTCGGAACGTCAGGCACAAATCGCAGCCCAGATGCAAGCTTTGCAGAACTCCATCGCTCTATTGACCACTACCCTCTCTACTCTATCGGGTATGGATACCTTGGCTTCAGCTTTAGGCCCCAACATTACTCCAGAACCCAGATAGATTGGTCTAGTCATATTTTTTCTTTTCAGCATAAGGACATCCAATATAGTATTTTAGGTGATTGTATACATCCCTCTCAGGGACCTCTTGTAAATACAATTGATTTTGGAAATATAATGGATTCTTCTTTGTATACCGCTTTCCATTGTGTATTGATTCCACTTTCTTCCTTTCTCATCCCTTCCTTGGATGTAAATGAATTAAGTGTGTTTGAAAGCAAAGAATTACAGAAGATACTTGATTCGTTTCAAGACGTATTTCCTAAGGAACTGCCATCGGGTTTACCACCTGAACGGGCAGTAGATCATCGTATTGACTTGATCCCTGGTGCTCATCCTGTCAGTATTCCACCTTACAGGATGAGCCAAGCTGAGGATGATGAGTTGGCTATCAAGTCGAAGATTATTTGAGGATGGGCTAGATCCGTCCAAGTAAATCACCTTGGGGTGCACCTGTGTTGCTTAGGAGAAAGAAGGACAACACCTGGAGAATGTGTATAGATTACAAGAGATTGAACAAGCTGACAATTAAGAACCGTTATCCTCTCCCTAGATCAGATGACCTGATTGATCGGTTAGCATGGGTCGACATCGTGAAGAGGGTAAGGGGAGAGAAAATTTGATCTTTGCACAATGAAAGTGCAAGGGAACTTGAGAGCTTGAGAGCTTGAAAACTTGAGAGATATGTGGCAAGGAGCCCACTTAAGGGGTTTATAAAGGTTTCCCCAAAAGCTAAAAATCTCCAAAAGCTAAAAATCCCCAAAAGCTATCTTTAGCTTTTGCTTTTGTGTTTTTTTTTAATATATATATATATGATATATATATTCTATACTCTTAAAAAAAATAAATACTTTTAAACCTTGGAGGAGGGGTTTTTAAACTTTTAAAAAAAAAATCAACTAAAAAAAACGAAAGCCCAAAAAAACGAGTGCTTTCCTTGTTTTTTTTTTCGCTTCCCTCCTGGGTTAGCCGCCGGATGATGCAGCCGTCACCTTCGCTGCCGGTGCCTTCTCGCCAGCCTGCGCCTGCGACAGCCCATGTAGGCCTGGCCACAAGGCCACGTGGCCTGGGCGCCTGCCTGGCCTAGCCTGGTCGCCTAGCTACGCAGGCCTAGGCCGCCTGGTTACGCAGGCCTAGGCTGCCTACCTACGCAAGCCTAGATGCCTACCTACACCGCCTTGGGCGCCCGCCAGCAGGGCCGCCTACAGAGGCCTAGCCGGCTGCCAGCCTCCGATAGCCAAACGTCAACACCCGCCAGAGCACAAACCCGCCAACGCCTCCTCTCACACGCTTGCTCTCTTTCTCTCGCTCTCGTTCGCGTTCAACCAAAAGCAACGAATCATGCTTTTTTCTGTTTTCTATCTCTACGTTCATGCGACTGCACAAACGAATCATGCCTCTTCATTGCAAAGCCAACGACCCTACTTAGACTACCACCTCCCATCAACATGGGTTTCTTTGATGAAGAAAAACACATACTCAATCTGAAAACAGCAGTATGCACAGAAAAAACAGCAAGCTTTTTGAACACATACCTTTCTTCGACCTCTTCTCTACCTACCGACTTGCTCGTTCACGAGGTATGCTCTGATACCACTATCAAATCCCCACAGATCTCCTCGTGATCGTTCCAACTCAGCCCTCAATGCATTGGGCTCTTCCTCGTGCATGGGTTTTTTACCACGTGATGGCTGTCCCATGTATGCACTGTCATAGACTCTCTCAAGAGGCTTATGCCTTCCATGCAATGCACCAGAATCCTGTGAAGCACTTCATTGGCCCCTCAAATTCGGCACTTCCAATGGGTTGCCCTGGCTGTCCATTGAATTAAGTGTTCGTGCTTGCTTCTGATCTCAAAACTCCGTCTCCTCTTGAGAAAGAGAGACGACCGAGCTTTGATACCAATGTGACCGCTCCCTACAGGAGGCCTACAAATCGGAAAACAATATACACATATTTAGAACACTTAATTTAACTGTTATTAAACAATGGAAACAACATCAGCAACACAAATACTGGAACTTAAAGCATTCTCTGAATTTAAATTTGCAAATTTCAAATTTATTCAAATGAGAAAAGTATGAGAGCACCTGGTGCGGTGAGTACAATCCAGATACAACCGGTACAATTTATAGCAGGTACAATCCAGCACATCAAGAACTTCACATGTGTGCAGGTACAACAGGTACTGTTTGTACAGTTGGTACAATGAATTCCGCAGGCAGGTATAGTCAGGTACAACGGGTACGTGTGGACAGCCAGCAGGTACACGTGGGCAGCCAGCAGGTACACAAGTAGGTACAGGCGTGGGCAGTCCTGCAGGTAGGTAGAGCAACAGGTTCAGGCGTGAACAGCCCTGCAGGCGGGTACGAGGCAGGTACTGGCATGGGCAGCAGGCGAGTACCAGGCAGGTAGAGGCGTGGGCAGCAGGCGGGTACCAGGCAGGCAAGTACACAGCTCAATAGGCGGGTACAGCCAGCAGCAAGGAGGTGGGTACAGAAGTTAACCACAGTTTATGGATTTTACAATACTTACCACCTGTTCACACGCCACACCACCAAGTCAGCAAACAGCATTCCACGGTACACTGGGGGCGTCCCCGTCCAGTGTACTGGCACGACATAACAAGCAGACACGCAAACAAGTCATGCAAAAACAAATTTATGCATGCAAGCATAAATGCATGTGCACAAATAGTGGACGAAATCTCCCTTTCATGAAACTTGTACAAGAGGTTCCTGTCGGGCACAAAACTGGTGCGACATATAAATAAATATGTCCTGGTCTTCCTATGGAGTGATAGTCCCATAGGTAAGACACCATCCTGGCTAAACACAGGTGGCACCAATAGGCTCCCGTCCATACAGCACGAAGCAAATCACACACGGGTGACACGAAACTGGTTCCTGTCCATGTGACGCAACACTGGTCACACACGGGTGGCACTGATCTGGCTCCCGTCCATGTGACACCATAAAACTGGCCCTTTCACATGGGACACTGGCCCGGCCCCATGTGAACATGGCACAAATCTGGCCACTCTATGGAGTGACAGTCCCATAGAAGTGGCTCCAGAAATGGAGATGGACCAAATGGTGATAGAGGAACTCTTTCTTGAAGACTTCTTCGAATTGTGCCCAAGTCGTTGGTTTAGGGTTGAGTTCTTTCCACTAAAGCAGAGCTTTGCCTGAGAGGGAACCTGCTGCTAATTGGATCTTTTTGCCATCGTCATATGGATGAAACTGAAAATGGACTTGCCACTTAAGTAGCCAAGTGTCCACTATCTCTTTGGTACACTGCTTTTGCTCGTCCCCAAACTATTCCGGAGTAATATTGGGGCCTAAAGCAGATGCCAAAGTATCCATACCCGAAAGAGTAGATAGGATAGTGGTCAACAAAGAGATGGAGTTCTGTAAAGCCTGCATCTGCGCGGCGATTTGTGCTTGACATTCCGAGAAATAAGCTTCGAGAGCAACTTTCAACTCTTGGAAATCTGATTTTGAAACAAAATCGTCAAAAAGATCGCCATCGGTGACTTCCGTAGCCGGCAAGTCTTCACATTCGAGAATGGGCTCCAACTCGGATTCTTGGGTCGACATCTTGAAGAGAGCAAGGTGAGAGAAAAGTTTGATCTTGCACAATAAGAGTGCTAGAGAGCTTGAGAGCTTGAGAGATGTGTGGCAAGAAGCCCACTTAAGGGGAATTTATAGGCTTCCCCAAAATCTAACTTAGCCTTTGCTTTTGTGTTTTTTTTTTGTTATATATATATATATATATTATTTTTATTTTTTTCCTGGTTTTCTTTTATTTTTTTACACTTAACAAAGCAACAAAGCAAACAACCCATACAAGACCACACCTTCATCACGGGTTCCGACGATGCAAAAGTAACATGCTGAACTTGAAAAAACAGCACTATACACAAAAAAACAGCAATCTTCTCGAACTCATACCTTTTCTTAGACCTCATCTTCTCTACATACCGACTTGCTCGTTCTCGAGGCTTGCTCTGATACCACTGTCAAATCCCCGTAGGATCACCTCGTAGAACGCTCCTGATACAAGACTCGAAACTTGCAAACAAACCAAACAAACGTGAAGGGGGTGCAGGCTTGACTCACCTCCCAACCTTGACAGCTGTGGGCAAGCCCACAAGTCTTGGCTATCCCCACCGAGCCACAAGCTGAGCTAACTAGATGGACGTACCAACCAATCTCTACCTTGTGACGTCCCATACCGTCACGAAGCTACCCTCGCAGGCCTCGAGACCATAGTGACAGGGGGATGGAGGGACGCCCACGTGGGACGTGGGAACGCCATCCCGAGCAGAGAGACCTGCACACCGGGCTAGGGACGGCCAGGGGGACGAGACGGAGGGGACGTTAGCAGGGGACGGGCGTTCCCCCCTTTGGGAACGGGGAGACGTTGTCTGCAGGGGACGGGGACGGCTGCAACACCTAAATCTTCAGGCATTTTTTCAAATAAACAGCTACTAGCCGTTAACACTGGCCATTTGAGAGAGAGAAGAGAGAGCAACACAACTATATAATGGGCTTGGATCCACTCCTCTTTTACTCAAGCCTTCCAAGACTTGAGTTCCTCTCCACGATCTCCCTCTCCTACTCTAGCTTTCCTCTCCACTATCTCCCTCTCCTACTCCACGGTCCATCACCTTCCTCTCCACCCTCTCCTACTCACTACACCGTCCCCACCCCCCCGTCCCCGTTCCCTACCTTTAGCCGTCCCCGTCCCCGTACCCGTTCCTGTCCCCCGTCCCCGTCCCCGTCCCTTGGTAACTATGCTCGAGACTGTTGCCGGCCTCGGCTGCATAAAGCAGGTGCACGTCTACACTAGATCCAGGCTCCTGACCATAGAGTTGTCACAAAGACACGCGAGACTATGAGCTAATGACTAACCTTGGCCACCCTTTTATAGGCCCTTGCCCGGTCATCGGGCGTCCACACCCGCCCGTCCATACTTGGGTGCCCGCCCGTTAGTCTATCCCTAACTCAGCTCACTAATTAGCCTGCCTAGCTCCAAGCTTTCCCAAACCTCGAAGCTAGTCGTGTGCGTGTAGCACACGGTAGATACACATTGTGCACATGTAGTCCTAAAGTTGCTGGGGTGGTCTAGCACGTCTCCCGCTTTGTCGAGAGGCATGATGGTGTGCATAGTCCATTCAGCTGGTAGGCCCTCCACTAGTGCCCTATCAAAGAGGTGAGCAACAAAGGGTGCCAATGTGTCAACTGCATAAATAAGATGCTCAGTCTATATACCTGTGTGGTCAGCCGATCTCCCATGCTGTAACCAGCGTATAGCTCTCTCTACCATCGAGGCGGTAAAGAAAGTAGAGGTGGTGGTAGCGCGGGACTCCTGTGGCTGTGGTATGGGCGGTTGCTGAGGGATATGGTAGAGGCTCTTTGCATATGTGTGCCATGTGTGTGGATCCTCAATCGGGGTACGACGGTGAGGCTCTCTCATCCTGCGCCATGCAGTGGCTGTATCTCTGCTCATGAGAAGGTGGTACATATCCCAGTATTGTGCCTCCTCATATGCACGCCTCTTACGGCGTGAGAGGGTCTGTATCTGTCGGCTCGCCTATCTCTGTGTGATGGTCCCCAGTGCTCTCTAGGCATGGAGGTGTCTGTATAGCTCTCTGCACTCATCATCATACCACCGATTCTCGGGTATGCTCCCCGATCTATTTGTGTGTGCAATGTGTATGGTCGGGGAAGCTGCGGGTGGCGGCCGTATGTAGTAGAGACGACATTTGAGTGGTGAGTGTGTCTAGGGGTGACAGGGGATCCATTCGGAGTAGCCCATCATATACATGATGCTCATATATGTATGTCAGGTCATGGGTGAAGTAGAAAGTGGTATGCGATGCCTGTGTGGGCTGTGTGGGTGCTGGTGTGGAGCTCGCCAATGACAGCAAGAGGTACGTGTGATCCACACCAATAGGACAGGGGGGGATGGTGAAAGATGTCACTGCCTGTGTGGTCTCCATGGACCCCATGATGTAGTCCATTGTGCTACCTCCCCCTGACCGTGGAAAGCATGTCAGTGCTCCTGAATCCTCCCACTGTCTCATCCCGTTATAAATAACGAGATGGTGTCGGGCTCCCAACTCAAATAGGTGATGACCATATCTGGTGTTATCCGGCCCCATGTCCTCTGACACCCTGCAAGCTCCCGTGTCCTCCACCTCTAGTGTGTGCATCACCTCGGGGAGCTCGAAATCATAAATGTCGCACTGTCAGCTCTGTGTCCATGCATTGAAGTCCCCCATAAGGAGGACTTCCCCCAGGTTGGAGTAGTGTATGATCTCATCTGAAAGGGCTGCATACGGTGACTCTCCTAATGGCCCTGTGTCCTCCTCCTCTGCTATCATGGCATATCTCGATCCTCTAGGAGAGAAGTAGCATAGAGCAATGTATAACACCTTATCTGCCGAGAGCTGCAGTTTGATCCACATGTATCTAGCCTCCTGGTCACGTTCTACCACCCGTAGGCGCCCATGTAGCTCTCGCCTGAAGAGTACCGCTATACCTCGAGATCCTCTCGATGTGCTCTGCCATGTGGTCCCCCTGTGTGTAGACTCCCACTGATAACCCTCTACTTTGGGTAGCCCCCTCTCTGGGCTCTGGTGTGTCTCTGTAAGTAGTATGATGTCCCGTCCCTCCATGACCTCCTCTATCCTCCCAGGATGTGTCCAAAGTGCTCCATTGCAGTTCCAAACTGCTATGTGTATCTGTGAATCTAGATCCTCCATAGTCGATGTCCCATAGGCCGCCTGGCGCTAATCGGTGGCCTTGCCATTGATGATGACACGACCATCGCGATAGAATGCTCTCTTTCCGGGCCTATAGGACTCTCGGCATACATGTTTTCTTGTGTTCTATCTGCATCCTCGTAAGGTCATCATCTAAATAGATGGGATCTCCCTTTAATCCTCGTAGAATCACCCTCTTCCTCACGAAGGTGGCCCTCTCCATCTCCCCTACAAACTATAGGATGAAGGCTCGCTTGCATGTTGAGTCTTTCCCGGCTCTCCATGCTTTGGTGAAGGGGGGAGGGTCCTCTTTCCTGTAGCCGAGCTTCGTGCATAGAAGCTGTCCATCTTTCTCGGGAGTGGAGTCGGGTGTCTCGGTTATACCTGTGGCTCGAAGGTTGAGGCGGCGGGCCTGCCTCATCTTCTCCTCTTCAATGGTGGTGTGAATGATTTGGTGTTCTTCCCTTTGAGTCTCCTCCCTCACCTCTTTACGGATGTTCTTCTTCACCACTTCAACCCATCCTAATTGCTTGGCTTTGAGTTTCCCCTCCATGTCTTTTGTGATCTCCTTGGAGATCTCTTCTTTGATGGCTAAGAGTGTTGCCATTGATCTCCCCTTCTTCCTTCTCGGTGTTCTTGACAGCTACCAGTTCCACTTTCAATGCACTCACCTCCTCCTTGAGTGCCATGTTCTCTTGTTCAAGTTCCGTGACCCGTACTTTGAGGGCCATGATGTGCTTGTGTAACTTGTTCTCCACCTCATTGAGGTTGGAATCAGATGTCTTCTTGTTTTCCTTGATTAGTGCCTTCATTGCCGTCTCGAGGGCCTCAAGCTTCTCTTGGAGACTCGGAGCCATTCTTCGAGATTACTCTGCAGTGCTTCCCACCGGCAGGCAGAGAGGAGCGAGAGAGGGATCGTAGTAGAGAGAGAGAAAGAGTATTTCTGGCATCGGAAGCAAGCCAGCACAATGCGAGCACAGCAATTCCAAACGGAGCACAGGGGGCGTGCAGCGCAAGCAGGGCAGTTCGGGTGGGGATAGGCGTAGCACAACGTGGACAGGGCAACGCTAGGTGCAGCACAGCCAGGGTGCGCAGCACGAGCAGGGCAAGACCACTAGCGTGTAGCGTGAGCAGGGAGAGCTTGCGCGGCGTCACGTCATGGACCAGACGGCTTTCGTGAGCCGGGCAAGACCACCAATGCGTAGCACGAGCAGGGAGAGCTTGCGCGACATCACGCCATGGACTAGACGGCTTTTCGCGAGCAAGGTAGAACCACCAGTGCATAGCGCGAGCAGCGAGCAAGGCATAACCACCAACGCGTAGCGCAAGCAGCGAGCAAGGTAGGACCACTAGTGCGAGCACGGCACGACCACCAGCGAGAGAGAGAGAGAGAGAGAGAGAGAGAGAGAGAGAGAGAGTTGAGCGTGTGCGGGGGGGGGGGGGGGAGAGGGGGAGAGAGAGAGAGAGAGAGAGAGAGAGAGAGAGAGCATGTGCCGCAGCTCCAGCCCGCCTCCTGCTGTTCAGCCCTCCGCTTTTGCACCAATAGAGAAGCGCCCAAAAGCAGCCCGCCAGCCCCTCCCAAAAAAGCATACCATTCAGATCCAGAAGGCGCCTCCCAAAAAGCATGAGATAGAAAGAGGCGCATCCTCCAAAAGTGGAGTAGCCTCCCAAATTAGCTTTTGGGCCACCAAATGTTAATTAAATCTCTTTGTCCCCTTCACACTTGGGGTTGTCCACACATGGGTTTCTTTTTTTTAACTCCAAACTCATGCCATTCACACTGTCCACCATGTCCCCGTGCACACCTGCATACTGTCCAAAGAAAAACACAGGGTCGTGACACCTGGGAATGCTTGGAACTGAACCTAACTTGGCTGAATATTGCTGAGTACCTGTATGATTTATGGGTAAATGAAGCGCTGCATTTATATGGTCCCATGCTGCTGGTCAGCCAACATAAAGCTGTAGGCCAGTTCGATATGGACAAAAATGCTAATAAAATAGCATTAAATGCTATTTAATGCTGCACATAGGAAAAAAGATGATATTTAATGCTGCCCGACTATTGTGGTGCAATCCAACTACCTGTTGGTCTTCAACAAACCTGGCCAACTAGAGCTTGCTCACCATGGATGCTGTCGGCCTGCTGTATATGCTGGCCAACTGGGGTAAGGTACTTCCACAAGCCAGTCAGCTATCCCCTAATGCTGTCCACGGCTGTGACCAACCCCTGGACAAGCTCCTAAGGCCATGGGCTGGCCCATAACTAATACTAAGGTTGACACTACATGCACTATCTAATAAATTCTCCAAGTCGGTTAAGAGGACTGACACATGCAGACTCTCTATGGCTCTGGAGACTGACCTACGTAGCTCGTGCCTCACATGTCCCGAACTGGGGCCACGGCATACGACAAAATATTCCTAAAAAGGTAAATCCTACCGATGAATGGTGCATTGATGTAGAGCCAATGAGTCACATAGCACTCGAGTGCACGGTGCATGTGAACACCTATCGGCAGCCAGCATGGGGTCCCAGGCAATAGGTGGGACAGCACCCAAGTGAAGGCCAGCAGTGGGACATACAAAGGCAAAAGCGCAGCATTAAAAGGAAGAAAATCAAGGAATATTTGTCCAACATTCTGGTCGAGCTGGTGCTCAATGAAATATATAAACATGAAGTCATTCTCAGCATTTCAGCAAGTAAATCGTTAGAATTCAGCAGTGGTCATGTAGATATGCCAGAGGTCACCCCTCCGGAGCTGACCAAGGGCCCAAGCCATGTACATTCATCAGTAACCTTTTGTACAATATTAAATACAAGAGAACCTAACACCGATCTCTCTCTTCTTCTCTCTCCTCTATCTTAATCATGTTTTAATGAGCATCTTGTTCTTAATCAGGCTTAGGGCTGTGGATCAGTACAACAAGGCTTCCGCGCATGCAACAAGGCAAGTAGAATAGCTGTAGGGTCGAGAGCTCTGTTCGGCTGCCCCTGCTCCTCTCACCCCCCCCCCTTGGGTCCCCTCTCTCCCTTTTTCAGCATCTTTGGTGACCCATAGATGTTATCTCCCCAAAAAACATCTATGATGAGGCTAGGCTATGACTTGATAATAAGGGACAAAATGAAGTCGCCTTAGGACTAGAACACTTTCTTGCTAGCCCAAATTTCAGAGCCTATATAAGTGGTGGTCAGGGATGCTCATAATCCCGGATGGACACCATAAGACAAGCACTTGGATCTGGCCTTGACCAAGCTCTAGCTAGGCACTCCAATAGTGAAATTTGGTAGTAAGGGAAAAGCTTGACTGTCAGTCGAGAGGCTTGAGTTGATGTGAGTTGAGCCTCAGGTTCAGGGGTTCTCCAAGAGGAAATATGGCCTTTGCCACATGATATGTATCTATGGGCAGGCTTGATGGATGAGATTGGGTACAACACCAAGGCAAGGGATGACTCACTAACCAACAGTTGCCACAAGGCCCTGCCTTCTGGATGAGGGCCCAGCTGGGGTACGACCTTCTTCAAGAAATGTTTAGCCCAAGGACAAGATGATTAGGGGACTCCAATGAGTGGAAAATGAAATTCAATTAATTAATGAATCTTGTTTTTGGATGGTGTAGCATTTCGTCTAAGGTATTCCGCCATCAACCAACTACGCACACTTCACATCCCCTCTCCAATCAGCGTCGATCCCCCTTTCTAGTCAGGCTTGCTATGGCGTCATCATGTTGGAGGCAAATGAGTGTAGGCTGAAGGAGAGGAAGTATCTATGCCACCCTTACCTTGCTACGTCGTCATTGTTTCAGTGTTGGGTCTACGTGATTGAAACCCTGAACATATTGTGTGCAAAGAGAGCCACCCATTAGCCCCCTCCTTTACCACACCAGGCGAGCCTTCATGCCATTGGCACCTTGTTTTCATACGTTTGCAGAAGAAAATCAAACTAGGCATGTGCATGTGTCAAAACAAGGTACTGCGTATTGAAATTATTTTTTCTGCCGCAAAGAGGGAAACCCTCTCTTTCATCTAGGGTTCAGTTCGATGATTTTGGCAGATGTTTAATCATGGTGATTTATTTAGCAGAAGAGAATTTGATTAGCGGGTTCCTCCCTTTCCTATTACTACAAAAGCTTTCAACACATTAGTTTCTCTCCACATGAATTTTTGTCTTGCTTTTTAAAGAAACATATGGTGCAATTGACATGACATATGTAGAGAAAACATAAACCCATGTTTCAGAATTCCCAATAACTATGATCGTGCAGCTTATTACCCATCTTATATCTTCAGGTTTATACGAATCTCTCCATCTGAGGGTCTCTTTCAGCATATTCTTGGCGTTTTTCACATTCCAATTTCTGGCTCGCAAATAACGTCTCAAGCATGCATCGGAGCAATACAGCTTTTCCCAACCATTGAAAGAACCTAGTACATTTCGAAGCTCCTCCACCTGCAGTATTCATAAACGACAGGTAAAACCAGTTGTTTGAAGCCCTACAAGTTCATCTCAACCAATGAACACATTTGTCTCTCACTTGAACAAAACCTCATAATACCTTGGCAAGCTCTTCATCCAAAGTTTGATGTTTAAGAGGATCATGGCCCCAGAACATGCTGGTGGTAATCTGTGCCGCAGTGTGTCAAATAATAATAAAATAGACACAACGTTCAGATCTCCTGATTTGCCTGCAGAAACAGGAAGCAGAATTTTCAGTTCCTCATTTGAAAATCTCTGGATCCACTCACTAGCATGCAAAATACAAACTTACTTGACGACAAGAGTTGGTCTCCAGAAAGTCATGGGCTGTTTTAGAGCAAAAAAAAATGAGTTTTTCTTAACATATTCACCCAAAATGACATTTTTGGGTAAGATTTGGCCAAAAATTCACCAAAAATGCACTAAATGTCAGGACATACAATAGAAAATTCAAAAGATTTGCCACGTTCTTCTATACTTCTTAGTTCAGACATGAATAACATTTGCCAACCTACCTCTATCTTTCTCGTGGGATTGCCCTCTTATTTTTTGCCCTGACTACTGTGTGCAAATGCCATAGTGTCTAATGATTAGTCTCAACTCACCTTCACCTCACCATGGGTATATGCTACTAACATAGCATGCAGGAGAACTATTGGAGGTGATCAATACCAGACATCGCTGCACTGCAAGTTCTCAAGACACATAAGGCCACTCTCAAATGATTCATCACTTTGCCTTCCTACCAGTCTGTTAGCTCGTCTACTTGAGCTTGTGCAAACTATGTGTTGCAACATTCAACTCATGTACATCAAAGATTAAGTTCAAAATTTATGGCATACAAGAAAACCAAATCTATATTTTGACCCTTACACACAAACAATGCTGAGGTTCTCAACCTCTCTCAGGGAGGTAAAGTTGGTCATGCTGAGAACTATCCTTAGATAACAACGCCCTCTGGTGCTATCCTTGATCGGTAATTGGCTGCATTATAATCTCTATATAAAAAGAGATGAAAAGAGATGCTGATGCCTTTTATAGCCTTACACTCTCTATGCTATGCGCATTGAAAGCATGTCCATCAATGATCTTGCCACCAAGATGAATCCCCTTTGCCTCTTTTATCCTCGTGTTATCACGTGCATGATCAAAAGGGCCTCTTTCTCTTTTGAGATCTTGGTAATAGTGTACTCTACCTTCTATCAGAAGATGAAACCTGGCTACTGCTTTAGCTAAACCATCCAGCTGTGAGAAACTGGGCTACTTTTCTGTTAAGACATCCACCTGCGGCCAAATCATCCAGCTATGGCCTGTAGCCACCGTCAAACACCATAATGACAGTTCCAAGTACCAATTATGACAGCCCTCAAATGCTGAAGATTACATTCCAAACAGTGGTCCTCAACTAGGCAAAAGAAATGGTTCAATGGAGATTCTTCTTACCAGCTGCAAATTTCTTTTCTAGAAGCCGATTATCCTAATTCTTGAACTAGACAGGCTAAGTTCCATCAATTACGTTGAAAATTTCTCAAAAGAGGCACAACACTCATTACCAGAGGAAAAATAAGTAAAAGGGGAAATTTGAACCGAATAATCAATTTCTCCACAGGAGCAGCAGGTGATTGTCCAGAAAAATGCTTGATTTGTGTGAAATTTTCCTACAGAGAGGTCAGGAATCCAAAATATGCTAGAATGACACTAGAAGGTGGGTGCGAGGCCTTGCATGCAGAGATTTGAAGGATTCGCGTTAGAAGGAGGAAGTTAGGGTTCGAGAAACAGGGTTGAAGAGATGATTTGTTACCAGTGAAGGCGACGGGCTTTTCGAGCTGCATCTGTGCTTTGGACGTCGTGATCAACACTAGAGACACGGAACTGTTCAAGGCTCACAGTCACGTCTGAAAGAAGAACAAGACGATGCCGTGCCTTACTATTGACTCAGAATAAGAAAGCAGGTAATTGAATGGTCATACCAATAGGGAAAAGGAAATGTCCAGAGTTTTTTTAGTTATAACAGAGGAATATATTAGAAAAAAGGTGAGGTTACAAGTCCCCATGAGGAAGGTCCATGGGGAGACCCTGAGAACTGTTAAACCCTGAAGATAATGGGATTAACTCTGAAACTTTAAAAAAAAAACTGAGACATAATCAAAACTTGATGAACAGCCTGATGAAATCGGCTGAGAAGACCCAACTGAAGCTTGATTTATCTTGAAAGGCCATTGTCGGACCTCGTGAACAGTAGCTTGAGTCCGGGAGGCCTTAAAGGACCCTTTGAAAACCTGAGTGCTGGAGCCTTCTTTGACATTCGAAAACAACTCCTTGAAACATGGTTTCCTTCTTTTTGCAGAGCGAGGAGCTGTGAAACTTCTTCCATTTCCTCCATGGCAGGTCAAAAACACATGCAGCAAAGGACTTGTGAATAGTAGCCTCAGTCCAGGAGGCCTTAAAGGACCCTTTGGAAACCTTCCGAAGCCTGGATGTGATAAGCCGAGTAGTACTGGAGCCTTCTTTGACATTCGAAATCCAATCCTTGTAACATGGTTTCCTTCTTTTTGAAAGTGAGGAGCTGTGAAACTTCTTCCATTTCCTCCATGGCAGGTCCTGCCAACGATCCACCTCAATAGGTACACCAGTTGGTTGAAGATGATGGATTAGCTTGCGTACACTGTCAAGAAAGAGATAAAAATGGTGATTAGTTTTGACTTCATAAAGAGCTTCATTCCGTTGATTCCATACATGCCATAGAAGCAGCATTCTGACGGACTGCCATGTTAAGGGTGCAAGGTGTGACATTCTCCTAAGAGGACTTCTTTCCAGCTGAGAGGGGAGTTCCTAATCTTCATGAAAGCCTTGTTCAGAACACTCAAGAATTGCCTAGTGTCTGGGCAAGAGAAGAAAAGATGTGGGACAGTTTCGAGTTTGGTTTTGCAACGAGGACAAAGACCATTCCCATGACCAATCTTCATAGCTTTCTCAAGGGTCCAGGTTGCTTTGTGGATGACCAACCAGGCCAAAATGGCGTGCTTCCTTTCTTGAGTGAAGGCCCAGATTAACTTGAAGCGGAAGGCCCATTGATGATTGTTCCATGACAAGGACCATCTATTGTTGAGCTTGAGAACCAGATTCCCTGCATGAAACACATTAGGCAACTTGACAAGATTACTAGAATACCCCCACCGAAGGGCTTTAGAAAAGGTCTTGCAGTCACAAATAAACCGCAAAGGAATGGAAACCTTCAGAGCATTACATCTTTGAATTACAAGCTCAACTCCACCCGTGGCAAGATAAACTTATTACTGATTTGCTCACTGTTTAACATGCCAGATGTGTCACATAGATCACCCCACACGTTTATACCAGCTTTGAAACAAGAGAGGCTGATCTAAACCTGTTCATTGGAAATCGGAATCACAAGATGCCCAAACCAGACTGAATCCGTAGCATATGCATACCTCCCTCTCTTGGTATAAGTTTGAAAGCAGAAGAGCTTCTTATAGTTCATCCAGGACTCCCACATTCTGCAGAGCAGAGCTTGCTGCCTATTGGAGAGAGATGTGCCTTTGAGAACAGAGAGAACCCCTTCCAAGCCCTTTTTCCTTTGAGCCAAAATTTTCCAACATCCCTTTCGAGCAGGTCTGCCCATACATCATTTGACACAATAGCTCTTTGGACCCATTTAGCTACAAGTTTCTCAGCCAGCAAACCAATATTAATTATGCCAAGACCCCCCTGCTCTTTATCCAAGCAACATACTTGAAATGCAACTTTGCTGATCCTCTTTCTGTCAAGTGACCCCCCCCAAAGATAATTACCCATGATAGAGTTAAGGGATTGGAGTTGGGTCTCGGAGGGCCTCCAACAACAGGCCAAAAAGTAAACAACCGAGGGGATGATGAAGTGGTTAAGGACAAAGGCTCGAGAAGCCACCCCGGTGTTAATGTGACTCAACAAGAGATTGTTTGGAGACATAGTAGACACAATGGAAGATAGTAGATAGCTTGGATCCCAAAGAGAAGCTTGAAAGAGAGACCTACTGTGATGAGAGAAGGGCTTGGGGGGGGGGGAGAGAGAGAGAGAGAGAGAATCTTTTAGTTGTTGAGTCAGACAGAGAGGAGATGTGATAGTAATCAATGAAGAAAACAGTTTTTAGGTGGGTTTGCTATAAAATATAAATTTTAAATTGCTAGCCTATCCGAAAATTTAAATTTAAATTAAACTTTTTTATTTTTTATGCATTTAAAAGTGAAAAAAATAAAAAAACATAAGTTTTCCTTGTCTTTTAATGACTTGATTTAGAATTTGTGGGAACTTAAAAAATGCAATGAAAGTGTATTTAACGAGATTGTCTTTTAATGACTGTTGATATGAAATTTAGAGGGAACTTCAGAAACACAATGAAAGTGCATTAAATGTGATTGAAAGTTATTTTGAGACAATTATTTTGAATTGTAATAAAAAATATTTTTGGGGCCCCTATATGGACGAGATTGATGATGTTTCGAGAGTTTTAGTGGCTAGAAAGAGAATCCTAGAGAGAGAAAACTAGAGAGATCCCCTACTTTTAGGGCCAAAAGTAGGCGTCTTTATGAGGTTTATCTCCTTAAGCCTCAATAAAATTAGTCTTGATTTCTTAAAATTAGGGATCCTTACAAGGCCCTTTTTATGTTCAAATGCCCCCTAATGTGATGATCTAACTCATCTATGCCTACTGCATGGAGTACAAGGAATGCATCCTTAACCTCCGTGTGGGAAACTCGGGGTGGACGACCTAATGATTATAGATGGTGAGTAAATGGCCAATTCTAAATACATAATTTGTTGTATGTTGCCTTGAAAGGCTATTTTTACTAAGCAAAAATTGTATTACTTAAAGCATTAAAAAGAATAAGGCATGAGGGCTGGAGGAGAGACCCACAAAGGTCCCTATCGAGTTTCCTGTAAGTTTAAGAATACAACATGAGGACCGGAGGAGAGGCACAGAGATTTCCCTATCGAGTCTCTTGTAAGTTGCATGAGGGCCAGAGGAGAGGTCTAATGAGGTCCCTACTAAGCCATTTGTAAGTCCAAGAATACTGCATGAGGGCCTGAGGAGAGGCTTAGAGAGGTCCCTATCGAGTCGCTTGTAAGTCTAAGAAGGAGGCCCAAAGAGATCCGTACTAAGTCGCCTGTAAGTCCACGAAAAATGGAAAGAAATCCGTACTGTAAGTCCACGAAAAATGGAAAGAAATCCAAAATAAAAATGTTAAAAGCATAAGAAAATTGTAGAGGAAAAAAATGTAATGATTTCTAGAACGTAGTTACTTGTTAGGTGTTGTAATTTCACGACCCAAGGGAGGACTCACTTTGTGGACACCTGGAGCGAAAGCAAACTTTCCAGACTCTTAGAGATGAACTTCTCAAGATAAAGTTGACTTCCTGGACAAATGGAGCAGAAGAAGATGGCTACATCGAATCACCTACAGAGCCTGTTGATGTGGATGACTACATCCACATCCACAAAGAGGAAGAGAAGGCCAAAGTTGGTGGCCTACACTAGCAAGCTTCATTGACATACATGGTAGCACACTTGAGTGCCCATGGACAAGATTCTTCATCGGCATATTCTCGTGGATTCTTCATTGGATTGGTGGAAATCATCTTCCCACCATCTCCTTGGTCTACCACCACTAGTTTTATGTGGTTCTACATGATTATATTATCTACCACATAAAACTGATGGTCTACCACCATCAGTTTTATGTGGTTCTACATGATTATATTGTATACTTGAGATGGCTTGCTTCTCATTCATCAATGCTCTTGCCACTTTTCCTATCACTCGATTCTTTCTCTTAGCAACCCCATTTTGCTGAGGAGCATACCTACATGTAAGTTGCTATCTAATACTATGGTCTCTCAAGAATAATCAAATGCATGTGAGATGTACTCACCACCACCATCTGTCTTCAAACATTTAATCCAATGACCATATTGCTTTTCCACAAGTTCTTTGAATTATTTGAACTTACCCAATGCTTCACTCTTCTCTTTCAGAAAATAAATCTCTGTCATCCTGCTGAAATCATCAATAAATGTGATGTAACACCGGAAAATGGTAACCTTGCTTGTTTCCCAAATTGGCATGCATCACAAACATGTGTATTTCTATTATATTTGAATCTTGGTAGATCACCAACAATGCCATTTATTTGCATAGATTTCAACTTTTGTATGTTTACATGGCCAAGTCTTTTGTGCCAAATATCGATGTCTGGCACTATCCCACGGCTATGAGAAAGCATGGCTAACTTCAACTTTAATATTATTGTATCTAGCTTAAACAATCTCCTTCCCTTTTGACCTTTGGCAATCAATTTGTAGCCATGCTTAAAGTCCTCAACAAAATATCCTTGCTCATTAAATCTCACTTGTAATCCTTGTTCTACCATTTTTCCAATACATGCCAAACTCTTTGTAATAGATGGCATATACAACACCTTAGTCAGTTTTTCCTCTACTATCATGCATCCTCAACGGCACACTATCAACATGTGTAATAGGATGTTGAGTCTCATCACCTATAGCAACATAACCCTGAGTTTGTGTAGGCATCATGTTATCAAACCACTCTCCATGACATATGTGTTTTGATGCACCTGAATCCATGTTTCATCACTCTCTTTGCAAGATATCATAGTACCCATTACATGCTTCATGGCAAACAAATGATCTGTATGTCCATTGGCTAGATGATGCATAATTACCATGTTGCACTCTGTTACCACCACGAACATCATTTTGATTTTTGTAGCAATCTCTAGCCATATGTCCAAGTTTACCATAATAATGACACTCAATGCCATGCATATTCTACTGTTGTGGTTGCCAATGACCTCTACCATGAGATCCAGACCTCCCTCTAGCATGAGGGTAAAAACCTCTACCACCATATGCACCAAATGATGCCTGTGAATCCTGTTGTTATTGTGGTGGCCTATCATGCAAACCACATCCGCATGTACATCCTCTCAAAGTAGATCTCCCCCTACCTCTAGCACCTCTATGAGTGTAGAATGCTTGGTCGCTTGCATGTCCATTGGTACTAGATGAAGTACTTAAAACCAAGTTTCATCTCCTCCATGATAAGCAAAGAGACCAACTCATCAAAATCTAGGGAGTCTCCACCTCTAACTCTGATAGAGGTTTCAAATGCTTTGTAGCCTTTGCCCAAACCATTCAATGTAATGGAAACCAAATCATCATCTTCCATAGGGGCACCAATAGATGCAAGTGCATATACACATCCTTTAATCTCCTACGCATTGTTATTGATGCTCCTGTTGTTGCGAGTCACACTATGTATCTTTTGCTTTAACTACATCTTCTTTGGTTGAGTAGTTGTATCATACAACTTCACCAATGTATCCCATGCATCCTTGGGATTATCTGTATCTTGAATATGGCATAACATCCCATTTGTCACAAAAATTGAGAAATAATGTAGCACTTTGAATTCCCTCTCTATCTAGTTCCTATGTGCTATAAGTTGGGTGGGTGTTGCATTCTCACTGGCCCTTGGCTTTGTCTCCTCACATGTCACCAAATTCCAAAGTCCTTTGCTTTTCAGAAAGTTTGTCATCGCATACTTCCAAATCTAGAAGTTGTTTCTTTCAAGCTTTTCGCCAACAATCTTATCTAAACCATTACTAATCTTGTTATGCACAATGTTCACTGATATAGCAACAAACCAACTTACACTCATACATACATGTGCTTGATCACCAATGCTGTCCACACATTCCGTAATGTTTATGGTGACAGAATTTGGGACTCAAAATGTATGTTTACATAAGCTAAAAATCACTTGGCTCCGCTCACAACTTCTAAGAAACACATCCAAAACAATCCTCCACTTTCTAGAATAAACTTAGTCACATGTAGTACATGCATACATCACATGAGCATACCATATGCTTGCATCACATACACCTGTCCACAAATAACATTCTTTGTTTTTGTTGTCTATTGATTTGCAACACTCTCTAGATTCCAATCATGAGAATATGGGCTCCACACATTTCACATATTACATTCATGTATGCCATGCACATGCACAACATCACCATTTCATGTAGACTTGTAGTGCTAGATAACCAATCTAGGAGCCTCCTCACTTGTTGATGAATTTGCAGGTTTTCAGATATTTTGGCAATTGTATTCACCACTTGGTTTACTTTCTATGGTTCCCTTACAAGCTATGGTTCACTTTATACCATCGAATTCATTATCGAAGCACTTGGTTTTGCTCCAACTCTACCACTATATGGACTATAGTTTAGACCTGCTGTGCTACATTTCCTGGCTGTCGGCCTATTCATTTATCAATGTTGTGACTTGATCTAGCTCCCAAGATGTTTTGTGAGGCTTAATTTGAGTTGATCCAGCTCCCAAGATGTTTTGTGAGGCTTTATCAATGTTGTGAGACTGCTTCGTGCGCCTCTTGCATGGGATTTCTCTTGCATGGGATCTGATAGTATGGATGAACTCGGCTCTTGCAAGGGATTTCTCTTGCATGGGATCTGTATACCCATCTTGAAGGGTATCGTCTGCAATCCACTGTTTCTCTATAATGGTCGGTTGGGATTCAATCCAGAGAACTAAGGGCTCTCCTCCATAGTCAGAAGAGGCTTTTCCCACCATCTCTCCTTGTCCAAAGAAGGCTTGTCAAGGCTTAAGCATGACACATATTTCCTCAAGGATTTCAGTATAGTAAGTACTCCTCATAATTACTTTATGATGACACGAAACCCTCAACTACCTAACTTGCAACAAGAGAGTATAGAATCTCTACAAATGACAATTGCTAGTGAGTGATTCAAGAGGGAGGCATTGGAGGAAAAATTACACCGTCATGGGAAAAAGAGGATGATTTCACATGAGAGAAAGTGAGGATGAGGATGAAAGTGATGATAACCACACTAAGAAACTCATAAAAACTATTGAAGCTGTGCTTAAAGTGAATAAAATGAAATGGGAATGTAAAATTGGTACCAAAGATTTAATTAAAAAGAACTTTATGTCACCTATGTATTGCTCCACCATGGGTCAAAAATGGGAATGGCTTAATCAAAATGAAAATGAACCCATTGCATTATACATTGAATGATTTTTCAGAAGCTATACTTTATACCTTATAATCATTTCAAATTGATGAGTAGAAAGAAACTTGCTTACCATGTAATGTGTAATGTTGGTATCATCCCATGTATCGACCATGGCTTTTGTAAAATTTTGAAGCTCTTCTTGAAATTTTTGGCACTCCTCTACAGTCGTCTTGGTTTTGCTCATTAATTTAACCATCTTATTGAAGTCTGACCAAACCTTCTCACATAGAACTACAAGGCTTGGATTGGTGTAATCAAACATTGTGTATTTACACAAATCCTTCCACAAGTCCTAGGACTTTGAGTTCTTTACTTTTTCTGGCCTCTCTAAAAAATGTCTTGCCTTATATCCACTCATTGACACCTGTTGGGCCAATTCATGATGAGATTAATGCCAGAGGTCTTCTTGTTAACAGTAATCTGCACATTGTTGCCATGGCACCCAATTAAGTTCAATAGTTCCTCTACTTTTTGAAGAGCTTCATGTTGTCTTTCCTTGCCTTGCATAGTAAATGCATAATCAACGTGACACTTGAGCAAACGATCAAACACACACATGAATGCATGCAAAGTACAAAAGTGGACATTCTTGAGTTCGAATGGAATTACAGGATTCCATTCAGGTCTCTCAAATGCCTGTTTGGCTCAGCTAGCATGTTAGCAGACAAGACACCACCAACCCAATTGCCAGCATTATCATCCACTGTGTCATTCTCATCATCTTGATTCTCTAGCTTCCTCTTCCTTCTTGCCTTCTTCTGTTTCTTTTCTCTCACCATTCTCATGCACCATGGACAAGGATTTGGGGTGTTAGCACCTTGTGGAAACCCAAGAAGGCACTTTATTGTCTTCAAGTCACCTCCTAAATGCCAGTCTATTGTATAAGTGCCCTTACCCTCCACTTCTAATTTTTTCCCCTGAATCTATACTTTAATGACATTGGTAATCCATGGTATCCTATCAAACATCCAAGCCAGCACTTCATGCATCTTCTTTGGTACTTCAAATGCCCCAAGACACCATATCTCTCTCTCAAATTGGACACTAAAAAAGGGAAAACTTAACTTGCAAACCCTCTCCCTATTGCTCATCTGATTGTCTGGGTTTTCATTAGAACCTTCCAAAGGTAACTCAGTCTCCTTAGTCATGTTGATCTCACTCTTTGCATATGCCATTGCCTCATTCATAAGTGTGGTACTCATTCGTTCTAACCTCTTGCCTTTCACAATCTGACATTCATCCACTTTTAACACAAAACTTACCCTGTCACCTTGCATGACAAACAAAAGTAGATAAGTTTTAGTACTTAAAAGATTTTTTTATTAGCTCGCAAAGAATGTAAAAAATTACTTACATTGTTTAGGCATTCCATAGAATAAGATCATAGCTCTCTGAAGACATTGTAGATCAACAAATATATTGTTGAACTCATTGTAGGATACATAATCTTACCATGTGTGCTTCGCTTTTTTCCCCAAGCTCTAATGGTTCATGTATCATTGATGCAATAGTATTCTCCAATTTTATGTTGCACATCATCATTGCACATCATTGTGCTTTGCTTTTTCCCCCAAGCTCCAATGGTTAATGTATCATTGATGCAATAGTATTCTCCAATTTTATGTTGCACATCATCATTGCATGTCCTCTTTGCTAATCTTATCTTTTTGGGGACAGGAAAAATATTCCTTGTGATGCCTTGTTTGTGGAGTGTATCTTTTAGCAATTGATGGAGGGCTTGATACCCTTTTGTGCTAATGCCCACCTCATCGCATGTATTCTAAACCTCCTTAATGCTTAGAAGATTGGTAATGTCATCCATTATCTCATTTACGAGTACCTGACGTATCTTCTTGTGGCATGGGTCTCGAATGATGGAAAGAATGTCACGCCTCCTCACACAACTACGTTATATTTCTCCAAAATCTTGAGGACCATTATCACCACATGCTTCTTTCAAAAAGTTCATATCACAAACCAATAAAGATTACCAAAAACACCTTAATCTATTACTTATAACAACCACAACAACCAAAAATACCTTAATCAAAATTACTCGCAACAAACAATAATAGCCAAAGAACAAAAAACAAACCTTGCTGCATGGATTCTTCGCTTGCGACGAGCACCACCACCAACTATGAGTTTTTGAATGTTATTGATTGTCCTGTTTCGCTCTCTTGCTCCCACGGGGGTACTCTTCATATGCAAGAGATTGTGTCTTGTAGCTTCATAACACGAGCCTTTTTCTCTTTGTCTCTTTCTCTAGCTCTAGAATATTATTTTGTGCATCTTGTAGTGCATGTTGCGCACTACTCAAAGTGCTTTTTAAGCTTTGTGTTTGTGAGTGGAGAAATTGGACTCTCCATGCATCGTTCATGCTTAACCTTCTACAATACCCAAGGAGCCCATTCTCACCCTCTCCAGAACAACCTGAATAAATGAAGGGAGATCAGTGAAGGGTGGAGGATAATGCAAAGAAGGATCAATAGGATATAAATATCCATGAATCCAAAGATCCACATTAGTACGACCCTGTTGTCTTGTTGCATGCTTCTCATGTGCATTCAGATGTTCTTTTTTTATTGGTGCATATTCATTCAATATGTGAATATGCAAGTCCACCTTCCGCACTCTTGTTAAATCTGAAATTTTTGCCATTCGAAAAATGGAAGAGACTAATATGAAGTGACTCAGGGCTATCCTATTGTATTCACAATAGGGCTATTCTATTGTGAAGAGGGAGAGAGATAAAGAGAGAGAGAGAGAGGGAGACAGACTCAGGGTTGTCCTATTGTATTTGCAATAGGAGAAGAGAGCTTGGGAAAAAGGGGGAGAGAGAGAGAGAGAGAGAGAGAGAGAGAGAATCTTATTGCAGAGGTTGGTAGGAAACTTGATGAATAATAGTAATGATTGAAAGAAACGGAATGTGGGGGGGATTTCAAATATGACTATTAAAGTGGAGTAAATAAGAATGAAAGCGTAGATACTAGTGATCTTAGTAGGGGGTTTTAATAGATAGAAAGAGAATCCTAGTTCAAAAATTAGAGAGATCCCCTACTTTTGGGCCCAAAAGTAGGCGTCATTTTATGAGCTTTGTCTCCTTAAGCCTCAATAAAATTATTCTTAATTCCTTAAAATTAGGGATCCTTATAGGGCCCTTTTTATGCTCAAATGCTCCCTAATGAATGGAATACATCTTCATTCCATAAACTTATATAAAACCATAGCATGATTCATACATGTCATGTGACATATCATAGCATGAAAATGGCTATGAATGGCATCTACAACTTTCCAATGGCATGTAACAATGCATGAAAGGATCTCAATGCCATTGATTGAACCATGGAAATCCTTAATTGCCAAGCAATGTTGAAAATAGAACCACATCCCCAATACTCAAATCTTTCTTAGGGTTCTCCTAATGCTTCAATTGATAACATATGGTTGCATATGGTCTTCATTGAGGCATCATATAGCTCTCCATACAAGTGAATAGCATGAGTATTTGACCAATTGCAAGAAATTAGGGCTATTATTATAAAATCCCCAATTATATCACTTGAGAGTTGGAGAAATTGAAGGAATCAACTAATGTAGAGACTTAACCAAGCTTATTATGATTAAGAGCATAATAAACAACCAATTAAGCCACACTATGCATTCTTATCTCCATGGAACCCTAGAAAAGAAAAATGCAGTCCGCTTTTGCTCAAACACTGCTAATCCCACAAGTGCTAGCCATAGCAAAGTCGATTAAACTAAAGGAAGCACCTACAAGTAAACGACGAGTTCGTGTAGCCTGTCGAAGAAGAACATCAGCGATTCGGTGCCATTCACAACCATTGGAATATCATAAGTCTTCGTTTGAACTCCATGTTGATGCTTCAAGACTCCAAGATGAACAAACCTACTTCCAAGATACCCTAGAATAAAAAACGTGAATGGGAAGAAGGGGAAAGATGAAGAGGAGGTCCACACCACACAAGAGTTATCCATTACACATTCACTTTGGCCAAAAATTTATCCGCCTATCAAAATTGATCCAAAATGTCTCAAATTTGAGACAAATCATGTCCAAATGCCATGGCCAACAACCAAGATCACCATTGCCCTAAATTTTATCATCAACATGAGTGATTTCTCCACGTTTGCACTATTTTTTTCAAGAAAATCTTGAAAAAACATCTAGATTAGCTTATATTGGCCTTAGATTATCCTAATTAGCCTTGGATTAGCCTAGATTAGGTTGATTAGCCTAGGTTTAGAGAGAAGAGAGACTTGTATATTGATGATTATCAAAAAGGTTCCCATGACAACCTAGTCTTAACCCTTGGCCCCTTTCACATCCCCTTCATCCCTTGGCCTCGGGTCCCTTGGCCTCGGGCCCAAATTGACTTGAGTCCCTTTTTACTTTGTTACAATTGTTCTTTAGTGTAGAATAAATATCTTGGTTCTCTGTTGATAATTAGTGTTGTATTCTTTTGGGTATAGCTAGTATCTTAGTTCTTAGCTCCTAATGACTATTATCTTTGTATGGTAAAGCCTTTTTTGATGCCAATTCGATGTTAAGGAAATGCCATATTTATGTCAAAGATGAATACATGTTTATGCCATTTAGTTGTTAGCACTTTCTTTCTTAATAATACTATTGACTAGTACTAAGAATACATGCTAAGGAAAATGACATGTTTATGTCAAAGATGAATACATGTTTATGCCATTTAGTTGTTAGCATTTTCTTTCTTTAATAATGCTATTGACTAGTACTCCACTTTTGAAGAATACATGCTAAGGAAAATGACATGTTTATGTCAAAGATGAATACATGTTGATGCCATATAGTTGTTAACATTTTCTTTCTTTAATAATGCTATTGACTTTTGAAGAATACACACTAAGGAAAATGACATGTTTATGCCAAAGATGAATATATGTTGATGCCATATAGTTGTTAGCATTTTCTTTCTTAAATATTGCTATTGACTAGTGCTCCACACACACACACACACACACACACACACACACACACACACAAGCACACAAGCACACACTCAATTACACACTCGACGATACATACACAAGCACACACTCAAGCACACACTCAATTACACACTCGACGATACATACACACACACACACACACACATGTGCTTCTTTTGCTTTTGGATTTCATCACATTAATTTTAGATGCACACGCCCCATACGCACACAAATGACCACACTCCACACACACACATACACACACTCGACATGCACACAAAAATGGCCATAATCCACTCTCTCTCTCTCTCTCTCTCTCTCTCTCTCTCTCTCTCTCTCTCTCTTCATACACTTTAATAGTGTGTGTTCAAATCCTCTATGTAACTATGGTAGAGCTAATGTTTTATGCCTCGTAATTTTGTAGGTTTACGTGGCCTTGTCAAGAGAGGTATTTATTGTGCATGGTTTTTCTTATGTTGGCACAATTGATGGAAACAAACATTGACCATGATGAGGCCATAGTGCATGATGGCAAAATGTGTGGCCCAGTTAGTGAAGTCAAAGAACACCATGAATTGTAGGAAGGGTCATGCTCCATGTCCTTATTAGGCCTACCCTTGCCCACAACATATCTTGGAGGGTTTTTTGCTAAGCTCTTGCCCTGCCAATAGGCATCTCCATGTGAGTAGGGATACATTCTGATACATGTGGCAAGGTTTCTCCCATCACGAAACACCGCAACATAGTTTTGCATGAGGTGGTTAGCTTGGAAAATTGAGTATGTCTTTCTTTGCATATGGCACAACACTTGACGTTTTGGTAGACCTGTACGAGTGTGCAAAGAGCACAACATTTGGAATTGTTCTTGAGTGTAATGCAATCAAAGATTTTGGTTTGCATAATTTTTACATCCATTGGCCTTCAAAGTCTCGTTTGTTGAAGCTAGGTGAAGAGTTCCATACGGTATTCCATATGTATTCAAGGTATTCCCACAACGTATTCCATACGTTGTGGGAACCATTGATCAGTCACATATACCCATTGTTGCACCGAGGCAAAACCATGTGGATTATTTTAATCGTAAGGGTTTTCACTCAATTCTTTTATAGCTATATCTAGACTATCCAATTTGGAACTATGATGTCAGTTGGGTAGGTTCATTCCATGATCATGTGAACTTTGCTCGAAGTGAAAATTGGCTAGAATGTGAAAGAGGAGACCTTGGGAAGTACTATTTGGTAGGTGATTATGCATATTTTACTCGCCCATACATGTTGGTGGGAAACAAGGATGGTTTACCACATATGACCTTCATATACTCTAGCACAAGGATGCCTATCAAGAGGGCTTTTGGAATGCTAAAAGCTAGGTTCAATATGTTGCTTAAGAGATGTAATATGGATCTTCACAATGTTCTCGATGTTGTGGTTGTGCCTGTCTAATGCTACATAACATTTACATTGTTCATGGTGATGCATTCGACTTAGAGTGGGTGTGAGAGGCCGAAACAAGTGTACATAACTCGTTGACATTGGGAGAAGAGGGTCAAAGAATTGCAACGAGCTCACTTATAGAGCTACAAGCTATGAGGCCTCTCTTGAAGAGCGAGGTTCTTGAGCACGGCCAAAGTGGGAGGCAATGGCTTTGGGGTCGGGTGTCGATTGTTGTTGCAACAACAACTTGGCAAAGCCAATGCATAGAGAGCAGATAAAGAAGAATGTACAAGGCAAGGATGTTAAAGGGTACTTTTCCATTGACCTTTTTTTTTGGTCAAGGTCCACTCCTTGGTTGTCGGTCAAGGTCCATTGGGGTAGCTTCATCCCCTCTAACCACAATTGGCACCATTTCATTTGATGTTATTGGTAGTATTTTAAGAAGTCTACTACCCTGTTGTGTGAATCAAGTCGAGGACTCTTTTGCACAGTGCTCAAAAAAATATATTTTTAATCAAAATAAGGACAAATCTTAAATCTATCCAGTATTTGTTTCAAAATCTCTACAATATGCCGGTTTTATAACTAAAATAAATGAAAAATGCATTCCTTAAAATAAGGGCTACTTAAAATCTTAGCCGGTTTTTCTTAATTCTCACCGGTACAAATACTCTAAAATGCCATTATTTTTCGAGCCCTATTGTGCACTCTCCACCCTCAACACTATCTCCCAGGGGGTCATAAAGACCCCTTTGGGCATGGGATCAATGGTGGAAGGCCTGTTGCGCGGGTGGGGCCAACGAGGGTCGTCTGATCTTAGTCGGAGGACGGAGGGTCGGTCGGTTGGATTGCCGAGGGGAGGGGGAGATAAGCTTAAGGCCTAATGGCCGATTGTTTAGAGCATGAATGCGGGCGGGTGTAATGGTAGCGTTTTGCTCTAGGTCCGCGGTAACCCGGGTTTGAATCACGCATGGGCGTCGGTCGCTCACGCCCAAGTTTACAAATTGGCATGAGTTTACAAAAATGCCCGAGGTTACAAAAAGGCATTGGAGATCAGATGGCCCTTGTTGTCCTTTGCCCCCACCGACCGACCCTCCCGCCGTTGATCCATGCTAGGGGTCTTTATGACCGGTGAGGTCGTCCCTCGTAGTCTGAAATGGGCCTAAATCAAAAAGTGTTTCTTGTCCGCGGGGCTCGCAGATCCCCACCTCCAGACTTTGGCCCAATGTGAGATTTTTATTTGTACCAAGCAATGTCCTTACCGATGAGAATTGAAAGTAAGACTCGATCATGAGACTTACCCGAAACACATGCAATGGAAGTAAGGCCCGTTACGCATACCCCACCACCTATGTATGGGTGGGGGATTGGGCATGGGAGATTGCTTGCCCATGAATTATGGGCGGTGGGTACTCCCACCACATCAGCATGGGGAGGCAGTGGTATGGCAATGTGTAATGGGGCTATGTACATTATGTGTGCATATACTAGAAGGCTAACCCACATTAGGCTTGTGAGCATGGGAGCATGGGAACAAGCTCTAGTGGAGCATGGGTTAGGACTAACCTTAAAGGTTAAGGTTACAGGCATCCAAGGGTCACACATGGGGAATGGAAAGTCAAGAGTCACTCGAGGGCCCTCCTATATAATAGGGGCATGGGGCACACTCAAGGGGGCTTGGGGGACTTGGAGGCTTATGCTATGGTCTCTTGTGTAGAGGTCCATATCTACTCATCTACCATTTCACACTATAGCTACATGCTATTGGATTGGTATTATACCTCTTGATGGTATGGGACATCAAGGTAGAGGTATCATTTATGATTCATGTGTGCATCCTTTGGGCTCGGGGGTGGTTGGGATGTTGAGTTTATGCCTGATTTATGCATGTTTATTCCTAATTTTTAGGAATTTTTTGTGCATTTCTATGATTAAAAATGTATTTTTTATACATTTTTACGAGTTTTTTCCGTGGGTATGCGATCAAATTTCTGTCGATTTTCTACTGAAATTCAGTAGGACAGCGTGTTGATGCATGAAATGCTCTCCCGTGTGCGTGGGACTCTCTCCGCCTCTCACATATGATTTTTCCTTCTTTTTTCCGTGAGAAATTCTCTTAAAAATGATTTTCTAAACATTAATCATAATTAATGGTTATGTTTAAGTATTGTTTAATTAAAAACTTTAATCAAAGATTAAAGTTAATCTCCCTGTGGTTAATAGAGGAGAGATAGGAGAGGAGGATTGTATTTTGGATGGAGAAAGAAAGGAGAGAGGGCAGAGGGAGGATTCTCTCCATCACCTCCATCAGGCGCAACGCGGGGGGGACCGCTGCAGCCGCCGCTGCCCCGCTGGCGAAAAATTTGCCCCCCCCTAAAAAAATCAAAACCCACAAAAGCTTAATTAGGCTTTTAAAAAAAATAAGTTTTTATATTAAAAAAGCTTTTGATAATATTTCAAAAAAAGCTTGAAAAAAGCCTAAAAAATAGTGAGAAATTATGGGATTTGAGATTAAATTCTCTGAAAAATTTCTGGAAATTTTTTCTTGAAACTTTTTGGCTTTTCATCTTCCGGAAAACCTTTGGCTTTCCGTTTTCCCGAAACCTTTTGGCTTTCCGAATTCCAAAAAAACTTTTGACTTCCGTATTCCGGAAACCTTTGACCTTTCACATTCCGATTTTTTTTGTCTTTTCATTTTCTCAAAACTTTTGGCTTTCCATATTTCGGGAAAACCATTGGAATTCTGAAATTTTTTGACCGTTCGTATTCTAAATGCGTTCGGGGTAGTTTAAAAATTTCAAAAAATTCCTGAAAATTAGTGAAAAATTAGACAAAGGTTATTTTAAATTTTGGAAAAATGTGGGGTTGGTGTTTGGCATGTGGTGTGTCCATTCGGGCGCCCGTGACCATTCAAATTCCTTTAAAAATATATTTTGGACCTAGAAAATTAAAAAATCCATTAAAATTATAAATTTTCATTGGATTTGAGAATTGTTGGGCGGAATTGGAAATTTTGTGAACGATGGGATTCTCAGGAAAAATTAGGAAATTTCTAGAAATTATTTTTAGAAATCCTAAAAATTGATATTTTTAAAATATCAATGGTATTTTGGCAAAATTAATTGCTAAAAATATTCTGAAAAAATATAAGTTTGGAATGCCATAAGATAGGTTTGGTGGAATTCAAAATTATTATAATTTGAGGCCTTAGAAAATTAGGTAAAATTAGAAAAAAATCATGATAATTCTTTTTCTCGAGAATTTAATATTTTCGAGGGTTATTTAATATTGAGGTACGTTTTCTCGTGCTGACATTAGATAGATGCAGGTTATTCGCATATTATTAATACGATTATACCTCGTATTAAATGGATATTTATGTTTAGATTAATTCTAAACGATGTATTCATGATTTTTTACCATTGTTTAGCCATTCTTTTTGGACATGTTCCTTATTTTCTTTTGATGGCTGTAATTTGCGTTCAAAGTGTGTTTCACCTTTGACACTTTTCCATGATAACTTATTTTGCACTTGTTTAAGTGTGGTTTGTGCTTAATTTCTTAAGCCTAAGATAAATTCTATCATGGGTTAGTTGATCGGTTTGTTTTGGTGGATTTTTATTGGATGTTTTTCAAGTTTTATTTGGACTCATCAGGTTCTACCTAGATCACTTGTGTCTAGGGGTTTTTTATTGAGTGCTACACACATGTGTTTCACTTGCTTACTTTGGAGTTTTGCTTGAACGACACAATGTTCATATACTCCGGATTGATGAGTTGGCCACCAATTTTAATGCTTCTTTTGGGATGATTAATGTCCATTAGATGGTATGCATTGATTTTTATAATCAACTATGGTCTTTATGGATTCGAGGAGCTTCTATGCTTTTATCCATGGTTTTATAAGGATCTTTTCATCTTTTGAATAATTACATGTGCTTTGAAGGTAGCATTTGCCTTCGTTTTTTGCACATAATTTTGGAGTATATTTCTTGTACTCTTGTATATATTCCAACTCGGATACCTAGTTGCTTATATATCTAGGCGAGTTATTTTTCTATCCTAACTTTGTTGTATTTTCGGTAGTTATCATTAGAAAGGCGCCAATAATTCAATTTCTTTTCTAATGATGTACTCAGAAGGAGTTATTCCTTGATGTAGTCTCAAGTATATAGAGACAGGTTTAGTATGTGAAAGTCTGGATAAGGCCATCTTATTCCTTTTATACAGGATTTTATTCATATTTCCTAGACGGCATACTAGGGAGTTTCAAATTGTTAAGGTATGTATGGGTGGTATCATAGTGGTATGGGACGCTAGTGATCCCTCACATATATTATCTTATGGGATAATTTGGGCTCAAGATTGTTGCTTTGCTTACATCACTTAGCATGTTGACCTCAACATTCAAAGACAATCTTATTTTCTAAATTCATTAGAAGTTATAGTGTGGGCATTCTCTAGATAAACTTCTTTTATCTATAACCTGCATGTTTTGATGGAGGGTAATCTTATTGGCGTTTTCACTTGCTGAAATCTCTTTCTTTAGAGTTCAAACAAGTTTATCTTGTTGTGTTCGGATAAAGAAATTTGGATTCTTCCTTTGTTGGCATTTCTTTCTCTAGTTCCATACTTTAGGTGATTTATATAGTCAACCTGATTGTTTTCGGATGGACATATGTGACTCATCGAGATGTTGATGACTCTCTTTGTTGATATGGGTAACTCGAGACGTCAATTATTCCATATCCAGATGTGGGTATATCGGGGCGCCGATGAATCCCTGGTTTCTGCTGTTAAAATGCCATGTTTTCCTACTTTACTCCAAATGGTTTACAACGAGAAAGTTACTTTGAATGTGAATTGCTCTGATCATCCGCAGTCTGATGGGCAAACAGAGCGTATGAATCAGATTATAGTATATATGCTTCGTACATATGTCTCTAGAAAATCATCATATTGGAAAACAGATCTTCCAATGATGAAATTTGCCTATAACAGTTTTAAATATACGGCTATTGGTTTTAGTCCGTGCATACTTATGTATGGGTATCAACTCAGGGCACCTATTGATGCTGGTCTTAAGGACATTGAGCTTGATGTATCGAGGGATTTCTTGAGTGATATGCAGGAAATGCTGACCGAAGCTCGGGATTCTATCAGGAGTGCTCAAGATAGGGCACGGTTTTATGCTGATAGGAGACGCTCATCTCGGTCTTTTGAACCAGGAGCGTTGGTTTATTTTAATGTTCCTAAAGATTTTTCAGACTTTGTCAATGGAAAAATGCTCGAATTTATTTCCTAGATATTGTGGTCCATTTTCAAGTTATACATCGGATTGGCACGGTTGCGTTTGAACTTAAAACTACCTCCACATTTTAGAGTTCATCTAGTCTTTCATATCAATAGATTGAAAGGAAAACTGGGAGGTGAGGATAACACAGTTACTCCTCAAGAACTCGTTGAAGTCGAAGAATTATCCTATGTTCCACATGAACCTGATAAGGTTCTTAAATTCAGGGAGGAAAGGAAACTTTCTAGTTGACTAATCCTTGAGGTTAAAATTTGGTGGAAAGATAGAGAAATTGAGGATTCGACTTGGGAGTCGGTTAAGATTGTTCAGCGCAGTTCTCTTTCTTTTCATTGCAAGAGTGCAATGTTTTAAGAGAGGGGAAGTATGTTATATGTACATTATGTGTGCATATACTAGGGGGCTAACCCACATTAGGCTTGTGAGCATGGAAACAAGCTCTAGTGGAGCATGGGTTAGGACTAACCTTAAGGGTTAAGGTTAGGGTCAGGCATCCAAGGGAACAAGCTCTAGTGCATATACTAGGAGGCTAACCCACATTAGGCTTGTGAGCATGGGAGCATGGGAACAAGCTCTAGTAGAGCATGGGTTAGGACTAACCTTAAGGGTTAAGGTTAGGGTCAGGCATCCAAGGGTCACACATGGGGAATGGAAAGTCAAGAGTCACTTGAGGGCCCTCCTATATAATAGGGGCATGGGGCACACTCAAGGGGGCTTGGGGGGCTTGGAGGCTTATGCTATGGTCTCTTGTGTAGAGGTCCATATCTACTCATCTACCATCACTATTGGATTAGAATTATACCCCTTGATGGTATGGGACATCAAGGTAGAGGCATGATGTATTTCATTTATGATTCATGTGTGCATCCCTTGGGCTCGGGGGTGGTTGGGTGGTTGAGTTTATGCCTGATTTATGCATGTTTATGCAAAACAATTATCTAGAGAGATCTTAGGATTTTAACAAGCCCTTGAGTGACTTTACATCCTCCACTCCTGCACCTAGGACATAGCTTGAATAACATAGAAAATAACCTGCTCGAGAAGGCCCAAAACCAGGGTCGTATCCAAAGATACGGATGGCAGCACACTTCTCTATAAGCATGACTTTATGTATATTATAAGGTATAAATGCATACCCTGTATACCTAGATAGGGCTTTCAGTGTAAGGAGTGAAATCTTTGCATCCCTGGAGTACTTTCTATGATATATAATAAATATATTTTTGTTGATAGAAGAGATGTAGTGTGCAAGAGCGGCATCTTGTCCAACTCTTGCACGACCAGCATCACCTCGTCCAAGAAATCCATCGGCGTCGTCAAGCTCTATCTGCATTGACAACAAAGAACTAGGAGGGAACAAACTAAAGTAAGAAATAATTCAAACAGACTAAAGCAATAAGAATTAAACCAGACTAAAGCAATAAGAATTCAAACAGACTAAAGCAATAAGAATTAAACCCGACAAACTAAAGAAATAATTAATTCAAGTAATAGAAGCAATAATTTACCTTCTAGTTCTCATCCTTCTCCAACTTCACTGCATCCCAAAGGTTGATGGATCCCTCTTCATTTTCTTGGTCAAGTTCGGGAACAAGTTCCTTACCAAACTCAGAAATGCCCATATCTTGCTGAAGGGCTTGAAATTCTTCCTCTGAAGGAAGAGAAGCTTCATTCTCCTTGGCTTTTTTAAAGCACAAGGACATTACTTCTGGGGCCTCTAAGAAGTTTTCTATCACTTATGTGTCCAATGTAAGAAATTCATCCTTATGCTCATTTTATACATCGAGAACACCGGATGCAGCTTCACAATCGTCTGCTATTATAGCAAGATAGTAATCCTCCCTAAAATTGTAGAGTTTTTGAATGTGGGAGAGGTAATACTTCCCATTAATTAGAAAGGACGGTAGCCCAGGCATGACAAAATTGGACGTCAATTGCTCCCCATGTATGGATGACATTCCTTCATCAATGATGGTGGAGGCCTTAAACTCTGCCACATCAAAATTTGTGCTGAGAAGTTCCTCCTCCTTCTCCGACACAAGGTCCAGGATCTCTTCTTCTGTAGATTGAGCACTTGAAATAAAGGACTGTTCTGATTTATCAGTCCTTCCTTTGAGCTCCTCTTTTGTGTAATCCTCCTTATCAGCATTAAGAAAGAGATAGGCAACAAACCCAAAATGATATTCTAGCAACCTGCATTTCTTGCCATGCACTGGGCCCATGTCAACACAAATGTTAATGCGTTGATCATTTGAGTAAGTGTCTCACCTCTTCAACATGCTTGAATTCTGAGATGAGGTGACTGTGAAGCTTGACATGTGGACATACGTAATGGACCCATGAGAGACAGTCCCTCCACTGACCAACCTAAAATATTCTGTCCACTCTCCCTCCAAGGATGTCCTTGTCATGTCCTTGATAATCTCCTCCAGACTGAAAGGAACGTTGAACATAGGCTCTACATGGTAAAGGGATTTCTCCTACCCAAGCCTCCTCAACAGGTTAAAGAGATGATCTGTGGTGCTAAGCTCGTCCTTAATCTCCTCTAGCAATAAATCATCCACATCATCTGCAACATTGTACAAGTGAGAACCCTTAACCTTCATCGCTTCTCTGATCCGGGTGGAATCCGTTCACCATACGATAAGGGAAAAGCAACGACGCAGGAATGCACCTATCGCACCATGAATGGTATGGCCGTGGAAAAAGCTGACTCGCACCATGGTGGATGGTATGGAAAGCGAGAAATTTTTGAGCGCAGAGAAAAGCAGAAAAAAACTCGCACCATCTTTATATAGGTCAAATAATAGGGCTGATGTCACATGATTGAGGATCGAATGCCATGTGTCAAAGGGCTTACGTCATCGTCGATTCACGAATTGCCACGTGTAGGGCTGACACAGTCAACGCATGATTGTGTTTTGCTCTATAAAAAGGAGGAATATTTTATTTTCCACGCTTTTTTCTTCACAGTTTTTTTCACGATTTTTTCCAATTGCGTTTCTCCACACTTTGCTCGTACAGCTCACTGAATCCATCCATCCCAGCCCTTTTTTCAAGTGCTTATAAGTTTTTCTCTCTCTTCCCCTTTTCTTTTGCTGATTTCGTTCATGGTGCGATATGGAAGTTCTCCATGTTTTCGAATTGACATATCGCTCCGTGGGGACGGTTGGGTGAATTTTATTGATAAGTTCTCTCTTTCCCTTTTCTTTTGCTGATTTTGTTCACGGTGCAATATGGCTATTCTCCATGTGAAATCGAATTGACATATCGCTCCGTGGACGGTTGGGTGAATTTTATTGATAAGAGATTTTGTTCATGGTGCGATATATCTATTCTCCATGTTTTCGAATCAAAATATCGCTCCGTGGATGGGTCTAAAATTTTTATTGATAAAAAATCAATGATGCAACTTATAGATTAGACTTACCACCACCACCACATTGGCACATTCACAATTCATTTCATATTCACTTACTTAAACCTCATAAGGGACCACTTCCACCTACACCAATCTATGATGATCCACCACTTTTAGATAAAAATGAAGAATTATTAGAACCTCATTCCATTATTGACCACCAAAACACTACTACAAGAATTGATAAGACATGTAAAATATCTTCTATCTCTTAAAAATCATCCTAAAATGGTTTCCTGAGAGTTCCTTTTTTACCTATCCTTCAAATTTGTCTTCTTATTTATCCCCTAGTTGAGGTCAACTGCTAACTCAAGCAAGAGGAATGTGACATGTTTTGTATTTCTCTATTTTTATCAATATTTGGGGACACCTAATATTGGGGCATCATGCTGGGATTTATGTGCTAAAAAGGTTGATCCTTGTTAAATGACTAGTGTAAATGATGTGAGCTTGGGGCCATTTCTTGGTGTAATGTGTGTCACGGCATGCGGATGTGGTGTATGGGATGGTACATGATGTTATGAAAGTGCTAACATGATTTAATGATTGAAGGAATGGATGTGGCAGATATCTTGGTGAAAGCTAGCATGGAAAACACCTCTTAGGATTGTTATTGTGAAAGCTTTGTAAATGATGTAAATATTTAAACCGAAGGTCTTTGTATTAGTTGATACACTTTAGTAGTTATAGTGAGCCATGTATTTCAAACTTGGAAAGTGTAAGCGTGAGGTACAGGTGTATCTACCCACTTAGCATGTAATGAGATGTCTCATGTATGATATACTTTCCTCATGCTAATGTACACAACATACCCAAGCACTATGGGACTCATAATAATAAAGATTCCAAATACTCACGCATATTGGGCATGTGCGTGGGAGGGGGGAGATTTAACCCATTGATTGTGTTCATGCTTAATTTTAATCTCTCTTAATCTTGCATGCACGGCTTGTGTTATTGCCATCAAAAAATTTCTTTCTCCATGTGAAATTCAACAAGGCACATTACTTAATCTATGTTTAATTAATTATCTTTATGGGTTATGTGCTACTTAATCAGATTACTTATGTATTTCTCTATTTTTTCAATATTTGGGACACCTAATATTGGGGAATCATGCTAGCCAAGGTAAAAGAAATAAACACTGTAGACCCGGGAAAAGACCCGAGGCTAGGATACATTAGAGAAGACCTCTCTACTACAGAGGAAGAGAGTAAGCTCATCGCTTTGCTTACAAAATTCCTGGATTACTTTGCCTAGAATTACATGGATATATGAAAGGTGTACCTCCGGAAGTAGTTAAGCACACCATCTTGATGGTTGATGAAGAAAGGCCTGTCAAACAAAGGGCTTATCCTATGAACCCAAAATATTCCAAGATGATCCGAGAAGAGATCAATAGACTCATTGACGTTAGATTCATGTACAAAATAGAGCATCTGGAATGGGTATCACCCATTATGATAGTGCCCACAAAGAATGAGAAGGTAAGGGTGTGTGTGGACCTCAAAAGGTCAATGCCGCCACCATAAGGGATCATTATCGCTTACCCTTCCTTCACTAAACATGTGCTAGAATGAGTAGCAATAAAGGAAGCCTATAACTTCCTTGATGGATTCTCAAGCTAAAACTAGGCGTTAATCGACCCCAAGGATCGACACAAAACAGCCTTCGCCACCATCGAATGGGGCACTTATGCATACCGTGTAATTCCCTTTGGGTGACCAATTCCCTTGGTACCTTCCAACATCTAATATGCATGGCCTACAAGGAATATCTTTGAGAATTCCTTGAGGTCTTTATGGAAGACCTTTGTGTCAACTTCTCATGGAAGACACACCTTGACTATTTATGTAGGGTGTTAGAAAGATGTAGGCTGTATCGCATATCATTGAACCCATTCAAATGTCAATGTTGGGTTAGGCATGGAGTTATTTTGGGACCCATTGTCTCCAGATAGGGAATCTCCACAGATGATAGAAAAGTGTGGTAGCTGCCCCCACCTACCAACTTTAAGGGAGTCCAGCGTATCATGGGACATGTGTTGAGAGATGTAATCACGGTGTTGTGTGTATGTGGGAAAGCACCCTAGAGGTACAAGATATTTTGGTAAGATAAGTATGTCACATGTGATGTTGTATGGTGTGTGAGTGTTGACCAAAAGAGTGAAAAATGAGTTGCCACATGGATGATGATGTGTAAAGTGGGATATGGCTAGAAAGCATATATCATTGTATGGCTCATTGTGAATGCAATAGAGATCTTGTGTTGAGTGTGCAATCTCTCTCTCTCTAGTCATGGAGTTTTTAGTATGGTATAACCCACCTTAATCTTATGCTTAATCTTGTGTCAATCACCATGATCAATCCCATTTTAGGATTGTTAACATGGTATTAGAGCTCAGGTTTGTGTGAGAGCTAAGGAGGCAAGCAAGAGGCAAGAACAAGCAAGCAAGGAAGCAGTACGGGTAAGAGTATCACCATCTCTTTTCCTTTCTTGGTTTAGGTACAACACTCCTCGATAGCTCCGAGAGCTACAGATCTCCGATTGAGGAGCTATCTTCGCCAGGCTTGGATGTGACTGTGTGGTACATAGTACTTTGTACTGAAGTTTTTCGGGTAGGTGTATGATGATATGTATGTTGATATAGCTCGACCTCTTTATGGACTCTTAATCCTTTTTGAGTGGATGGAGGAATGCCAACAGGCTTATATGACCCTTAAGAAAGCCTTGGCTAGTGCTCCTATTTTCAGGTCCCCCAAACTGGGACATTACCTTTCATGTCCACATCGATGCCTCCGCTTTTGCTACTGGATGTGTGTTGGGAAAATCGGGTGAACACAAGATGGATTTTCCCATCAGTTTTTCCAGCCACCAATTCAACGAGACTAAGGGAAAATATACTACGACCAAAAGAGAAGGGTTGGCCATGGTCTACACCATTAAGAAGTTTTTCCATTATCTTCTAGTGTGACCAAATTCATCTTCTTTGTAGACCATCAAGCTATTCTATACTTGGTAAACAAGCCCTGTACAACAGGAAGGATCACCAGGTGGTTGCTTATCTTCCTTGAGTTTGAATTCATTGTTATAGTGAGGAAAGGCTCACAAACATGTCTTGGCAGACCACATGTTAAGGATCCCTAATGGCGAGCCGCCCATGGGTGTGGATGATGATTTACCAAATGCCGCCCTATTCTAACTATGCTTAATTCTTGAGTGGGGCGAGGAGGTAGAATACTTTTTAGCCAACAGCTTACCAATACACTCCCTCCTAAACAAGGATTGTGCTCGTCGCCTAAGTAAACAGGCAGCCCTCCAGCTTATTGCAGGCCAACTCTACAGGAAAGGGAAAGACAAGATTCTTAAATGCTATGTCCGTGAAGATGAATATGTCTTCCTTCTAGAATAGCCTCACTCTGCTTGTGCAGGTGGGCACTTTGCAACAGATATCACTACATGCAAAGTCCTCACAGCCGGGTTATGGTGGCCCACCTTAATGGTGGCGGATGCAGCAGAATACGTCAAGCAATGCGATGAATGCTAATGTGTGGCGATTCTTTTCTTTAAGGACAATGTGCCCTTGAACCTTGTCTTGTCCTTGTTGTTGCAACCATTTGAAAATTGGGGCATTGATTTCATTGGGCCCATTAATCCCACATCCAGATATATAATTGTGCTACAGACTATTACACTAAGTGGGTTGAATCTCGAGCTACCCGTAAAGCTGATGCACGATCGACTGTAAAATTCCTTTATGAATCAGTTTAATACGCTTTGGTTGCCCCCTAGAGCTTGTGAGCGACAATGGAATGCATTTCATTAATGTGAGGAAATCCAATTTCTCTCACAAGAATTCCTTGTTACTACTCATAGAAAGTCTTCCCCCTATTACCCCCAAGTGAATGGCCAAGATGAAAGCACGAACAAGGCTTTGTGTGCCATTGTAACTAAAACTATGGAGGCCAATCACAATGATTGGGAAAAAAAGTTTACAGCAACACTCTGGGCCTATAGAACTTCCTACAAGGTAACTACCAATGGAGTTCTTGGTCCCCAGCTTACGCATTGTTGTACAAGAGAAGCTCATAAGGAATGTCTTAGGCTATCGCCTTTTCGAGCTTGAAAATCTTGACAAAACATGCTTTCTATCTTTATATAACATGATTGTTGAAAAGCTAATTCGTAAACAATGGTTCAACAACCAGCTAAAAGACAAACAAATGAATGAGGGTGATATGGTCCTCCTATTTAGTACAAAAACACATAAAAAGAAACTCAAGCTTATAGGCTTAGGATCCTTCCTAGTCACGGAGATAACCCTACAAAGAGCTATGCGCAAAGAGACACTTGACAGTGTCAAAATCGTGGGCTATTTCAAACGGTAGTACATTAAAATGCTACTATGGCCCACTCACCGAAGCCACCGTAAGGGCCATTCATGAGTGACAAGTAACAACAAAAAAAGGGCCATGAAGACATGAAACAAGCCACCCAATAAGAGGCTAGCAAGGTAAGCCAAGCTTTGGCAAAAGAAAATCATGGTCAACATGGCCCAAGTGGTAGACCTCAAAGAGGAAGAATGGGAGGTGAAGCCTGCTCGATTGTAGCTAGGAATGACCACCCTGACGAGCTTCACCCAAAAACTAGCTCTCGTAGATACATGGGATAATTACAATTTGATGTCTCACAAAACATGGTGTTCCTTTGGGGAACATTCACTGAAAGATACCCCTACCACTATCACAACAGTAGCATCTTAGGAAGTTCACTGCTTAGGCATAGTCACACTTTTGTTCCACATTGGAAATATTCCCTTGGAAGGGAAGTTCTATGTGATGCCTGAAGGAACAATGCATGAAGAAATACTCCTTGGAAGGGGTTGGATGGGACATAACAGCTGAAACATCAATTGGGATGCAAGGACAACTACCTTACAGTTGGGCCTTCGGCCAACTTTCAGCCAAGTTACTATCCTCATGATGGATGAAGAGCCCATATCCGCTACTCCCCCATGCCAAGAAGTCACCCCTCCACTCCCCATCATCATTCCATCCTCAAACTCCCACAAATCCATCCCGCTCAAAAAGAGGCTGATCACCCTTCCAAACTGTTGAGATATCGAGCTCGTCTAGTGAGGCGGTGGCCACTGATGACCCGCTTGGGGGATAGGCCCCACACTTACACCACTGGCATGGTTGGTGAGATCATGGGAGATATGCGGCCAGTGGGATGACAGGCTGTGTGACAGCCATTCTAGAGACTGGCATAGTTATAGCGCCAGCTCATTTAGTCAGGTTCACACTATAGAGAACCCGTGTATGTATTTGGTTGAGTACCTTTCATATTATTGTGTACTCTTATTCTTGTATATGGTGTGTTGAGTGTTGAGTAGAGAAGAAGAAGATTTTTAGCCTCTCACTTTGTGTGTTCTCTATTAGGGTTTTGTGAGTGTGTGTGTGTGCTTGCAAGAGCTCAAGCTCTCCTCCCCCCTGCATCTTTTCATGGTATCAGAGCCTGGTTCGTGCTAAGGGCTGAGCTGCAAGCAAGAGAACCACAAGAAGCGGTACGAGGGTAAGAGCTACAACTACTCTTCCCTATTGTGTTGGTGACTACACCCTTGTCGGGAGCTCTACGGGAGGCACCGGCAAACGATCTCTGATTGAGGAGCTTTCTTTGCGGGAGTGAAGCACTAGGGCAACTATACAGTCCTACGGACTATATAGTTGCCCTTAAACCTCAGTCCTGCGGACTGAGGCTTAAGGGCAGAAAACGCGTTTCGGGCGCGTCTGGACCTCCATTTTTCAGAAAGCAGGCGATTTCGAGCACTGCGGGTAAGTCATCGATTCTCTGCAGAACTCTGTTTTAAGAACTGCAGGAAGACAGATTGACTGTGCAGACACTGTGGGTGCTGCAAAGAGGTCTACAGTTGCCATTGGGTGTATGTATGCACATTGATGTCACTGGTTGTGACATTTGAGAGTACGACAGTACCGCTGTGCAGAAAATACAGCATTTGTGCAGAAAAACCAGAGTGCAGTTTCTGGTAAAATTGTGTGTTTGGCAAGATGTCAAATGATGGGATAACTCAGATTGTGGCTGAGAAGCTTGACAAGAATAACTTCCATGCTTGGAGGTTCAGGTTGACAAATTTCCTGATGGGAAAAGGCTATTGGGACTACATAGAAGGTGAGCATGAAGAGGCACCGGAGATACCGGATATAAATCCAACTGCTGCAGATGTGAAAGAGTTTAAAGACTGGAACCAAGGAGCCAGGAAGGTTATGTATTGGCTTTCCATTAGTATACAGGACACCATGATTGGGCACATTCAGGATGCCAAGTCCCCCAAGGAGGCGTGGGACACCTTGGTAAAGCTCTATGAAACAAATACCAAGGCACGTAAGATACAGTTGAAGAATGAACTTCATACTATGGAGAAAAAGAGCATGTCTGTGAATGATTATGCGTTGAAGATAAAGGGTATTGTGGAATCCCTTGCATCTATTGGTGTGTCAGTAGATGATGATGACAAGGTGGAAGTCTGTCTACGTGGTCTCGGGCCACAATACAAGGCGTTCAAGACGTCCATTATTCAGACTCGGGAAAACATTCCCAACTTTATAGATTTGGTGTCTATGCTGATTATCGAAGAGAAGAACTTGGGTGAAGACCAACAGTCTTCACAAAGCAAAAACAGTTCAGAGCAACAGGCCTTCTACACGAGTTCAGGAAGAGGATGAGGTAGAGGAGGCCGTGGACGCGGTCAAGGAGGTGGCCGAACAGGTAATTAGAATTATGGCCAGCAGCAGCAACAACAACAGTCCCAGAATCAACAACAACAACAACAACACGCAGGTGGAAGAGGCAAATTCAGAGGCAGGGGGAGTCAAAGAGGCCGTGGAAATTGGCAAAGGCAATATAATGATGCACGTGAATGCTATTATTGTGGTAAGCCTGGACATGTGCAGGCAGAATGTTATAAGAAGCAGGCTGACATGCAAAATGGGAAAGTGCAGCAAAACAACTATGCATCCTCAAGTAGAAATAATGAGGATAATGAAAGGTTGTTTGTTATGCAGCATGTCGTGAATGCCATGTCTGAAAATGTTGATGCAGCACAAAAAGATAATGTATGGTATGTGGATTCAGGCGCTTCGAACCACATGACGAGTCATGGGGAGTGGTTCAAGGAGATGAAAAACCCGGAAAGACCAGGTTTTGTGGAAACAGGGGATGACACTGCTCATCCAATTGCCCACGTTGGAGATGTGCCATTGTCTATGCAGGATGGCAAAGTGAAGTACCTTGCAGATGTACTTCATGTACCGAACATAACAAAGAATCTGGTTTCAGTTGGCCAAATGATTGAGCAGGGTTTGCAGGTTCGGTTTAACCCTGATGGGTGTTATGTTGAAGATTTTAAAGACAAGTGCAGGTTGGTTGCAAAAGGCAACAGAGTGGGCAGAATGTTTACATTGAATGTAGACATGCCTGAAATGAGTGCTGCGATGTTTGCAAATGGTTCAGGAGTTGTTGCAGACACAGACATATGGCATAAAAGAATAGGACATGTAAATGTGCAGAGATTGAAGTCTATGCAAACAAAAGGAATTGTGACAGGGCTGCCAAAATTTAAAGTGGAAGGTATGTAGAAAATATGTGAAGCATGCCAATTTGGGAAGCAAACAAAGCATGTGTTTCCACGTAACAGATATGTGAGCAGAAATGCACTAGATGTTGTGCATTCAGATGTATGGGGTCCTACGAAGACCATATCTATGGGAGGCTGCAGGTATTATGTGACTTTCATTGATGACCACACAAGGAAAGTGTGGGTATATTTCATGAAAGAGAAGAGTGAGGTGTTCACTCACTTTCAGAATTTCAGAGTTTTGGTTGAAAAGCAAACAGGAAAATATGTAAAGTGCCTAAGGTCAGATGGAGGGGGAGAGTACTTCTCCAATGAGTTCTCTGAATTTTTGAAGAAGAATGGTATTCGGAGATAGTTTACATGCAGATACACTCCGCAGCAAAATGGAGTTGCTGAGCGGAAAAGCAGGCACATTGCTGAGATTGCGCGGGCATTGATGGAAGAGAAAAATATGCCGCATAGCTATTGGACTGAGGCTGTTTCTACAGCAGTATACATCATGAACAGGACTCCAACTGCAGCCATACATGATGTAACTCCAGAGGAGAGGTTTACTGGCAGAAAACTAGATTTGTCTCATCTAAAAGTCTTTGGATGCATTGCATATGTGCATGTGCCAAATGAGCTGAGAACTAAGCTAGATCCGAAAGCTGAAAAATGTGTGTTTATTGGATATTCCCTTGAGCAAAAGGGATACAGGTGTTATAACCCTGCTACACGTGAGTTGAGGGTAAGCAGGGATGTTGTCTCTGATGAGATGAGCAGCTGGTATGCTGCTGAAAATGAAGCTGTTGGGGCTGATGTGAGTGGAAGTGTGGTTGCACAGAATGCAGGTCAGCAATCACAGTCTTTGAGTGGACCAGGAGAGTCCTCATCTAGTGGGTCTGTTGATAGACCATGGAGTGGCAGGCTGCATCATAATACCAGTCCTGCAAATGTGATTACTACATCACGTAAAGGAAAAGAGAAAGTGGTTGAGCCTCTTGGTATGCCTGACATTTCTGCAGGGCATTCTCATGTTGATGGAGAGTCTAGTGGCTCGGATATGAGCCTTGATGAGGAGCTTGGGATCCCAGCTATGAGAACACCTGCTGGTGTAAAGAAGGCTATGGAAGCCATGAATGAAAAGCTGCGAAGATCTGGGAGAGTGAGAAATCCTGTGCAGAGATTTACCTATGATGGTTATGTGGCACATCACTATGCATATATGGCAAAGGTTGTGCAGGTTGTTGAGCCCACATGCATTGATGAGGCTGTTGGAAATGTGTGTTGGGAGAAAGCTATGGATGAGGAGATGGATGCACTATATGGAAATGAAACTTGGGACTTAGTGCAATTGCCTGAAGGCAAGAAAGCCATTGGATGCAAGTGGGTGTACAAAGTTAAACATAACAGTGATGGAAGCATAAACAGGTATAAGGCTAGATTGGTAGCCAAAGGATATGCACAGACATATGGGATTGATTATGAGGAAACTTTCAGCCCAGTTGCCAAGATGGCAACGGTGAGAGTTGTGATAGCAGTGGCTGCGTCAAAGCAATGGTCTTTACATCAGATGGATGTAAAGAATGCATTCTTGCATGGGGATTTGCAAGAAGAGGTGTATATGTTGCAGCCACCTGGTTATGAGGATGTGGGTCACCCCGAGCATGTTTGCAGGTTGAAGAAAGCCTTGTATGGCTTAAAGCAAGCACCAAGAGCATGGTCTGACAAGATTTCTGAATATCTTGTCACTATTGGCTTTCATATAGCCAATGCAGATTTCTCATTGTATGTGAGACATGGTGATAGAGGAGTTGTGCTTGTTGTCATCTATGTAGATGACTTGATCATTACGGGGGACCATGATGCAGAGATCTTTGATGTAAAGATCTTGCTTAGACAGAAGTTTGAGATGAGGGATCTGGAGGAGCTCAGATATTTCTTGGGCATTAAGGTGATTAGGTCACCACATGGTATTGGATTACTGCAGAGACAGTATGGCTTGGACATGTTGTCCAAGTATGGTATGACAGGCTGTAAGCCTATTTCTGTGCCATTGGATCAGAATGGCAAGTTGAGTGCAGATTCAAGAGAGATCTTGGAGGATCCTACTATGTACAGACGCATAGTAGGAAGTTTGATCTACATGACGATCACCAGACCAGATTTGAGCTATGCTGTTGGGTTGGTGAGTCAGTTTATGCAGGTTCCACGGAAACCGCATTTGGATGCAGTGAGATGCATACTGAGGTATGTGAGGTCTACTTTGCATTGTGGACTATTCTATGAGACTGGGACAGAGATATGTGTACATGGGTACACAGATGCTGATTGGGCTGGTAGTATCTCAGATAGAAGATCTACCAGTGGATTCATGTTTTCTTTGGGGAGTGCTGCTGTGACTTGGAGCAGCAAGAAGTAGCCTACGGTTGCTCTATCGAGTACAGAGGCCGAGTACAGAGGAGCTGCTATGGCAGCATGTGAGGTAGCTTGGTTGAGAAAGCTACTTGCAGATTTGGGTCTATTAGTAGATAGACAAGTTGTCATTTTCTGTGACAACATTAGCAGTATACAGTTGGCCAGGAACCCAGTCTTTCATGCTCGTACGAAGCACATAGAGGTCCACTACCACTTCGTCAGAGAGAAGGTCTTGGCAGGAGACCTTGACCTTGTTTATGTCAGCACCACAGAGGATCAGGTAGCTGACATCTTCACCAAAGCATTGGGTACAGAGAAGCTCCGCAGATTCAGGGCTTCGCTTGGTGTACATGAGATGGAGTTGAGCTCGAGGGGGGGTGTTAAGATATCGAGCTCGTCTAGTGAGGCGGTGGCCACTGATGGGGGATAGGCCCCACACTTACACCACTGGCATGGTTGGTGAGATCATGGGAGATATGCGGCCAGTGGGATGACAGGCTGTGTGACAGCCATTCTAGAGACTGGCATAGTTATAGCGCCAGCTCATTTAGTCGGGTTCACACTATAGAGAACCCGTGTATGTATTTGGTTGAGTACCTTTCATATTATTGTGTACTCTTATTCTTGTATATGGTGTGTTGAGTGTTGAGTAGAGAAGAAGAAGATTTTCAGCCTCTCACCTTGTGTGTTCTCTATTAGGGTTTTGTGAGTGTGTGTGTGTGCTTGCAAGAGCTCAAGCTCTCCTCCCCCCTGCATCTTTTCACAAACACACCACTGCCTCTCACACCCTCCCCACCACCACACTCAGCCAGCAGCCCACTCCCACATCTCAAAAACCACAAAAGCTGCTGACCCACCACAAAAAACTAACCACACTAACACTTCTAACGACACTAACACATGCACATAGAGCATGCCTTCTCCCCATTGGGTTCCTAAGAAGCTCCTAACCGCGTAGGGCTACTATGAGGGCACATCTACCTTGTGGATCCCCCAACAATCCAACTCTCATCCTCATACACGGGCACCCTGAGCTCCTCATCCCCCTCATAGGCAACCAATTCGCCAACCACAAGCCCATAGGGTACGGGGCAAATGTGAGCCCAAACTCTCTCCATGGCCCACCTATCCTCAATCATACCCTCAACCATGCCCAAAACCAACCTCGAGCAGGATCCCAAAACCTCTACTACAAGCCCAACATTTCTATGAGGGCAATCGCCACATTTGGATCCCCAAATCACCACGACACCAACTCCCACCTCATCTCACTCCACATTCACCCACCTTAGAAACCCAAGGTGGCTTTTGCCACAATGACTGCCTAGGAAAAAGGGAAGAAAAAGCTTCACCAACAACACTATGACCCCCATTCCACAGTTGACAGCCCTTACCAATGCTATACCCTCGATGTTGCAACTCCTCCACATGTTATTTTCAGGCTGCCTCGAAATACTCCCAAGCAACTATCAACCTCTCTAGTTTTAGGTACTCCCTTGTCATCAGCCTTTGCATCCCCCCAAGAATCGGATGTTGCCAACCTTGCCCTCACCTAATTGGAATACCGACTCCTCACTTTGGCGAATTGGGCATGCAGTCAATACAAACCCGGCATGGGGTGCTATAACAGCATAGCCCAAGGGTACAAAACCTGACTCAGGGTGCCCAAAAAAATAAGAAGTACTACGCCCTTACAATTCACATCCCCCTTTTCCATGGCCAACAGACCATTCAGAACTTCAAATTTACCACGGTTGTACCAAAGATGCCATGGCCATACCAACATCCAATTGAATTTCCATGGTCGTCCCATTGAGCATTCAAGATGCCATGGTCGTTCTGAATGTGCCACAGATGTTCCAACTTTTTCTCAAGTTACATTAGGGAAATTTTGGCCTCAACTTTGGGCCCTCTAAGAAGTGCCAACTAAGCTTAGAGAGAGAATCCAAAAAGCCTAAACAATGTGAAATTGATTTTGGTGTATTTTCTCTTGGCATTTTCCTGAGATATAAAAGATATATTTCTATTCTTAAATGTATATAAAAATGATAGAATATTGCTAGTTCTCGAAGTCTTCAATTTGTTCATGTACTATATGTACTACGTGAACAATGAATTGGTCAATTCTCCAAGTTTAATGGCTTATATCTCAAAATCTCTACGTACGAGAGCTGAAATAGAATATTTCTTGAAATTTGAACCAAGGATCATGTAAAAATAGTTCAATTTTCCTCCTTGCAAGAAATTTCACCTCAAATTTTGAAGGTTTTCAAGTTTCCTCCCTGCAAGGAACTTTACCTCAAATTTTGAAGGTTTTACATATCAAAGTTTGCAGGTATTAGTTCCTTCAAAATCAAGGTTTGTCTTGCAAATTAGTTAGACTCTTTACTTCTTTTTACTATTTTAGCACCTTTCTCTTTCCATTCAATTTTTTCTACTAATCAAGAACTACAAGGAGGAATACAAAGAAAAGAGACATTTACAACCTACACATCGAGCTTGAACATGAATAGAACCTCTAAGTAAGAGAAATAAACCTAATACTTTGTGTACTGCTTCTAAAGAAATGTTGAGGATGCAAGGGAAGAAAAACATAGATTTATGGATTGATGGGAGGTTATATCCAAAAGACCCTTTTACAAACTCCACACCCCCATTTTAGGAATACGACATCTTTGCTTAACTTTGTTGGAGATGGCTATAATGGGCTCCTAGGATATACACATCATTTGGAAGCAACAAGAAATGTTCTTAAATTAGAAAGAGATTTGTTTAAGAAGGACAACATTCATTTGAAGAAAACCATGGAGCATTGTGTGCAGAATTTATTAAGCAATAAGGAAACCATTTAAGGGCTTGAAAAACAAATGTCTGACCTCATTAGGTCTTCGTAGACGACAAGAAAAACTAAGGGATATTGAGCAAATGAAGCTAGGAGGTGCTAGCATCAAGAAGAGAATACATGCAATCAAGTAAGCTCCTTTCTATTAACTGGTTTATTGTTTCTATTGTGATATTTTATGAATAGCAATCATTATTGTATATCAATTTTTGCATTTCAATATGATATTAGATCATTATTGCACCTTGATAAAGAATCAATGATAGAACCTTCTGGCGCACATTTTAGTCTTCTTTTAGATTTCCAGTATTATGCAGAAGCACTGATGAACGAGAAGAAGAAAAGCAAATAGATAACTTTTTCAAAGAGAATCAACTCAATCCACAAGACATCCAAGCAATACTTGATGAGGCTGGTATATCACACAGAGGGTACTCAGCCATTTATAAGACTTTGCATGAAAAGATGAAGGATTATAGTATGAAAGGATCATTATTGCCAAATCCTTCTTTGGTAAAAAAAATGTGTAAACATGTAAACGAAGAGGTAGTGCAAGCACTGGGAACCCCATTTCATATTGAAGACACCTATGCTGCACCAACAGGAGATGTGGTCTACAATAGATACAATAATATTTTCTATGACTTGGAGGCCTTACGATCATATGATGTTCAATTGTTTGAAGTTACTCCTGAAGAATGTGATGGTGTCCTCAAATTTGTGCTAAAGCTTAATGAGTATCAAATTGTGAAGGAGCGAAAGTTAGAAAGTGTAAGATTCCTCCCCCACACCCTTTTTGATGTCTAGCATATTCCCCTGTAATTAATTCCTTTTCTAAAATATAAGAGATCTTGTTTGTGGCTGTTTTAACCTAGAGAGAGAAAATATTCTAGAGAGAGAATATTCAGATTTTGAATATTTTTGGATAGAAAAATATCTCACCTTATTAAAATGAATCCCCCTGAAACAGAAATTCAGAAAGAATTTTCCAATGTGCAATTGGAATTAATTGGAATAGGTATAAAGAACCTTAGTCTAAGGGTCTAGATTTTCAGAAATTTTTGGATTATGGTCCAATTAAGGTTCCTATGGGCCAATAGCTGTTACCATATTATAGTAGTGATGTGTGTGAACACACTTAGGACCGCCGGGGCACTTTTTCCCTCACTAGGAGGTTTTTTCCCCCGTGCATTGTATATACGCCCATTATCTTCTAGGGCTTGTTATCTTTCATTTTTGGCACTCATAATACACTACTGTGTTGTGCTCAAGCTTCCTCATCTTCTTGAAGTTGTGTGTGCATTCCTGCAACCCTAATTCCAACAATTGGTATCAGAGCAGGCTTCCTCCTCCCGGGCAGCATCACCGGCACCTGCCGCTTCATCTCCTCCGATTGCGACGAGGTTTCACGAGCGTCAGCAGGTTAGTATATGCCGTGGGAGAGCCCGTAGGGCTGGTTTGTTTCAGAATTTTGATCTGAAGTCATTTCGCCCTCCGTTTTTGCATTCCAAGTACTGCGCAGGCAAAATCGTCCTACTGTGCAGATTTTCTGTCAAGATTAAAATCTGCAGGACAGGTGCCCATTCGTCTGTTTTGGGCTGTGCTATATAGCACAGGTCGATTTTATACAGGTTTTCCTCTTGCAGACAGCATTTACATCTAGTAGTACAGTCATTGGCCATGGCTGACAACAATGATGTATTCCGCATGTTGGCTGCTGAGGATAAGTTGGATGGCACCAACTATCCATTGTGGGCATATATGATGCGACATGTATTGGTAGCAAAGGGGTTATGGAATATTGTGCAGGGTATTGATGCACGTCCTATTGTGGCTGGGAATGCTGCAAACACATCAGAAACAGGTACTGTTGATGATGGTGCAGGCACAAGTGCTGTAGCAGCTGTTCGAGAACCACCACTTTCAGCAGAGCAGATTCGTTGGGATGGTAGAGATGCGCAGGCTCATGCCTTGATTGCGCTGTCTGTCAAACGTACCATTATCCCACATATTCGCTCCTGCAGGACTTCTAAGGATGCTTGGGATGTACTTGCCACATTGTATCAGGCAAGAAATGAGGCTCGTGTTGCTTATCTCCGAAAACAGTTGGAGAATGAGCATATGAACGAAGGTGATTCTATGGATAGCTTTTTGACAAAGATCAAAGATTTCAAAGAGCAGCTCATTTCTGCAGATGAAATCCTGTCAGACAGTTCACTTGTGCAGACTGTTTTGAATGGTCTACCAGATTCTTATCAGGGTTTTGCTTCCACTCTTCGCTTGATGATGAAAGGCAATCCCAATGCCTTATCATTTGAGGAGTTAGTTTCTGTTTTGCTGCAAGAAGACCAGTCAAGGCAAAACAGGAATAGTATGCGTGTCGCAGATCAAGCTTTCGGTGCTAGTCAGAGAAGCGGGAAAGGTAAAGCTGGCTTTTCTTCTAGTAAGCAGAAATCTGCAAATGCTGCGCAACCAAAGAAGGAAGACAAAGATGAGAAGAAGGGTGACAAACAGAAGACATTTTGCAAGTACTGTAAGGGAAATGATCATGTCATCAAAGCGTGTCCTAAGCTGGCTGCGAAAGAGGCTAAGAAGAAAGAGGCTGGTATGGCTGTTGCAGATGCCTCTCCTTCTAACAATGAATCTGCTAATGTTGTGCTAGATACACAATGGGCATTCAATGCGCAGTGCAGTTATGACCCATCTTTGCATGACACATGTATGTCTGCAGTAGATTCAGATGTATGGTACTTTGACAGTGGTGCCACTAAGCATATCACCTCGCAGCGCAGTTTATTCACTTTCCTTGAGTCTGCTCCCACAGGGAATACTGTCACTTGTGCCAATAACTCCTCTTATCCCGTTAAAGGAGTTGGACAGATTGTGCTGAATGTTGCAAATGGCAACACCTTTACACTTTTTGATGCATTGTATGTGCCAGGGATCAAAAAGAATCTGCTGTCAGTCTCCGCATTTGCCAAAACAGGTTTGGTTGTAAAATTTGTGGATGACAGATGTACTGTTCATGATCTCTCTTGTGGTGACATCATTGTAGCATCTGGTTCACTATGTCGAGGGCTGTATAAGCTCAATATGGATGGCAAATGTGTAGAGGATTCAGCATGTGCTATTATGGATACGCAGGCTATTTCAAATGCAAAACTGTGGCATGCACGTTTTGGTCATCTGAATTTTGCAAGTTTGCTGCGCCTGCAGAAATCTGAAATGGTGTCTTCTTTGCCTAAGCTTGAGGCACCTGTCAAGCATGTTTGTGAGGGCTGCATATTGGGTAAAATGCAGCGTGCTTCCTTTCCCAAAGATGGATCAGTGAGAGCTGAACGCAGATTGCAGCTTGTTCACAGTGATGTTTGTGGTCCCATGCAAACTCCATCATTTGGAAACTACCTTTACTTCGTGACTTTCATTGATGATTTTACCAGGCATGCATGGGTATATCCTTTGAAGGCAAAGTCCGAAGTGTTTTTGTGCTTCAAACAGTTTTTGGTTATGGCTGAAAATGTGTCAGAAAGTAAGATGGGCACCCTCCGTTCAGATCGAGGGGGGGAGTATATGTCTTCAGAATTTAATGCATTTCTGGCTGAGCGTGGGATAAAACACCAATGTACAGTGCCGTATACACCACAGCAAAATGGTGTGGCTGAGAGAAAAAACAGGTCTCTCATGGAAATGGCAAGATGTATGGTTAAGAGTCAAAGTCTACCACATGGTTTTTGGCTTGAGGCTGTCATGTGTGCCACTTATGTACTAAACAGGTGTCCCACCAAAGCATTACAGGTTGTCACTCCATATGAGGCATGGCATGGCCGCAAGCCATCTGTTGGCCATTTACGTGTTTTTGGTTGCCTGGCATATGCATTAGTGCCTGTGCAACATCGCAGAAAATTGGATGACAAAGCTGTCAAATGTATTTTTGTTGGATATAGTGCTGAGAGCAAAGGCTATCGTTTGTATCATCCACAGACAAAGCGCATTTTGGTTAGCCGTGATGTTGTTTTTGTGGAAGATGCAGTTCAGCCCTTGGTTTCATGTACTAAGGAGACAGATATCAGCTCACGTGATGTCTATGATACATTGTTGCCTCTTTTCAGTGGTGCACAGTCAAGTGCAATACCTCATGAGGCAGTTTTTCAGCCTATGCAGGTTTTAAATGATGGCACAGATCAGCCTATATCTGATGCAGATGTGCATGATGCACTTGAGGATGAGAGACAAGAGATTGAGGGCTCTAGGAATATGCCTAGATGGCTGGTGCAGACTTTGCGTGACAGCAAGTTGGATGCCCCTTTGTCTAGTCGCACTCGTTCTGGCTCTCATGGTGCCTCTTATGCGTCAGATTGTTATGCATTGGCTGTTTCTAGTATGTGCGATGAAAGTGAGCCTGTTTCATTTGATGAGGCACAAAGTTCAGAAAATTGGATGGCTGCTATGCAAGCAGAATACGATGCTATTATGAAGAATGGTACATGGTCTTTATGTGACTTGCCCCCTGGCAAGAAGGCCATTGGCACTAAGTGGGTATACAAATTGAAGCGTAAGCCTGATGGCACAGTGGATCGCCATAAGGCTAGGCTTGTTGCAAAAGGTTATGCTCAAGAGAAGGGCATTGATTTTGATGAGACTTTTGCTCCCACATGTCGTATGACCACTGTTCGTAGCATCTGTGCATTAGCAGCTCATAATGGTTGGAATGTACATCAGCTGGACATAAAGACTGCGTTCTTAAATGGAGATTTGCATGAGGAGGTGTATGTATCGCAGCCTCGTGGTTTTGTTCAAAGAGGGCAGGAAAACAAAGTGTGCAGGTTAAAAAAGGCTTTATATGGTTTAAAGCAAGCTCCACGAGCTTGGTATGAAAAAATACATGCATATTTGACTGCACATGGGTTTCAGAATAGTCCAACAGAAAGCACTTTGTATGTTAAACGTGTGGATGGTGTACATCTAATCATTGCTCTCTATGTCGATGACATGCTGCTCACAGGACCAAATGAGAGTCATATTGCTGATTTTAAGGCTGATTTGAATGCCTCTTTTGAGATGTCAGATTTGGGGCATTTGCATCATTATTTGGGGATACAATTTAAGCAGTGTGATGGAGGTATTGCTTTGTGTCAGACAAAGTATGTTGAAACATTGTTGCGGAGATTTGGCCTTGAAGACTGCAAGCCTATTGCTACTCCAATGGAGACAGGTTTGAAGTTGAGTCTTCATGATGCTGGAGATCACTTTGATGTCACACTCTATCAGACAGCTGTTGGTTGCCTCATTTATGTATGCATTACGAGGCCAGACATTCAGTTTGCAGTCTCACAGGTGAGCAGATTTATGCATAGCCCAGGCATTAAGCATTGGCAGGCAGTGAAGCGTATCTTTCGCTATTTGAGTGGTACTCGGCATCTTGGGTTGTTTTATCCCAAGGGGGGATCATTGCCGCCAGATTTACATGCTTTTTCAGATTCTGACTGGGCTGGTTGTTATGACACACGCGTGTCCACGAGTGGTTTTTGCTTCATGCTTGGAAGCTCATGCATATCATGGTTGAGCAAGAAGCAGCCTACTGTGGCCACTTCTAGTTGTGAAGCTGAGTACAGGGCAGCTTTCACAGCTACGGTTGAGTGTGTGTGGCTCAGACGCCTTATGGCTGATTTGGGTGTTGGGCAGCCATCTGCCACCACCATCTTCACTGACAGTCAGAGCGCATTGGCAGTTGCGCGGAACCCAGTGTTCCATGCTCGTACGAAGCACATTGAGGTGCACCACCATTATGTCAGGGAGAGACTCTCTGCAGGAGAGATCAGTTTGGCTTATGTGCCAACACAGGATAACCTTGCAGACCTTTTCACAAAGGCTCTGCCTCGTGAGAAGTTCGAAGCTTTTCGCAAAGCTTTGGGCTTACTCCCTTTTGTGGATTCGTCCACATAGCTAGACACTTCCCTATACATGAGTGCTAGCTCTTGTTCACCGCATCACTCCAGGGGGGATTTGTTACCATATTATAGTAGTGATGTGTGTGAACACACTTAGGACCGCCGGGGCACTTTTTCCCTCACTAGGAGGTTTTTTCCCCCGTGCATTGTATATACGCCCATTATCTTCTAGGGCTTGTTATCTTTCATTTTTGGCACTCATAATACACTACTGTGTTGTGCTCAAGCTTCCTCATCTTCTTGAAGTTGTGTGTGCATTCCTGCAACCCTAATTCCAACAATAGCATCAATCCATGTGTAGGGAGGAGATAAATCCAATTTGTAAAAGAAAATACCCAAAAATGAGTCAATGCTCACATAAGGTGAAGAGTTGAAAATGTACAAGGTTTATTAGTAAAAAACTATGAGCAATAAAATTTTGACACATATGTAAGGAAGGGGAGTTCTTTAAAGAAGGTGCCAAATCAAAATGGAACCAAATCAAATCAAAAAGTAACCAAACTAGGTCTAAATCTAGTCCAAATTCAACCAAACTGACTTGGAAAATTCTAGAATCAGTTTGTTTGGTTAGGAGCTCAATTTTTCCTATAAATAGAAGCCTTCCCTTGTTGAAAAAAATATAGTGTCTTATGCTTTGTTACTCTACTCCACCTAAGCCAAGAACTGTGAATTCTTTAATAATTCACTAGTTTTTGACACTTCTCTCTTTCTTCAATCCCCATTGGTGGCTCCATCAACATACTAAACCAATTGATTGGTTGGGGGCCTCTACCGTGATCAAAGAATCAAGCAAATTATAAGATAAGTATAGTGAATTTTGATCTTTTCTATAATTTCTCAATGATTCTCTCTTCTCAACCCCTCTCAAGCTTGAATATAAGGAACCCCAGAATAAAATTGGATCTTAAGAAAAAGAGCTGTCCTCTACCTTGCGAGATGAGGACATCTCGCACTTTTTTAAGTGGGGTAGAATGTAAGATTCCTCCCCAGCCTTCGAGGTATACAGGAGTAAGAATCTCCCTTTTTGATCTTATAATTATTCCCTCTCTAAAATAAAAGAAAGTTTCTGTTTAAAAAAGGAAGACCCTTTCCCTAGAATACTTCTCAGGAGTCCCACCTGTTTTAAGGATTTAGAACAATGAGTTCAAAAGTGAGAATCGGTGTTTTGGATACCAAGGTTTTGGTTTTCATTCGAGTACGGCCCAAAAGAAGTTCTTTATCTCTTGGGGAGTATAAGAAGTTATCCCCCAGATATTGTGACCCTTATATCTGAATTCAATGAAAGTAGGTGACTTAGCCTACAAGCTTCTTTTACCTCCTCATCTCAAAATTCTTAATGCCTTCTATAGAAAAATGTGTCAAACACAAATCATGGAAAGACGGTAAAACTTCAGTGGCAAGTTACCGTTGGCTTCTAGGTTACGCTAGCTCCTTCCTTTATATAAGTCGTAACTTTTACTTGTCGCTCACAGTAATCTTACTTCCATCGATCCCCCTTCTTCTTAATCTCCTTCATGGCTTGGCAACAAGAATTAGTTTTATCCATGATGATTTCTCACCTTCAAGACGCAAGAGATTTTGTGAAGAAAGACTTTATAGAACAGTATGAGCGCTCACTTTTTCCTCACCTAGGAACTTCTGTAGCTCAGACCAAATGGCGGACCTATCAAAACATAACTAGGGTAACACCCTGGGGTCTGCAGCACTTTCGTAACAATGTCCGCTTAGCCATGGTTATTGAAGCTTTGGGTTTGGGTCCCCGATACTACTGCGTCATGAGATCAAGGCATCTTGGGTTTTCTGAGCAGGTCTTCTTACTGGCGTGTTTTCTTCCTTATGAAAGATATGCCTTTATCCCATTTTTGGCTTGCCTCTCAGAGGTCCTTTTGTCAGATCACCTCATACCATTGAGATAGGTGCGGCAATAACCAGCAGAATCATTCCCATAGATGAGTTACCCTATACTTGTGCAGCTTGTGAGTGCTGCTTTTGTGACCATATGATGGACGGGCTTATGGAAGTGTAAAGAGTTCTTCTATCTTTACTGTATAAGTTCCGAGAATGAATAAAGTTTAAATCTTGTTCTTATCTTGCTTTCTTTAAGACTTTTCTTGGTGGTTAATCTTGATTAAAATTTCTCTCTAAGTCTCATATTCGTGCATCTTGCGAAATTATCCCAGTTTGCGAGATGAGGACATCTCGCATTTTTTAAGTGGGGTAGAATGTAAGATTCCTCCCCCAAACCCTTTTTGATGTCTAGCATATTCCCCTGTAATCAATTCCTTTTCTGAAATATAAGAGATCTTGTTTGTGGCTGTTTTAACCTAGAGAGAGAAAATATTCTAGAGAGAGAATATTACAATTTTGAATATTTTTGGATAGAAAAATAACTCACCTTATTAAAATGAATCCCCCTGAAACAGAAATTCAGAAAGAAATTTCCAATGTGCAATTGGAATTAATTGGAATAGGTATAAAGAACCTTAGTCTAAGGAAGGGGAGTTCTTTAAAGAAGGTGCATATTTCACATAAGATGAAGAGTTAAAAATGTACAAGGTTTATTAGTAAAAAACTAGGAGCAATAAAATTTTGACACATATGTAAGGAAGGGGAGTTCTTTAAAGAAGGTGCATATTTCACATAAGATGAAGAGTTGAAAATGTACAAGGTTTATTAGTAAAAAAAACTATGAGCAATAAAATTTTGACACATATGTAAGGAAGGGGAGTTCTTTAAAGGAGGTACATATTTCACATGCTTGAATGAGTTTTAAACTCAAAAATAATGTGATATTTTTATCCCTCATCTCTCTTGAACCAAACCAAATCAAAATGGAACCAAATCAAATCAAAAAGTAACCAAACTAGGCCAAAATCTAGTCCAAATTCAACCAAACCGACTTGGAAAATTCTAGAATCAGTTTGTTTGGTTAGGAGCTCAATTTTTTCTATAAATAGAAGCCTTCCCTTGTTGAAAAAAATATAGTGTCTTATGCTTTGTTACTCTACTCCACCTAAGCCAAGAACTGTGAATTCTTTAATAATTCACTAGTTTTTGACACTTCTCTCTTTCTTCAATCCCCATTGGTGGCTCCATCAACATACTAAACCAATTGATTGGTTGGGGGCCTCTACCGTGATCAAAGAATCAAGCAAATTATAAGATAAGTATAGTGAATTTTGATCTTTTCTATAATTTCTCAATGATTCTCTCTTCTCAACCCCTCTCAAGCTTGAGAAGCTTAATTGATATGGTTTTTGAATTGCTATTAAAGTTAATTAATTAATGATAGTAAAGAATTACATAAAATTCTATTTATATTCAATTCTAATGGTTTTTCTCTCTCTCACTTAAGAAATGGTCATACTCATGACCCTTTTCAATCCAAATGAAGCTTTTCATAAGGCTTTTCCTTAATCCAAGATTAAGCTATGCTTGAGGCCAAATTAATGGCTTTTTTCTATGCTTTTAGTTTATGTATATCGATGATTCAATCCATTATGGATTGATGATCCAATTAGAGACCATTCTAATTATTTCCTTAATGATAAGCCTTATCCCTTAGAAAAAATTGAGATTTATCAGTCATAGTAGCGGAGCTATGGCAAAATTTTTATAGAAATTACGCATAAAATAATTTCATTCAAAGCATAAAAAGAGGACTTCCTACCATATTCTAGGAACTATCATCCTAGATTAATTAAAAGAATTTTATTATGCATGTAGATGTATAGATGAGGATGTAAATGGAGATGTGGATGGATGCATGTAGATGTAGATGTATAGATGTAGATGTGAATGGAGATGTGGATGTATGCATGTAGATGTAGATGTATAGATGTAGATGTGGATGTGGAGGTGGATGTATGCATGTAGATGTAGATGTGGATGTGGATGTGGAGGTGGATGTATGCATGTAGATGTAGATGTATAGATGTGGATGTGAATGTGGAGGTGGATGTATACATGTAGATGTAGATGTATGGATGTGAGTGTGAATGTGGAGGTGGATGTATGCATGGAGATGTGGATGTATGCATATAGAAGTAGATGTATAGATGAGGATGTAAAGGGAGATGTGGATGGATGCATGTAGATGTAGATGTGAATGGAGATATGGATGTATTCATGTAGATGTAGATGTATAGATGTAGATGTGGATGTGGATGTGGATGGATGCATGTAGATGTAGATGTATAGATGTAGATGTGAATGGAGATGTGGATGTATGCATGTAGATGTAGATGTATAGATGTAGATGTGCATGTGGAGGTGGATGTATGCATGTAGATGTAGATGTGGATGTGGATGTGGAGGTGGATGTATGCATGTAGATGTAGATGTATAGATGTGGATGTGAATGTGGAGGTGGATGTATGCATGTAGATGTAGATGTATGGAGGTGAATGTGAATGTGGATGTGGATGTATGCATAGAGATGTGGATGTATGCATGTAGATGTGAATGTACGCATATAGATGTGGATGTATGGATGTGAATGTGCATGTAGATGTGGATGTATGGATGTGGATGCATGAATGTGCATGTAGATGTGGATGTGAAAATAGATGTATGGATGTAGATGTGGATGTATGGATGTGAATGTGGATGTAGATGTGGATATATGTATGGATGTGAATAAATGATATGTAATGTGAAGGAATCTGAAGTGATGAGATGGAAAATGATGTGATGGGATGAGTATACATATAAATGGAATATGGAATAAGTAATGTAGATTGATGAGGGATAATGTGGAAAAATGAAAGTTAAAATAGAAACTGTATTGTAAACTGTTTGTAAATGACTGTTTTATGTCAACAATGCTGGGGGAGCATTTTGACCATCTTGTGATTAAGGTCGTGGAGACCTAACTGATAAAGTTGCAACTGCTGTGACGGAGAGTCAATGAAGGACGTCTCGCGTAGCAAGGTCGGCCGAGGTCTTGACCAGCCTCGGTGCGATTAAAATGGTGAGCTTCCGCCGGTGTACGGTGGATGAGGGGCCAAGGAAGCGGCCTATGAGTGAAGCGCTAGGTCACCTGCGAAGGATCCTAGAGGGTGCTGACCATACGGTTCTCGGGCTCTGGGTCGCCTAGGATACCCACGCGTGCGTCGAGGAAGATATTGGAACAAGAGTAGGAGTTGTTTTCTGAAATCGGGCATGGATCTGGTTGATTGACCTTGCTGGTCTTCAATGGATGAGTCCATGGCTCTTTATATGGATCTGTTGGTTGATCTTGTTGATCTTCAACGAGAGTCCATCTTGATAAGTGATTATATTGCCGAGTATTATGGGCTAGGGATTAGGAAACGGCCCCTGAGTGGACAGGTGGTGAGCGTCCTAGTTACCAATGATGCCATAGATACTCTGATGAAGGAATGATGGGAAAATTAAGAATCAACTGGATAAATTGGAAGATGGTGATCAGTGATACTATGGTTTTATTAAAGGATTGTTTTAAACTGGTTGAATCTGTGAAAAGGCAATTTCATATTGGGTGTGTGAGTGGTGTGACTAGTTTTATTTTGCATGAACATCCGGCTAGGGGACCTTGGAACTCTTTTCCTTGGTACCCGGGACAAAACCTAACCAAATTCTTAATTGGATCCCATCACTACAGTGGTTGGGCGGTTGGCTAACCCATGGGACTGGATGGGGTTAGGCTGGACTGATGGATCTGTAAATCGAGACTCAAACTTTTATTTTTACGATAGATAAAATAAATCCCGGACAGTAATTGTTCTATGGATAGGAATCAACGGCTGTGCCTCTTGAATGGGGAAAAAAGCGTTGATCCCAATGCTCCAAGTGCAAGTTTCTTCCTTGATCTGACCAAGTATCTTATAGATGTAATTGGATCAGCTCGATCAGAAATGATCTTGACTACGTTAGAGTAAAAAGTTATCCTGGTGGAATCGCCCGTGCCTTCTGATAAAGGAAGTTTTTCCGGGTTCGGTTTTAGAACAACCGACGGATTAGTCTTTTGTCCGGATATCCGTGGGCGAGGTCCGAATGTGGGACCCCTGTCCCACGCGAGAAGTGCTACTTTCGCTGCCAGTATCCTGAATCCGTTGCTCGGTGGGAACAGGGATCTTACAGTTGGTATCAGAGCATTTGGTTAATAAAGATCAACTGAGAAGACAAATATATCAAAAAATTATCAAGAAACACAAAAAGGTTATAATTGTGTGAGATAATTCATATAATTTGATATTCAAACTGAAATTCGTAATTTGGTAATTGGGTCTTCAGATGGAAGTACCGCAATTATATAGAATCCCTGACTTGCTTGAGGCCTAGACATGATAGTATTTACCTTATAATTCCAAGGGCCGTGACTACCCGTATATACCGAGAGTATACTGCAGCTCTTTACTGACAGTATATACGAGTAAATCTAAGACTTGAAATTATAAGCGTTAATGCTATCCAGATGATGATTTCGAATGTGATTGATATGATTTTTAATTCTGTTTGAGAATTGATGAATTGATTTGGATTCTGATTGAAAATTCTGATTGAAAAATGATGATTTTTAAAAATTAGTTGAAATATAATGAAACCACAATGAGGGGGAATGGGACAAGTCCCTGTGATGATATTCATAACTAGAATGATGATAATGAATTCAGCAAATCACTATGAGATTAGTGGGTTGTGCTGTCAGATTGCTACTGTTAATACTTGATCGGTAGATAAAGTTAAGGGATGTCAAATTGAAAACTTGCTTGACTGAAATTCCATGGAGGAATGTTCCGAAAGAAACTTTTCGGACTAATGGACCATTATCATGTTAAAGATATGAATGATATGATCTAAATGAATTGTAATTTAATGATGAGTTCTATATAGGGGATATTTATCCCAGTGTTCTATGACCAGAATATAAGGAACCCCAGAATAAAATTGGATCTTAAGAAAAAGAGCTATCCTCTACCTTGCGAGATGAGGACATCTCGCACTTTTTTAAGTGGGGTAGAATGTAAGATTCCTCCCCAGCCTTCGAGGTATACATGAGTAAGAATCTCCCTTTTTTATCTTATAATTATTCCCTCTCTAAAATAAAAGAAAGTTTCTGTTTAAAAAAGGAAGACCCTTTCCCTAGAATACTTCTCAGGAGTCCCACCTGTTTTAAGGATTTAGAACAATGAGTTCAGAAGTGAGAATCGGTGTTTTGGATACCAAGGTTTTGGTTTTCATTCGAGTACGGCCCAAAAGAAGTTCTTTATCTCTTGGGGAGTATAAGAAATTATCCCCCAGATATTGTGACTCTTATATCTGAATTCAATGAAAGTAGGTGACTTAGCCTACAAGCTTCTTATACCTCCTCATCTCAAAATTCTTAATGCCTTCTATAGAAAAATGTGTCAAACACAAATCATGGAAAGACGGTAAAACTTCAGTGGCAAGTTACCGTTGGCTTCTAGGTTACGCTAGCTCCTTCCTTTATATAAGTCGTAACTTTTACTTGTCGCTCACAGTAATCTTACTTCCATCGATCCCCCTTCTTCTTAATCTCCTTCATGGCTTGGCAACAGGAATTAGTTTTATCCATGATGATTTCTCACCTTCAAGACGCAAGAGATTCTGTGAAGAAAGACTTTATAGAACAGTATGAGCGCTCACTTTTTCCTCACCTAGGAACTTCTGTAGCTCAGACCAAATGGCGGACCTATCAAAACATAACTAGGGTAACACCCTGGGGTCAGCAGCACTTTCGTAACAATGTCCGCTTAGCCATGGTTATTGAAGCTTTGGGTTTGGTCCCCGATACTACTGCGTCATGAGATCAAGGCATCTTGGGTTTTCTGAGCGGGTCTTCTTATTGGCGTGTTTTCTTCCTTATGAGAAGAGATGCCTTTATCCCGTTTTTGGCTTGCCTCCCAGAGGTCCTTTTGTTAGATCACCTCATACCACTGAGATAGGTGCGGCAATAACCAGCAGAATCATTCCCATAGATGAGTTACCCTATACTTGTGCAGCTTGTGAGTGCTGCTTTTGTGACCATATGATGGACGGGCTTATGGAAGTGTAAAGAGTTCTTCTATCTTTACTGTATAAGTTCCGAGAATGAATAATGTTTAAATCTTGTTCTTATCTTGCTTTCTTTAAGACTTTTCTTGGTGGTTAATCTTGATTAAAATTTTTCTCTAAGTCTCATATTCGTGCATCTTGCGAAATTATCCCAGTTTGCGAGATGAGGACATCTCGCATTTTTTAAGTGGGGTAGAATGTAAGATTCCTCCCCCAAACCCTTTTTGATGTCTAGCATATTCCCCTGTAATCAATTCCTTTTCTGAAATATAAGAGATCTTGTTTGTGGCTGTTTTAACCTAGAGAGAGAAAATATTCTAGAGAGAGAATATTAAGATTTTGAATATTTTTGGATAGAAAAATATCTCACCTTATTAAAATGAATCCCCCTGAAACAAAAATTCAGAAAGAATTTTCCAATGTGCAATTGGAATTAATTGGAATAGGTATAAAGAACCTTAGTCTAAGGGTCTAGATTTTCAGAAATTTTTGGATTATGGTCCAATTAAGGTTCCTATGGGCCAATAGCATCAATCCATGTGTAGGGAGGAGATAAATCCAATTTGTAAAAGAAGATACCCAAAAATGAGTCAATGCTCACATAAGGTGAAGAGTTGAAAATGTACAAGGTTTATTAGTAAAAAACTATGAGCAATAAAATTTTGACACATATGTAAGGAAGGGGAGTTCTTTAAAGAAGGTGCATATTTCACATAAGATGAAGAGTTGAAAATGTACAAGGTTTATTAGTAAAAAACTATGAGCAATAAAATTTTGACACATATGTAAGGAAGGGGAGTTCTTTAAAGAAGGTGCATATTTCACATAAGATGAAGAGTTAAAAATGTACAAGGTTTATTAGTAAAAAACTAGGAGCAATAAAATTTTGACACATATGTAAGGAAGGGGAGTTCTTTAAAGAAGGTGCATATTTCACATAAGATGAAGAGTTGAAAATGTACAAGGTTTATTAGTAAAAAAGCTATGAGCAATAAAATTTTGACACATATGTAAGGAAGGGGAGTTCTTTAAAGGAGGTACATATTTCACATGCTTGAATGAGTTTTAAACTCAAAAATAATGTGATATTTTTATCCCTCATCTCTCTTGAACCAAACCAAATCAAAATGGAACCAAATCAAATCAAAAAGTAACCAAACTAGGCCCAAATTCAACCAAACTGACTTGGAAAATTCTAGAATCAGTTTGTTTGGTTAGGAGCTCAATTTTTCCTATAAATAGAAGCCTTCCCTTGTTGAAAAAAATATAGTGTCTTATGCTTTGTTACTCTACTCCACCTAAGCCAAGAACTGTGAATTCTTTAATAATTCACTAGTTTTTGACACTTCTCTCTTTCTTCAATCCCCATTGGTGGCTCCATCAACATACTAAACCAATTGATTGGTTGGGGGCCTCTACCGTGATCAAAGAATGGTGAAAATAGATGTATGGATGTAGATGTGGATGTATGGATGTGAATGTGGATGTGGATGTGGATATATGTATGGATGTGAATAAATGATATGTAATGTGAAGGAATCTGAAGTGATGAGATGGAAAATGATGTGATGGGATGAGTATACATATAAATGGAATATGGAATAAGTAATGTAGATTGATGAGGGATAATGTGGAAAAATGAAAGTTAAAATAGAAACTGTATTGTAAACTGTTTGTAAATGCTGTTTGTAAATGACTGTTTTATGTCAACAATGCTGGGGGAGCATTTTGACCATCTTGTGATTAAGGTCGTGGAGACCTAACTGATAAAGTTGCAACTGCTGACGGAGAGTCAATGAAGGACGTCTCGCGTAGCAAGGTCGACCGAGGTCTTGACCAGCCTCGATGCGATTAAAATGGTGAGCTTCCGGTACGGTGGATGAGGGGCCAAGGAAGCGGCCTATAAGTGAAGCGCTAGGTCACCTGCGAAGGATCCTAGAGGGTGCTGACCATACGGTGCTCGGGCTCTGGGTCGCCTAGGATACCCACGCGTGCGTCGAGGAAGATCTTGGAACAAGAGTAGGAGTTGTTTTCTGAAATCGGGAATGGATCTGGTTGATTGACCTTGCTGGTCTTCAATGGATGAGTCCATGGCTCTTTATATGGATCTGTTGGTTGATCTTGCTGCTGATCTTCAACGAGAGTCCATCTTGATAAGTGATTATATTGCCGAGTATTATGGGCTAGGGATTAGGAAATGGCCCCTGCGTGGACAGGTGGTGAGCGTCCTAGTTACCAATGATGCCATAGATACTCTGATGAAGGAATGATGGAAAAATTAAGAATCACCTGGATAAATTGGAAGATGGTGATCAGTGATACTATGGTTTTATTAAAGGATTGTTTTAAACTGGTTGAATCTGTGAAAAGGCAATTTCATATTGGGTGTGTGAGTGGTGTGACTAGTTTTATTTTGCATGAACATCCGGCTAGGGGGCCTTGGAACTCTTTTCCTTGGTGCCCGGGACAAAACCTAACCAATTTCTTAATTGGATCCCATCACTACAGTGGTTGGGCGGTTGGCTAACCCATGCGACTGGATGGGGTTAGGCTGGATTGATGGATCCGTAAATCGAGACTCAAACTTTTGTTTTTACGATAGATAAAATAAATCCCGGACAGTAATTATTCTATGGATAGGAATCAACGGCTGTGCCTCTTGAATGGGGAAAAAAGCGTTGATCTAAATGATCCAAGTGCAAGTTTCTTCCTTGATCTGACCAAGTATCTTATAGATGTAATTGGATCAGCTCGATCAGAAATGATCTTGACTACATTAGAGTAAAAAGTTATCCTGGTGGAATCGCCCGTGCCTTCTGATAAAGGAAGTTTTTCCGGGTTCGGTTTTAGAAAAACCGACGGATTAGTCTTTTGTCCGGATATTCGTGGGCGAGGTCCGAATGTGGGACCCCTGTCCCACGCGAGAAGTGCTACTTCCGCTGCCAGTATCCTGAATCCGTTGCTCGGTGGGAACAGGGATCTTACAGTTGGTATCAGAGCATTTGGTTAATAAAGATCAACTGAGAAGACAAATATATCAAAAATTTATCAAGAAACACAAAAAGGTTATAATTGTGTGAGATAATTCATACAATTTGATATTCAAACTGAAATTCGTAATTTGGTAATTGAGTCTTCAGATGGAAGTACCGCAATTATATAGAATCCCTGACTTGCTTGAGGCCTAGACATGATAGTATTTACCTTATAATTCCAAGGGCCGTGACTACCCGTATATACCGAGAGTATACTGCAGCTCTTTACTGACAGTATATACGAGTAAATCTAAGACTTGAAATTATAAGCGTTAATGCTATCCAGATGATGATTTCGAATGTGATTGATATGATTTTTAATTCTGTTTGAGAATTGATGAATTGATTTGGATTCTGATTGAAAATTCTGATTGAAAAATGATGATTTTTAAAAATTAGTTGAAATATAATGAAACCACAATGAGGGGGAATGGGACAAGTCCCTGTGATGATATTCATAACTAGAATGATGATAATGAATTCAGCAAATCACTATGAGATTAGTGGGTTGTGCTGTCAGATTGCTACTGTTAATACTTGATTGGTAGATAAAGTTAAGGGATGTCAAATTGAAAACTTGCTTGACTGAAATTCCGTGGAGGAATGTTCCGAAAGAAACTTTTCGGACTAATGGACCATTATCATGTTAAAGATATGAATGAATTGTAGTTTAATGATGAGTTCTATATAGGGGATATTTATCCCAGTGTTCTATGACCAGAATATAAGGACTCTATAAGGAACCCCAGAATAAAATTGGATCTTAAGAAAAAGAGCTGTCCTCTACCTTGCGAGATGAGGACATCTCGCACTTTTTTAAGTGGGGTAGAATGTAAGATTCCTCCCCAGCCTTCGAGGTATACAGGAGTAAGAATCTCCCTTTTTGATCTTATAATTATTCCCTCTCTAAAATAAAAGAAAGTTTCTGTTTAAAAAAGGAAGACCCTTTCCCTAGAATACTTCTCAGGAGTCCCACCTGTTTTAAGGATTTAGAACAATGAGTTCAGAAGTGAGAATCGGTGTTTTGGATACCAAGGTTTTGGTTTTCATTCGAGTACGGCCCAAAAGAAGTTCTTTATCTCTTGGGGAGTATAAGAAGTTATCCCCCAGATATTGTGACCCTTATATCTGAATTCAATGAAAGTAGGTGACTTAGCCTACAAGCTTCTTTTACCTCCTCATCTCAAAATTCTTAATGCCTTCTATAGAAAAATGTGTCAAACACAAATCATGGAAAGACGGTAAAACTTCAGTGGCAAGTTACCGTTGGCTTCTAGGTTACGCTAGCTCCTTCCTTTATATAAGTCGTAACTTTTACTTGTTGCTCACAGTAATCTTACTTCCATCGATCCCCCTTCTTCTTAATCTCCTTCATGGCTTGGCAACAGGAATTAGTTTTATCCATGATGATTTCTCACCTTCAAGACGCAAGAGATTTTGTGAAGAAAGACTTTATAGAACAGTATGAGCGCTCACTTTTTCCTCACCTAGGAACTTCTGTAACTCAGACCAAATGGCGGACCTATCAAAACATAACTAGGGTAACACCCTGGGGTCAGCAGCACTTTCGTAACAATGTCCGCTTAGCCATGGTTATTGAAGCTTTGGGTTTGGGTCCCCGATACTACTGCGTCATGAGATCAAGGCATCTTGGGTTTTCTGAGCGGGTCTTCTTACTGGCGTGTTTTCTTCCTTATGAGAAGATATGCCTTTATCCCGTTTTTGGCTTGCCTCTCAGAGGTCCTTTTGTTAGATCACCTCATACCACTGAGATAGGTGCGGCAATAACCAGCAGAATCATTCCCATAGATGAGTTACCCTATACTTGTGCAGCTTGTGAGTGCTGCTTTTGTGACCATATGATGGACGGGCTTATGGAAGTGTAAAGAGTTCTTCTATCTTTACTGTATAAGTTCTGAGAATGAATAAAGTTTAAATCTTGTTCTTATCTTGCTTTCTTTAAGACTTTTCTTGGTGGTTAATCTTGATTAAAATTTTTCTCTAAGTCTCATATTCGTGCATCTTGCGAAATTATCCCAGTTTGCGAGATGAGGACATCTCGCATTTTTTAAGTGGGGTAGAATGTAAGATTCCTCCCCCAAACCCTTTTTGATGTCTAGCATATTCCCCTGTAATCAATTCCTTTTCTGAAATATAAGAGATCTTGTTTGTGGCTGTTTTAACCTAGAGAGAGAGAAAATATTCTAGAGAGAGAATATTAAGATTTTGAATATTTTTGGATAGAAAAATATCTCACCTTATTAAAATGAATCCCCCTGAAACAAAAATTCAGAAAGAATTTTCCAATGTGCAATTGGAATTAATTGGAATAGGTATAAAGAACCTTAGTCTAAGGGTCTAGATTTTCAGAAATTTTTGGATTATGGTCCAATTAAGGTTCCTATGGGCCAATAGCATCAATCCATGTGTAGGGAGGAGATAAATCCAATTTATAAAAGAAGATACCCAAAAATGAGTCAATGCTCACATAAGGTGAAGAGTTGAAAATGTACAAGGTTTATTAGTAAAAAACTATGAGCAATAAAATTTTGACACATATGTAAGGAAGGGGAGTTCTTTAAAGAAGGTGCATATTTCACATAAGATGAAGAGTTGAAAATGTACAAGGTTTATTAGTAAAAAACTATGAGCAATAAAATTTTGACACATATGTAAGGAAGGGGATTTCTTTAAAGAAGGTGCATATTTCACATAAGATGAAGAGTTAAAAATGTACAAGGTTTATTAGTAAAAAACTAGGAGCAATAAAATTTTGACACATATGTAAGGAAGGGGAGTTCTTTAAAGAAGGTGCATATTTCACATAAGATGAAGAGTTGAAAATGTACAAGGTTTATTAGTAAAAAAGCTATGAGCAATAAAATTTTGACACATATGTAAGGAAGGGGAGTTCTTTAAAGGAGGTACATATTTCACATGCTTGAATGAGTTTTAAACTCAAAAATAATGTGATATTTTTATCCCTCATCTCTCTTGAACCAAACCAAATCAAAATGAAACCAAATCAAAAAAAAAGTAACCAAACTAGGTCCAAATCTAGTCCAAATTCAACCAAACTGACTTGGAAAATTCTAGAATCAGTTTGTTTGGTTAGGAGCTCAATTTTTCCTATAAATAGAAGCCTTCCCTTGTTGAAAAAAATATAGTGTCTTATGCTTGATTACTCTTCTCCACCTAGGCCAAGAACTGTGAATTCTTTAATAATTCACTAGTTTTTGACACTTCTCTCTTTCTTCAATCCCCATTGGTGGCTCCATCAACATACTAAACCAATTGATTGGTTGGGGGCCTCTACCGTGATCAAAGAATCAAGCAAATTATAAGATAAGTATAGTGAATTTTGATCTTTTCTATAATTTCTCAATGATTCTCTCTTCTCAACCCCTCTCAAGCTTGAGAAGCTTAATTGATATGGTTTTTGAAATGCTATTAAAGTTAATTAATTAATGATAGTAAAGAATTACATAAAATTCTATTTATATTCAATTCTAATGGTTTTTCTCTCTCTCACTTAAGAAATGGTCATACTCATGACCCTTTTCAATCCAAATGAAGCTTTTCATAAGGCTTTTCCTTAATCCAAGATTAAGCTATGCTTGAGGCCAAATTAATGGCTTTTTTCTATGCTTTTAGTTTATGTATATCGATGATTCAATCCATTATGGATTGATGATCCAATTAGAGACCATTCTAATTATTTCCTTAATGATAAGCCTTATCCCTTAAAAAAAATTGAGATTTATCAGTCATAGTAGCGGAGCTATGGCAAAAGTTTTATAGAAATTACGCATAAAATAATTTCATTCAAAGCATAAAAAGAGGACTTCCTACCATATTCTAGGAACTATCATCCTAGATTAATTAAAAGAATTTTATTATGCATGTAGATGTATAGATGAGGATGTAAATGGAGATGTGGATGGATGCATGTAGATGTAGATGTATAGATGTAGATGTGAATGGAGATGTGGATGTATGCATGTAGATGTAGATGTATAGATGTAGATGTGGATGTGGAGGTGGATGTATGCATGTAGATGTAGATGTGGATGTGGACGTGGAGGTGGATGTATGCATGTAGATGTAGATGTATAGATGTGGATGTGAATGTGGAGGTGGATGTATGCATGTAGATGTAGATGTATGGAGGTGAATGTGAATGTGGAGGTGGATGTATGCATGGAGATGTGGATGTATGCATATAGAAGTAGATGTATAGATGAGGATGTAAAGGGAGATGTGGATGGATGCATGTAGATGTAGATGTATAGATGTAGATGTGAATGGAGATATGGATGTATTCATGTAGATGTAGATGTGGATGTGGAGGTGGATGGATGCATGTAGATGTAGATGTAGATGGAGATGTAGATGTATAGATGTATGCATGTAGATGTAGATGTATAGATGTAGATGTGAATGGAGATGTGGATGTATGCATGTAGATGTAGATGATGCATGTAGATGTAGATGTATAGATGTAGATGTGGATGTGGAGGTGGATGTATGCATGTAGATGTAGATGTGGATGTGGACGTGGAGGTGGATGTATGCATGTAGATGTAGATGTATAGATGTGGATGTGAATGTGGAGGTGGATGTATGCATGTAGATGTAGATGTATGGAGGTGAATGTGAATGTAGATGTGGATGTATGCATAGAGATGTGGATGTATGCATGTAGATGTGAATGTACGCATATAGATGTGGATGTATGGATGTGAATGTGCATGTAGATGCGGATGTATGGATGTGGATGCATGAATGTGCATGTAGATGTGGATGTGAAAATAGATGTATGGATATAGATGTGGATGTATGGATGTGAATGTGGATGTGGATGTGGATATATGTATGGATGTGAATAAATGATATGTAATGTGAAGGAATCTGAAGTGATGAGATGGAAAATGATGTGATGGGATGAGTATACATATAAATGGAATATGGAATAAGTAATGTAGATTAATGAGGGATAATGTGAAAAAATGAAAGTTAAAATAGAAACTGTATTGTAAACTGTTTGTAAATGCTGTTTGTAAATGACTGTTTTATGTCAACAATGCTGGGGGAGCATTTTGACCATCTTGTGATTAAGGTCGTGGAGACCTAACTGATAAAGTTGCAACTGCTGTGACGGAGAGTCAATGAAGGACGTCTCGCGTAGCAAGGTCGGCCGAGGTCTTGACCAGCCTCGGTGCGATTAAAATGGTGAGCTTCCGCCGGTGTACGGTGGATGAGGGGCCAAGGAAGCGGCCTATGAGTGAAGCGCTAGGTCACCTGTGAAGGATCCTAGAGGGTGCTGACCATACGGTGCTCGGGCTCTGGGTCGCCTAGGATACCCACGCGTGCGTCGAGGAAGATATTGGAACAAGAGTAGGAGTTGTTTTCTGAAATCGGGCATGGATCTGGTTGATTGACCTTGCTGGTCTTCAATGGATGAGTCCATGGCTTTTTATATGGATCTGTTGGTTGATCTTGCTGATCTTCAACGAGAGTCCATCTTGATAAGTGATTATATTGCCGAGTATTATGGGCTAGGGATTAGGAAACGGCCCCTGAGTGGACAGGTGGTGAGCGTCCTAGTTACCAATGATGCCATAGATACTCTGATGAAGGAATGATGGGAAAATTAAGAATCAACTGGATAAATTGGAAGATGGTGATCAGTGATACTATGGTTTTATTAAAGGATTATTTTAAACTGGTTGAATCTGTGAAAAGGCAATTTCATATTGGGTGTGTGAGTGGTGTGACTAGTTTTATTTTGCATAAACATCCGGCTAGGGGGCCTTGGAACTCTTTTCCTTGGTACCCGGGACAAAACCTAACCAAATTCTTAATTGGATCCCATCACTACAGTGGTTGGGCGGTTGGCTAACCCATGGGACTGGATGGGGTTAGGCTGGACTGATGGATCCGTAAATCGAGACTCAAACTTTTGTTTTTACGATAGATAAAATAAATCCCGGACAGTAATTGTTCTATGGATAGGAATCAACGGCTGTGCCTCTTGAATGGGGAAAAAAGCGTTGATCCCAATGATCCAAGTGCAAGTTTCTTCCTTGATCTGACCAAGTATCTTATAGATGTAATTGGATCAGCTCGATCAGAAATGATCTTGACTACGTTAGAGTAAAAAGTTATCCTGGTGGAATCGCCCGTGCCTTCCGATAAAGGAAGTTTTTTCGGGTTCGGTTTTAGAACAACCGACGGATTAGTCTTTTGTCCGGATATCCGTGGGCGAGGTCCGAATGTGGGACCCCTGTCCCACGCGAGAAGTGCTACTTCCGCTGCTAGTATCCTGAATCCGTTGCTCGGTGGGAACAGGGATCTTACAGAAAGGGTTACCATCACACTGATGAACAAGGCACTTGATACATCTATTGTAAAAGATGATCCTAGATGGTTTAGTGTTCAATCTGAAAACAATATATTGTCGTTGGGATCGTTTAAGGTAAAATTTATTAGACTCGGATATGTTTGTGAAAAAAGAATTACATATAAAAAACACTAATGGGTGTTGCATTCCTATGTTTTTATAAATTTTCATTGGATTTGAGAATTGCCGGGCGAAATCGAAAATTTCGTGAACGATGGGATTCTGCATTCCACCTAACGGGATATGCCCCAAGGTATCTGGACAATGTCTTGATTACAAACAAAGGAAATTCTGCATTGTCTTTCAAGAATTTCTTGTGGAATATAATGAATTGTGGAAACTTCAATCGGTTTATGTACTCTCCTAGTGCTACGTCCATTACGAGTCCTCCCACGCGTTTGCCTACTCCGTGCCCAAGAAACTCATCCTCAAACACAACCTGCTACAAAACAATATTGTCGAGATGAGCCAACACAACAAATAGAAGAACCTACTCAGCCACACCACGATAAAAAGTAATTAACAAGTAAACACACCTTTTGATTTTTGTCATTAACAAGTAAATCATATGTCCATATATTGATTGTTGAGTAAGTGTCTTGGACCGCCGATGAGGATGCCCCTTCCCTTCCCATGTGTGAAATATTAAGTCTTTGCTGAATAGCCTGAAATTCCCCTTCAGTGGTGGGAAGGTTGGATTCATAGCTTTTTGCATCCTTGTACATCATAAATAATGTGTCGGCAGCAAAATGGAACTCACTGTCCTTGACATTTGAATCCAATAAGAGATACTTATCCAAATCTGGATCGACAAAATCTTCATCTTCCTCAAGATTCTATGCAATGATGACCAGATAGTACTCTTCCCTTATGTCAAACATACCTTGAATATCTGTAGTTAACAAATATTCTTTGTCACCAATAGGAATTGTGGGGAGTGGGGCTGGAATGTCCCCTGCTTCCTCTTTCATAGAGGGCTACTCATCACCTGTAACCACTAAGGTGTCTTCTCTTTTGAGTGTGTCAATATCCAACTGCTCACTTAAGTCCCTCTCCATAGCCAAGTTTATCTCCTCCGCAATCTCTTGAACTTCATCTTCTGCTCTTGGAGGTTCCTCTACCTTCTCCTCAATTTCTTCATTTGAAACTTTTTCATCCTCAAGGAGCACATGCAGATAGCAGATAAATCCATAGTGGTAATAAGCAATTGTGAATGGGACACTTATTGTGTGTCTTCTTCTTATCATCTGGCACCTTTAAAATATCCATGTTTAACTTTTGTCTCAGGGTTGTTGAAGGCACAATATCATTCACGTGCACGTACTGGACGCCATCAAACATGACTTTACCACTCAAAGTGATCTGCTGAAATTGTTGCCCTTTCTCCTCAAGATACAAACGAGCAGAAATGATCATGTCTTCAATGGAGAAATTGAAATTAAACATGAATGAGATTTCATGATGGCGATGATGCTGTTGAACTTTATAAAGGAAGTTAAACAACTTTTCATTTGGGGTTTCTTGAAGGCCACCATCAGACTCAACCTCAATCCCGAAAGGTTCCATCTACAAGCCAAGAAATATGTCAGGTCAATGAAAGTTGTGTGTAAGATAATAAAGGATTAGGCAAGATCAATATAACGTGATAAGCATTGGAGAAATCTCATTGACATCTCTAGTTGCGTTGTAGTAATTTGATGAAATATTAGTGAGAAAATGAATTGCAAAGAAAAATGTGCCAAAATCACTGTAACGTGATACGTATGGGAGAATTCCCAACAAGGAGCCCTCTCTTCACGCTATAGTGATTTGATGCAATATTTCAAAGGCAATGATGATTGTAAGAAAAATCACTACAAGAACAACAGTAGGACAAATCACTAACGTGATATGGGTGGGAGAGTTCTCACCGACTCCCCTCTTCGCGCTGTAGTAATTCGATCAAATATTTGTAAGAAAAAAATCAATTTCTTAAAAATCTAAACGACGAAATCTTTGAAAAAGCAAAAAAAAGAACGGTAGTAGGACAAATCACTATAACGCGATATGCTTGAGAGAGTTCGCACCCGAGACCTCTTCTCGTGTTGTAGTGATGTCAAGAAATTTATGCAAGCAAATTACCATTGTGCGCAAAATCACTACAACGCGATATGGGTACGTTAGTTCTCACCGAGATCCCTCTTCGCGTTGTAGTGATTTGATGAAATATTTGTGAGAAATAAATTAAATTCTTAAAAATCTAAAAGCAGTAATCTTTGATGGAATATTTACAAAACAATTATACAACTTCGGCAAAATTGAAACACGAAAACATTTGAAAACATACAATGAAATTCACTGGGAGAGCAAGAAGCAACCAACGAAATTGACTGTAGGAGAGCAAGATGCAACTTGAAGGTGTGATGACTACGAGAAAAATTGCACAAGAGCAAGAAGCAATGAATAATGAATGTTGGTCCACGGAAACTAACGGTCTCTGTACACGTGGCAGACATGCATGATGGCACACCACGTGCTCTGTGCACATATGATGACACGTGTTAAAAATTGATTGATCGTAATCATCCTGAGTATGACCCCGCATCCTCCTTCGCACGTGTTGACATGCCCTTTTGCACGTGCGTCGTGCTTGTCCTCGGTAAATGTGGTACTCATCCTCGATAAATGTCAAGTGTCCTTATCTTTTGCTCCCGTTTCATTCTACCTCCTTCAGTTGCGTGTATTCCTCTGTGTCGTGCCTCATCTATGCCATCTCTGCGATTTATCAAGCAAGCGTCCCATCACTTCAACATTTTCCTTGCGTAATTATTTTGTGAGTTATCAAGTAATCAACTGGTCTTAAATGTTATATTCAATCATATATATCATGTTTTACCTACGTTCATTAGATATTGGGTCAAACAAAAGGCAATGTCTGACAAATCACCACGACGCGAAGAATGAATTACGATTTTTTCTGATGTAGCCAAGCGCGTAATAGTTTTTTGGACATACTTTCTTGTCCTATACATTGTTCTATGTCGTGTATGTTATCTATGACTTATTTCCATGACCTACTTTGTGAAATGAAATGCTCTGTGCAAGAAATCACTACTACAACGCGAGGAGGGTGTGACGATTAGGTCTGATGTGCATGTATCACGTTGTAGTGATTTGGACCTATTTTATCGTCATAGGTGTTGTTAGGTGTATTGTTCTTGTGTTATTTTGTCAAATGAAAGGGTCTCTTTGAGAAATCAATATACAACGCGAGGAGTTGATGTAGATTTTGTCTGAAGTACCCATATCGCATTGTAGTGATTTGAAGCTAATTTGTTATCAAAGTTAACTTTTTCAATAGTTTTTGTATTATTGTCCTATGTAGTTATTGAGAGAAACTTATCATGTAACATTATGACTATTTTCAGATGGCACGTATGAAGAAGACCGCAAGGCTCTCATCTACAGATGATCCTCAATTAGGTAGAGAAGCTAGTTTGGGAAAGAAAATGTCTGCACTGTGCTCAATGAGGAGACGCAGGTACAACCAACATAGATCCGTCCTTCTTGAACTAAGGAAGGTGGAGAAACATATACATTGCATGATTCCAAAGTTGCCATTCTAGCGCGTAGTCCGGTCTACATGCGAGAATTTTGGCATTAATATGCATTGGCAGGCCTCTGCCCTAGGATGTTTGCAAGAGGCCTCTGCCCTAGGATGTTTGCAAGAGGCTGCGGAAGACTGGCTTGTCGAATTTTTTCAAGATAGCTATGTCCTTGCTGTGCATGCACATATAATCACTATGATGCCAAAAGGCATGAACTCGCTTCGTTTGCTCAGGTTCAGATATGACCGTACACTGGAGCCCATCCTACTTAGTGACAAGAGAATGAAAGGAATTTTGGAAATCCCTCCTTTGATGAAGAAAGTTAAGATAATAGAAGTGACAGAGTCTAGTCATTCATGTGACACAAGGCTCAACGTAAGGCTCAATGCACAAAGGATTGGTGACCAAGCCAGGATGCAAGAGCTCTAAGAATTGCGGTTGAAGAAAGCAGCTATTCAGGAAATGCATAAGTCGAATGTGAGAGCTTTGAGTTATTCTGTCCCCTCGTTTCACGTTAGACTTCCAGTGTGAGACACTAGGTAATTTTTCCCTTTCGATGCGGAGGAGATTGATGTTTTATTCAATGTTTTAAGGGAGTTCAACGATAGAATTATCATAGCAGTTCTAAGGTTTGCTATGTCCTTTTCATCATCTTGATTATAAAGTGGGTTGCTTGTCAAAAGTAACTAATATAATGTAATTTTCTTGTGCAGCTTGGTTATATCAAATCTCCCATTTGATGTTCAAAAATCGTGTATATATTATAGATTCCCTTCTTTCCTCGGTTCTTACTGCACAACATACTTCATTGGTTAATGTATGTCTGTGGTTTAGTTCGATAAATTTTGATGTAGCTCAAAAAATTCTAATGGCATACAATGAAGAGTAAGTGACATGCAATCTCATTTATAGTCTTAGTATTGTGACCTAAATTTACTATATATTTTTTATGTTACTTCTGATACTCCTAATTGCATGTTGTAGTTCACACTGGAGTTTGATCCTTTACGATATGGAATCCAAGACTTGTTACTTGGCCAAATCAGGTGAAGAATTCCATGTCACCGTGGTGAGCGTCCCAAAGAGCAACCAACCCAAGAGCATCCCGAAGAGCAAGCACCCCCTCAACACAACAACAAGAATCATCCCACACACAATAGCACGCTTCGTAGGAAAAAATAAGAACATATCAATATTTTAAATATCCAATAAGAAAATGTAAAATATTTGTCTTAGTTTCTATTGCTCTGAGAAATACAAAATGTTGTCATGATTGAAGTAACTATATGCTGTCAAAAATACATTTATCTCCATTTATCTCTATGTGATGATCGTTTGCACCATGAAAACTTGCTTCCTTATAATGTCTTTACATTGAATGGTCCTGTCTTTTCTCCTTGGTACCTATTTCCAAAATCAAAGTAATGTATATAAGTAATAATGATTATGGCGTAGTTTTGGAATGAATACTTTTTTGAGGTTAGATTGAATAACATACCTTATGGTCGTTGCACTTAGTAATCCAATACCATGTGGTGACCTAATCACCTCAATGCCCAAGAAATATCTGAGCTCCCCCAGATCCTTCATCTCGAACTTATGTCTAAGAAAGATCTTTACATCAAAGATCTCTGCATCATGTCCCCCGTAATGATCAAGTCATCTACATAGATGACAACAAGCACAACCCCTCTATCACCATGTCTCACATACAGTGAGAAATCTGCATTGGCTACATGAAAGCCAATAGTGACAAGATATTCAGAAATCTTGTCAAACCATGCTCTTGGTGCTTGTTTTAAGCCATACAAGGCTTTCTTCAACCTGCAAACATGCTCAGGGTGACTCACATCCTCATATCCAGGTGGCTGCAACATATACACCTCTTCCTGTAAATCCCCATGCAAGAATGCATTCTTTACATCCATCTGATGTAAAGACCATTGCTTTGACGCAGCCACTGCTATCACAACTCTCACTGTTGCCATCTTAGCAACTGGGCTGAAAGTTTCCTCATAATCAATGCCATATGTCTGCGCATATCCTTTGGCTACCAATCTAGCCTTGTACCTGTTTATGCTTCCATCACTGTTATGTTTAACTTTGTACACCCACTTGCATCCAATGGCTTTCTTACCTTCAGGCAATTGCACTAAATCCCAAGTCTCATTTTTTTTTCCATAGAGTGCATTCATCTCCTCATCCATAGCTTTCTCCCAATACACATTTCCAACAGCCTCATCAATGCATGTGGGCTCAACAACCTGCACAACCTTTGCCATATATGCATAGTGATGTGCCACATAACCATAATAGGTAAATCTCTGCACATGATTTTTCACTCTCCTAGATCTTCGCAGCTTTTCATTCATGGCTTCCATAGCCTTCTTTACACCAGGTGTTCTCATAGCTGGGATCCCAAGCTCCTCATCAAGGCTTATATCTGAGCCACTAGACTCTCCATCAACATGAGAACGCCCTGCAGAAATGTCAGGCAGACCAAGGGGCTCAGCCACTTTCTCTTTTCCTTTACGTGATGTACTAATCACATTTGCAGGACTGGTATTATGACGCAGCCTCCCACTCCATGGTCTATCAACAGACCCACTAGATGAGGACTCTCCTGGTCCACTCAAAAACTGTGATTGCTGACCTGCATTCTGTGCAACCACACTTCCACTCACATCAGCCCCAACAGCTTCTTTTTCAGCAGCATACCAGCTGCTCATCTCATCAAAGACAACATCCCTGCTTACCCTCAACTCACGTGTAGCAGGGTTATAACACCTGTATCCCTTTTGCTCAAGGGAATATCCAATAAACACACATTTTTCAGCTTTTGGATCCAGCTTAGTTCTCAGCTCATCTGGCACATGCACATATGCAATGCATCCAAAGACTTTCAGATGAGACAAATCTGGTTTTCTGCCAGTAAACCTCTCCTCTGGAGTTACATCATGTATGGCTGCAGTTGGAGTCCTGTTCATGATGTATACTGCTATAGAAACAGCCTCAGCCCAATAGCTATGCGGCATATTCTTCTCTTCCATCAATGCTCGCGCAATCTCAGCAATGTGCCTGTTTTTTCGCTCAGCAACTCCATTTTGCTACGGAGTGTATCTACATGTAAACTAACTCCGAATACCATTCTTCTTCAAAAATTCAGAGAACTCATTGGAGAAGTACTCTCCCCCTCCATCTAACCTTAGGCACTTTACATATTTCCCTGTTTGCTTTTCAACCAAAACTCTGAAATTCTGAAAGTGAGTGAACACCTCACTCTTCTCCTTCATGAAATATACCCACACTTTCCTTGTGTGGTCATCAATGAATGTCACATAATACCTGCAGCCTCCCATAGACATGGTCTTCGTAGGACCCCATACATCTAAATGCACAACATCTAGTGCATTTCTGCTCACATATCTGTTACGTGGAAATACATGCTTTGTTTGCTTTCCAAATTGGCATGCTTCACATATTCTCTGCATACCTTCCACTTTAAATTTTGGCAGCCCTGTCACAATTCCTTTAGTCTGCATAGACTTCATTCTCTACACATTCACATGTCCGATTCTTTTATGCCAAATGTCTGTGTCTGCAACAATTCCTGAACCATTTGTAAACATCGCAGCACTCACTTCAGGCATGTCTACATAATACAAACCAACTGAAACAAACAGTGGAGGCCCATATACGGGCGTCCCCGATATACAGTTGCATAAACGCATGAGAGGATGGCTTCATGATTGGTGTGGAAGACTAGATTTACACAAAATGCAACCAATTAAATGAATGCATGTAAGACGAGTCTAAGTGTCTCATACCATATAGGCGCGTTATATATACACACATAGGATGGTAGAAAGATAGAAGACATAAATGTGTCTGGAGTAAGTATATGAAACCAATCTGATGTCCCATACCACCAGATTAATTCCATACATCACTTCCTTCAGAATAGAAGTTTGAGGCAGAGTGGCCACTTCCCTCTGAAACTTAAATTCCGACACAAATTTTTCCTATCTAGAAATTTCATTAAAGTTATTGAACTTGAACTAATTTTAATGTTGCGTCTATGGTTTATTAATTAGGTTCTTAGTTTGGAAAAATATTATAAAAATATTATAATTAGGTTCTTAGTTTAGAAAAATATTATTATTATATATATATATATGTACATATATATATATATGTATGTATGTATGTATGTATGTATAGCATTAAGCTTTAATTAAAGCCTAAATTAAAGCGTTCCAAAAATCGGTCAGATGAAGCATATATATATATATATATATAATTAAATCTTAAGTATTAATTAATGCTTAATTAAGACAGGCACCTCTATCATGCAGCGCACGTTTTGGAAAGGAGGAGGAATTTTCGGTCATGTGCGCTGCCGGGAAATAATAAAAGATAAAGCTTTATATATGTATATATCTATATATTAACAAAGCTTTGGTAAAAGCTTTACTCTTCAAATCTCATTATTGTGAGCTCAGGGACGGCCACCGAAACAACACACAGCTATTGTGTGAATGGAGAGTAAAATTGCTGGCTGCAGAGCCGCTTTGGTCTAAATGCAAACTTTTTCAATATGCTGCACCGAAATTAGAGCAAGAGATTATATATATATATATATATAAGAGGGTGATTATTAAGCTTTATTTAAAGCTTAGATTAAAGTTTTTTTAAAGCTACAAGAAATAACGTGCAACTTGTGGGTAACCTATATATATATATATATATATATAGATTTCTCTCCACCCATCCTTCTTCATCACGGGCAAGGCAGTTTTGGAGGCGGGCTGCAATGAGGCGGTTTGGCGCTGCTGAATTTCTTCTTCCATCGACTGTTTAAAGCGCTTTGGCAGAGAAATTTACGCCCAGCGCTAAACTGAGGAGGAGAAAAATAAAAATCCCAAAAGTAATTTTGAAAAACAAATTCTCAGAACAATCCTCATCCCTCCATGATGGAATTCTTGACGTTGCAGCAGTTTGCTCTCCATGCTCCTCTCCTTATTGATTCAATCCATACGGACTGATTATGAAACATATTAGTAAAATTAAAGGTGGTTTTGTGGTTTTACAAACCCACTAATGGTTTTCTCCCTTGCTTTATCCTTTGGACAATAGATTGATTATCCTTTGGACAATAGATTGATTATCCTTGCTTTACCCTTTGGACAATAGATTGATTATCCAATGATTAAAAACAAAGTCTTTTTTCAACCATACATAAACATAAATCCATAAAGGTGTTCTTCTTTAATTAAAATTCAAAAAATTTACCAAAATCACATGTTCCTTGGTCTCTTTCACCTCTTTGTCCATAAGTCTTTGATAGCCTTCAAGAAGATTAAATTAAACCAAAACTTTGATACCACTGTCACGGGACTTTTTTTTACTTCTTGAAGAAATAATTAAAAACTCATAAAATATATCAAAATTAAAATAAAGACTTGAATTAAAATTGATGAATAAATAATTAAGCATAACATAAGACAAAAGAATTAAAATAACATCACCATCAAGACAAGATTGGGTACAATCTCCCGACATGAATATTTCAAAAAAATTATTCATAAAAATAACCCAAGGAATTAAGAATAGATGAACGTACAAATTGGGCTTGCTTTTTTCACTTTTGGGGTATTGCTTTACAAATTTTAAATCATATCAAAATCCTTAAGTTTTGTACATATAAAAACTTTTGTCTAAATAAAATTACTAGTAAGCCTTGTTACATAAAATAACTTTATGCACATTTGCACATATATTAATTTTGTGCTCACTTGCACATTCCATTAAGCTGAATCTTGTAACAAACAATGCAACAAGAAATCTACATGCCTCAAAATTTCCTTTACAAATGGACATGAAAGTGTTCTCTCATTTTTGCACCTGTTCACGAGGCATGGTTTGGAGCAATCCATTAAGTAGTATGACTATCTCCTTGCCTTATTATGAAACATATAAGAAGAAGACTCGTCAATCTTACCTCCTTGCCTTATTATGCAAAGGACATGGAAAAAGATGAAATCTAGTCAAATGGAGAGCCCTTGTGTGATGATTTCAAACTTTTGTTTAATTTTTAAATTATAGTTATGATGGATTTCCTTTTTCAATGGACTACTCTTTCTCTAATACATACACAAGAGAAACTTGTTATTTTTTTCGATTTTAGGAACTGTCATGTGATTTTGATAAAACTCCAAATAAATGAATGACAAACTTGTTTATTTGGCTTCATTTAAAAAAGTGACCTAGACGTAACATACAATATATTATCCACTTTGTTTGCAATAGTGTTAAAGTTTAGATTTACTTATAGTTACTCACAATAGATATTTACGAGCGAGGCACTATTTTTCTGTGGAAATCTACCTCAACTTGATTAAAGAGCTTAGTAAGTATCTACACAATTATTGACATCAAATGATTTATAAGCCTTGCAATAGATATTGGGTTATATCAAAATGTATGCAGGTGTATTCACATGCACATGATATGAAACACCACCACCTTGCACACCACACAATCACCCCCTTTTGCAAATTTTGCGGAACGGACCCCTTTATCTCAAGATGGACGGTTCCGATGCATCCCAGATCGACGGACTGGATGTCTCCAAAATGGGCTGAAGCGGATCTAGGTGGCCGAACACTCAATCGTGGCGATTAGCCCTTCAACAACGGCCACGATGCTTTCAACACAGACAGCTCAAATTTTCAGCAAACTAACAGCAGCCATCATCCCATGACGAAGCCTTCCTGCACGCGATGAGGCATGCAGAAGATGGCCCCTACGTTTCAATCGCTGTGCCTTTAACTGACTCTCAGCAGATTTTGTGCAGCTCTATATGCACAATCTAAGGCATTGGTTCAATGACATGAAGGCTCATTCTCACGCCACACATGGCGGGTTGTCAACAATAAAATTAGCAAAACTCATTAATGGTGTCGATTGTGTGAAAGTGCAGTGGTTAGAATGGGTTCGACAGTCCCAAGGTTGTGTGTTAGAATCTCCCTGTGCTAGGTATGGCACTTGTGTGTGGGTGATAAAGTCTGTCCTTTCAGCCAAGTTCAACAAATTTTTTTTTAAAAAAAAACTCATTAATGGTATGTTAAGATTTCTCTGCAATCATCAATGCTAATTTGAGATGGATTAAAGGAATCCACATTATGTGGAGAAGGGCATAGATAAAAGGAAAACATGGATGGGTTGATGACTTACATGGCAGTATGTGGGTGGAGAACTCTTCCTGCGAGCAAGAATACAAAGCTTTCCGTTTAAAGAATCTCCTGTGTGAGTGATGGCACTTGTGTGGGCGGGTGTGGGGGTCCGGGGATAATGTGTGTACTTTCTACTTTCCAGCCAAGTTCAACAGAAAAAAAACTCATTGATGGTATGTTAAGATTCCTTTGCAATCATCAATGCTAATTTGAGATGGATGACAGGAATCCACATTAGGTGGAGAAGGGCATCGATGATGACTTACATGGCAGTATGTGGGTGGTGAACTGTTCCTGTGAATAAGCATACAAATGTTTTTAAGCTTTAGGTTTAAAGAAGCTTCTCTTGTTTTAGAGATAAGCAATGTTAAGCCTTCAAGAGCAGCTTACGGGCTCTTGGCTGAACCTTTTCTGTTTGCACAACAAAGCACAGACCACTATCTCCTACCAGCTTCTGCATGGCATTTGCCATGACATATTTGCCACCCTAAACACCACCATTTGTAACCTCCTTAATCTCTGACGACATACCATTCATGGGCTCAGAGTAAGTATCTGCCTGGTCCCAAAATGCTTTCTTCTTAACATCATCTTCTTGCATCATTTGCCCATACTCTGTGTGATTATAATGGCCATGGAAGTCCAGCTGTATACTCTCTTTGTCAAAAAGGTCCTCTATGATATTCAAGCTGCTGGAATCACTCGTGTATACAAACCTGGCCTTCCGATAAGTGTTTGGATCAATGAAAGGTTTCCATAGCTGCAAGATTCAAGCAATCTAGTTATCATCACATGAAAATGGCAGCTCTCAAAAAGAGTCCAAACAAACAAAAAAACCTTTTTGCATTTGAGCAGTTCTACCTTCCAAGTATACTCAAATAACTTGGGTGCATTTAGCATGATGCCCAAAGCAAGCCTCTCTGGATAGTGGTTTTGCAAAATGTGTGCTGTTTCTCGCACTGTTCTGATTGGAGAGGATTTGGAGAGTGACCAGCCCTCAAAATCAATTATAAACAAGAGTTGATCTTGATCTGGAGGCAAATGGAAGGTAGCATCCTCCATTGTGTAAACCAGATGTCGCAATTGCCCATCATGTGAGCTCGTATTCTGCAGCACAAAAGCTCAGGGGAGTTATCATGCATTATAATCACAAACTTGAGAAACTCCCAACACATCTGCAAAAAGGACCTGATTTCTGGGGATCATTATGATCACTGGCCTCCCGAGCTTATCGGTGAAATTACCTCTATACATCTTTCCTGTTTCAAATTCCACTGCAACTTCTTCCTGAAATACCAAACAAAACAATAATGGCAATGTTTTTATCAATGGTGTACGTGAAAAGAAGCAAGGGAGAAGAGAGCTTGAGCTCTTGCAAGCACACACACACTCACAAAACCCTAAAAGAGCACACACAAGGTGAGAGGCTGAAAATCTTCTTCTTCTTCTTCACACAACACTCAACACACCATATACAAAGATAAGAGTACACACAATATGAAAAGGTACTCAACCAAATACATACTAGGGTTTTCTATAGTGTGAACCCAACTAAATGAGTTGGCGCTATAACTATGCCAGTCTCTAGAATGGCTGTCACACAGCCTGTCATCCCACTGGCCGCATATCACCCATGATCTCACCAACCATGCCAGTGGTGTAAGTGTGGGGCCTATCCCCCACGCGGGTCATCAGTGTCCACCGCCTCACTAGATGAGCTCGAAATCTCAACACTCCCCCTCGAGCTCAACTCCATCTCATGTACACCAAGCGAAGCCCTGAATCTGCGGAGCTTCTCTTTACCCAATGCTTTGGTGAAGATATCAACGACCTGATCCTGTGTGCTGACATAAACAAGGTCAACGTCTCCTGCCAAAACCTTCTCTCTGACAAAATGGTAGTGGACCTCTATATGCTTCGTGCGAGCATGAAAAACTGGGTTCCTGGCCAACTGTATCCTGCTAATGTTGTCATAGAAAATGACAACTAGTCTATCCACTGATAGACCCAAATCTACAAGTAGCTTTCTCAACCAAGCTACCTCACATGCTGCCATAGCAGCACCTCTGTACTTGGCCTCTGTACTGGATAGAGCAACCGTAGGCTGCTTCTTGCTGCTCCAAGTCACAGCAACACTCCCCAAAGAAAACATGAAGCCACTAGTAGATCTTCTATCTGAGATACTACCAGCCCAATCAGTAAGTGTACCCATGTACACATATCTTTGTCTCAGTTTCATAAAATAGTCCACAATGCAAAGTAGACCTCACATACCTCAGTATACGTCTCAATGCATCCAAATGCAGCTTCCGAGGAACCTGCATAAACTGACTCACCAACCCAACAGCATAGCTCAAATCTGGCCTGGTGATCGTCATGTAGATCAACCTTCCTACTATGCGCCTACACAGTAGAATCCCCCAAAATCTCTCCTGAATCTGCACTCAACTTGCCATTTTGATCCAATGGCACTGAGATAGACTTACAGCCTGTCATACCATACTTGGACAACATGTCCAAGCCATACTGTCTCTATAGTAATCCAATACCATGTTGTGACCTAATCACCTCAATGCCCAAGAAATATCTGAGCTTCCCCAGATCCTTCATCTCAAACTTCTGTCTAAGCAAGATCTTTACATCAAAGATCTCTGCATCATGGTCCCCCGTAATGATCAAGTCATCTACATAGATGACAACAAGTACAACCCCTCTATCACTGTGTCTCGCATACAGCAAGAAATCTACATTGGCTACATGAAAGCCAATAGTGACAAGGTATTCAGAAATCTTGTCAGACCATGCTCTTGGTGCTTGTTTTAAGCCATACAAGGCTTTCTTCAACCTGCAAACATGCTCGGAGTGACCCACATCCTCATAACCAGGTGGCTGCAACATATACACCTCTTCCTGCAAATCCCCATGCAAAAATGCGTTCTTTACATCCATCTGATGTAAAGACCATTGCTTTGACGCAGCCACTGCTATCACAACTCTCACTGTTGCCATCTTGGCAACTGGGCTGAAAGTTTCCTCATAATCAATGCCATATGTCTGCGCATATCCTTTGGCTACCAATCTAGCCTTGTACCTGCGTATGCTTCCATCACTGTTATGTTTTACTTTGTACACCCACTTGCATCCAATGGCTTTCTTGCCTTCAAGCAATTGCACTAAATCCCAAGTCTCATTTCCATATAGTGCATCCATCTCCTCATCCATAGCTTTCTCCCAACACACATTTCCAACAACCTCATCAATGCATGTGGGCTCTACAGCCTGTACAACTTTTGCCATGTATGCATAGTGATGTGCCACATAACCATCATAGGTAAACCTCTGCACAAGATTCTTCACTCTCCCATATCTTCGCAGCTTTGCATTCATGGCTTCCATAACCTTCTTTACACCAGGTGTTCTCATAGCTGGTATCCCAAGATCCTCATCAAGGCTCATCTCAAAGCCACTAGACTCTCCATCAACATGAGAATGCCCTGCAAAAATGTCAGGCATATTAAGGGGCTCAATCACTCTCTCTTTGCCTTTATGTGATGTACTAATCACATTTGCAGGACTGGTATTATGACGCAGCCTGCCACTCCATGGTCTATCAACTGAACCACTAGATGAGGACTCTCCTGGTCCACTCAAAGACTGTGATTGCTGACTTGTATTCTGTGCAACCACATTTCCACTCACATCAGTCCCAACAGCTTCTTTTTCAGCAACATACGAGCTGCTCATCTCATCAAAAACAACATCCCTGCTTACCCTCAACTCACGTGTAGCAGGGTTATAACACCTGTATCCCTTTTGCTCAAGGGAATACCCAATAAACGCACATTTTTCAGCTTTTGGATCTAGCTTAGTTCTCAGCTCATCTGGCACATGCACATATGCAATGCATCCAAAGACTTTCAGATGAGACAAATCAAGTTTTCTACCAGTAAACCTCTCCTCTGGAGTTACATCATGTATGGCTACAGTTGGAGTCCTGTTCATGATGTAAACTGCTGTAGAAATAACCTCCGCCCAATAGCTATGCGGCATATTCTTCTCTCCCATCAATGCTCGTGCAATCTCAGCAATGTGCCTGTTTTTTCGCTCAGTAACTCCATTTTGCTGCGGAGTGTATCTGCATGTAAACTGTCTCCGAATATCATTCTTCTTCAAAAATTCAGAGAACTCATTGGAGAAGTACTCTCCTCCTCCATCTGACCTTAGACACTTTACATATTTCCCTGTTTGCTTTTCAACCATAACTTTGAAATTCTCAAAATGAGTGAACACCTCACCCTTCTCCTTTATGAAGTATACCCACACTTTCCTTGTGTGGTCATCAATAAATGTCACATAATACATGCAGCCTCCCATAGACATGGTCTTCATAGGACCCCATACATCTGAATGCACAACATCTAGTGCATTTCTACTCACATTTCAGTCACGTGGAAATACATGCTTTGTTTGCTTTCCAAATTGGCATGCTTCACATATTTTCTGCATACCTTCAACTTTAAACTTTGGCAGCCCTGTCACAATTCCTTTAGTCTGCATAGACTTCATTCTCTGCACATTCACATGTCCATTTCTTTTATGCCAAATGTTTGTGTCTGCAACAATTCCTGAACCATTTGCAAACATCGCAGCACTCACTTCAGGCATGTTAACATTCAATGTAAACATCTACTCACTCTGTTGTCTTTTGCAACCAACCTACACTTGTCTTTAAAGTCTTCAACATAACAACCACCATCAGGGTTAAACCGAACCTGCAAACCCTGCTTAATCATCTAGCAAACTGAAACCAGATTCTTTGTTATGTTCGGAACATGAAGTACATATGCAAGGTACTTCACTTTGCCATCCTGCATAGACAATGCCACATCTCCAACATGGGCAATTGGATGAGCAGTGTCATCCCCTGTTTCCACAAAACCTAGTCTTTCAAGGTTTTTCATCTCCTTGAACCACTCCCATGACTCGTCATGTGATTCGAGGCACCTGAATCAACGTACCATACATCATCGTTATGTACTGCTTCAACATTTTCAGACATGGCATTAACGACATAACAAACAACCTTTCATTATCCTCATTGTTTTTGCTCGAGGATGCATAGTTGTTTTGCTGCAATTTTCCATTTTGCATGTCAGCCTGCTTCTTATAACAATCTACCTGCACATGTCCAGGCTTACCACAATAAAAGCATCCACGTGTATCATTATACTGCCTTTGCTGATTTCCACGACCTCTTTGACTCTCCCTGCCTCTGAATTGGCCTCTGCGTGTTGTTGTTGTGAATTCTGGGACTGTTGTTGTTGCTGCTGCCGGCCATAATTCTGATTACCTGTTCGACCACCTCCTTGGCCACGTCCACGGCCTCCTCTACCTCGTCCTCTTCCTGAACTTGTGTAGAAGGCCTGTTGCTCAGAACTGTTTGTGTTTTGTGAAGACTGTTAGTCTTCACCCAAGCTCTTCTCTTCTATAATCAACATAGACACCAAATCTGTGAAATTGGGAATGTTTTCCCGAGTCTGAATAGACGTCTTGAACGCCTTGTGTTGTGGCCCGAGACCACATAGACAGACTTCCACCTTATCATCATCATCTACTGAAACACCAATAGATGCAAGGGATACCACAATACCCTTGATCTTCAATCCATAATCATTCACAGACACTCTTTTTCTCCACAGTATGAAGTTCATTGTTCAACTGTATCTTTCGTGCCTTGGTATTGGTTTCAGAGTTTTACCAAGGTGTCCCACGCCTCCTTGGGGGACTTGGCATCTTGTATGTGCCCAATCATGGTGTCGTGTATACTGATAGAGAGCCAATACATAACTTTTCTGGCTCCTTGGTTCCAATCCGTGAAGTCTTTCACGTTTGCAGCAGTCAGATTGATCTCTGGTATCTCCGGTGCCTCTTCATACTCACCTTCTATGTAGTCCCAGTAACCCTTTCTCATCAGGAAATTTGTCAACCTGAACCTCCAAGCATGGAATTTGTTCTTATCAAGCTTCTCAGCAACAATCTGATTTATGCCATCATTTGACATCTTGCCAGACACACAAATTTATGAGAAACAGCACTCTGGTTTGTCATGCACAAACTGTTGTATTTTCTGCAACGATACTGTACTACACTCAAATGTCATAACCAGTGACCTCAATGTGCATACATACACCCACTGGCAACTGTTGACCTCCTTGCAGCACACACAATGTCTGCACAACCAATCTGTCTTCCTGCAGTTCTTAAAACAGAGTTCTGCATAGAATCGATGACTTACCCGCAGTGCTCAAAATCGCCTGCTTTCTGAAAAACGGAGGTCCTAACGCGCCCCCGAAACGCGTTTTCAACCCAAAAAATGTTGTCCAATAGGACAAAATAGTTGCCCTATAGCTTTACTCCCGTGAAGAAAGCTCCTCAATCAGAGATCGTTTGCTAGTGCCTCCCGTAGAGCTCCCGACAAGGGTGTAGTCGCTAACACAAATAAGGAAGAGTAGATGAAGCTCTTACCCTCGTACCGCTTCCTGTGCTTCTCTTGCTTGTAGCTCAGCCCTTAGCATGAACCAGGCTATGATACCATGAAAAGAAGCAGAGGAGAAGAGAGCTTGAGCTCTTGCAAGCACACACACACTCACAAAACCCTAAAAGAGAACACACAAGGTGAGAGGCTGAAAATCTTCTTCTTCTTCACACAACACTCAACACACCATATACAAAGATAAGAGTACACACAATATGAAAAGGTACTCAACCAAATACATACTAGGGTTCTGTATAGTGTGAACCCAACTAAATGAGTTGACGCTATAACTATGCCAACAGTCTCTAGAATGGCTGTCACACAGCCCGTCATCCCAGTGGCCGCATATCACCCATGATCTCACCAACCATGCCAGTGGTGAGTGTGGGGCCTATCCCCCAGGCGGGTCATCAGTGTCCACCGCCTCACAAGATGAGCTCGAAATCTCAACAGCACACATACAGATAAGTGCATGCATGTGCATGTGCATGTGCGTGTGCGTGTTTACGTGTGTATCTTGTTGGTTTTTTTTTTGGAGGGGGGGGGGATGTGTTGTGTGTGTGTGTGTGTGTGTGTGTGTGTGTGTGTGTGTGTGAGAGAGAGAGAGAGAGAGAGAGAGAGAGAGAGACTTATTCCATAAAAATAAAACAAAGCCATAAACTAACAATGTGATGAATACGAACTCTCTCACCAACTGTCCGTGCAAGCAGTCGAGTGCATGTGTGTGCGCAGGGGTGGATGGGGTGGCTGGGTGGGTGTGTGAGGAGGGGGGGAGAGGGTATTAACTTCATAGAAAAGCTAAACTAACAATGCGATGAATCAGTGTTCATGGAAAACCTGCAAACAGTTACAATGAAACTGCAAGATTTGTGGTTTCACTTGTAAATATTCAAGTATCAATTTTCAAAACCTGTAAATATATATACATCTTAGTTGTAATTTGGCAAAAAAGTTTGCAAATTTTGTAAAAAAACCTTGAACAATCTGAATTCAATTTTTTAGATTTGTTCACAAAAAACTATTCTGTGAACACTGCGATGAGTACCAATTTTCTCACAGCTGTCTGCGCAGGCAGTCAAGTGCATGTGTGGACTGTGGAGGCGTGTGCATGGATGGGTGGGGTGGGGTGTGTGTGTGTGTGAGAGAGAGAGAGAGAGAGAGAGATTCCATAATGTAACTAAGCCAGTTTGACATTCAGCACCAGGTGGTCCTGCAGGCTGGTGTCATCTGTGGGCTGCTACAGCTCATCAATCAGTGTCTACAAAAAGAGCCTCCCTACCCTATTTGAGCCATGTCCCCAAATTTCTTGCAGCTTGACGAAGCTTTCACCTCTTCTTTCATCTCTTCCTTTACTTTAGCAATGGTTTCCTCTGTGTGATCAGCTTGAAGTATACTCCTTGACTTGTTCTCTGAAGTCTTGATGCAGTCTAAAAGCATGTGGACCTGCCCCACCCTTTGATTTGTTCCATGTGGTACTCTGTCTACTCATTGGATCAAGTGGAGGAAGGTTTCTTGGGTGTCACCCGCTAATGCGAATTTCTTCGGCATTGTTTAGTCTCCCCTCTCTAAACTTATCCTTTTAATTCTGTGGTGGTGATTGACAAATTCTGAGCTGCTCAACATTGTGTGGCTGTGCCAAGCTTAACTGCACTACGCTAGGCTGGAGATCAAGGTGAAGGCATGTCACGTGCACACCCGTGCCATGGCTAATCCTCTGCATGAACATTCTTAATCCCTGACTAATCATCAGTCATCAGTAGCAGCATAAGCATCAGCAGCAGCATCGTTCTCTTCATCATCATCACCATCATCTGGGGGCATGGAACCTTGCTGGCAGGCAGCCTGACAGCTGTAAGCAGCCAGCATGGGGTCCCAGGCAATAGGTGGGACAGCACCCAAGTGAAGGCCAGCAGTGGGACATACAAAGGCAGAAGCACAGCATTAAAAGAAAAAAATCAAGGAATATTTGTCCAGCGTTCTGGCTGACAGCAGAGGAGCTGGCCGACCTGGTCCTTAGTGAAATATATAAGCATGAAGTCATTCTCAGCATTTCAGCAAGTCATCATTCATTCATAAATCATTAGAATTCAGCATTAGTCATGTAGATAGGCCAGAGATCACCCCTCTGGGGCTAACTAGGGGCCCAAGCCATGTACATTCATCAGCAACCTTTTGTACAATATAAATACAAGAAAACCTGACACCGATCTCTCTCTTCTTCTCTCTCCTCCGTCTTAATCATGTTTTAGTCAGCATCTTGTTCTTAATCAGCCTTAGGGCTATGGATCAGTACAGCAAGGCTTCCGCTCATGCATGATGCAACATTGGTATCAGAGCATTCAGGCTCAGCCCACTAAGCATTGTCCCAAGGAAGGTACTCAGTTCCAGTAGATAGGAAGCAACACGGTAGCAGATGGAGTGGTCTGCAACAAGCAAAGCCAAAGGAAGCATTCCCTGAGAGTATGTACGCAGAACTAATACATCATTAAGCTCTCAAATCAATTCCAAAGGCCTAGCAACAAGCATGATCAGTTCCGGCGAGTGACCCGCCACTTTGTTAAGGATAAGGGAAAAGCAAGCATGGGGACAACAATTGAACAGATGCTCAGTTCTTCAGTAAGACTTGGAAGTGGAGATCAGGAGTGCTGGTTCTGAGCTCTCAGAAGAGCTATGGTGTCTGCTGTAGGCGGAAGAACATGGTCTCCTTTGGGGGAGACGTCTTCCGGCTGACGAGTACTCTCATCTGTAGACATGATATTGAAGTCGGTGGTCGTGCCCGAACGCAACCAAGGATGCCCCCACGCTAGGATACAGTGTGTGTGGACAATCTGAATCTGATACCAATGTGATATACAGCAGAAGTCTTTGTATTGGAAGATCCTGTCACACAAATGCTCACACCGTCTTCTGTATCCTGAGTTTCGTGAGTTTAGCAATCCACTTTAATACTTCAAACATTAAAGAGATGAGAGAGAGATCTGTACACCAGATTGGGTCCCGAATTACCCACTGAAGGGCCCCCTATCCCGATAACGAGATAGTATTTGCTTTATTACTTTAGAGAGAATGACTGTGGACTGTAGATAAGCTACACACTCTTCCCAAGGGCATAAGGAAGGACTGCACACCTAAGGCTGCGAAAGAAGGCGGTGGACTGTTCTAAGCTATGTTAGAATGCTGTAAATGCTTATGAATGATGGAGTTTCAAGAACATAAGGCCGACTAGGATCGGGTAATGCTAAGATAGGTGCTTCCTTGACTTTATCTTTCAAAAGTCTGAAGGCCATATCCAGATTGTTATTCCAAGTGATAGGCTGATTCGACTTACGTCCACGACCTTTCAACAGTCGGTCATCGATAGTGTGAGCTGAGAGTACTCCCGCACAGATTTCCAAAGAAAAACTACAAAACCGAGAAAAGAACGAAGCTGTTTCATTGTTTGCGGTATAGGCCAGGCCAGAACCTTCTAAACTCGGTCATAGTCAATGCTCAATCCATCTCTAGTGATCTTGTGTCCCAAGTAAATGATGTCTGTCATGAAAAACTCACATTTACTTAATTTAGCATACAATCGATTCTGTCTTAGCATCACCAAAAACTCATACAATCCAAAAGCTGTCCTGAATGCAGTTTTGTAGACATCCTGTGGCACCACTCGTATCTGGTGATAACCACTCTTCAAATCAATACGGCTGAAACAAGCCGAGCCATCAAGCTTATCCAGAATGTCATCAATACGTGGGATTGAGCTTATTTAGAGCTCTATAATCCACACACATGTGGAATGATCCATCTTTCTTTTGAACAAGAAGCACGGGAGAGCAATAAGGTGAGGAACTAGGTTGAACCAAACCTTTCTCCAAAAGCTCATTAACCTACTTCATGATCTCTTCTTCTTGTGCGGCACTCACACGATATGCAGGTTTGTTAGGTGAAGAACTACCTGGAATAAGATCTATGCGATGATCCCCAGGCCTTTGAGGAGGTAGTTCACCAGGCAATGCATCAGCAAAACAATCTTTATATGCATGAAGAAAATTCAGCCTATCCTGAGTCAAAACATCCACATTTTGATGACTTGGTTCAATGCTATCACGAACAAAAACCAAGTACGCAGAAAGACTCTTTTTCATTACTTTATTAATCTGGATGTGAGATACAAGTGGGATAGAATCTCCTTCCTTGCCAGCATCAATAACATGCATACAGCCTCTATACATAAAGGAAATCCTGTTTGTCTTGTACTCTTTGCCGGGCTCAAGCCTATGATGCCATGGCTTGCCAAGCAATACATCGCATCCATTAAGTGGTGCAACCAAGAAATGCTCATGATCAAGGTAACCCTGGATATGTATGCGCAACTTCCCAATAAGTGGGGTAACCTGCATCTCTTTACCAACAAAGGCAGCTTCTGCTTCAATTCGAGGCTCCATGTCCTCAACCTCAATACCCAAGGCGGCTGCCATCTGAATAGAGATGAAGTTATCTGTTGCACAATCATCAAACATAAATAGAGCAGGCTGATCCTTGATTTGACCCCATGCTTTGCATACCATCCTCTCTTTTCCATCATGCTTTGTGTTTCCCTGCACATCGGTAACTGCATGCACATTTGCCTTGGTTTGCTTGTCCTCATGCTTTGGTTTGCGGTTAGGACATTGTCTAAACATATGCTCTTTGCTGCCACAAGAAAAGCATTTCCCCTCCTTTGCATAATGCTCCCTTTGCTTGGGGGTCAAGCCAAATTTGTTCTTCTTTGGTCCATGATCCTTGGATGAGGTATTTTCAGCTTTACCTCCCTTCTGGATATCCCGGAAGCTCTTTTTAGGTGGCTGTCCACCTTTTTGCAGGTTTGGGACAGCCTTGTCTTTGCCCTTAGAACCCCCTTGATCTTGCTTAATTTTGAGCACCAATTGCTCCGTAGCAAGAGCAGAGGCTATAAGCTGTTGCAAAGTGTGTTTCGGGTGCAATTCAATGCCCGAACATAAGCTGGTTGCAATCAGGAGCGAAACTTCCTCTTTCTTTCATCCTCGGAGAGTTACCTCAAGCAACACTTTCCAAAACTTATTGACATACTGCTGCACACTTTCATTATTTTGCTCAAGTCTATCCCACTTTTGGTTAAGAGTTTGCTCTGCATTAGGAGGCAAGAATTGGGCATAAAATCTGTCCTTAAACTCTTTCCAAGTGCAAATGGGGTCTTTGGTGGTCTTTTCAGTGATCCACCAATGGGCAGCTGTCCCTTCAAGAACATGCTTGCATGACGAATTTTGGACTTCTCAGTGAAGTCCTCATTACTAAAAGCAATATCAACTATGCCACAAAACCTAGCACCTTAGAGGCATCATACTCTCCATGAAAGGCATCAAATTTCACGGACTTGTCTCCTGCCTTGAACTCCTCGAGCTTCTTGGGATGTGGTACATGTTCTCCTCTTTTTCTCTTCCCCTTATCCAATGGGGCAGCTCTCTCTGCATGAGTTTCATGGGCAATGATAGGTGTTTGTCAAATCCCCACGGATCTCCTCGTGATCGTTCCTGGTACGAGACTCGAATCCTGCAAACAAACAAACAAACAAACAAGGGGGTGCAGGCTTGACTCACCTCCTAACCATGACAGCCGTGGGCAAGCCCACAAACTTGGCTGTCCCCTCCGAGCCACGAGCTCAGCTAACTAGGTTGACGTACCGACCAATCTCCTCCTCGCGACGTCCCATACCGCCACGAAGCTGCCCTCGCGGGCCTCGAGATTGCTACCGGCCTCGCCTGGTAAAGCAGGTACACGTCTGCACTAGATCCAGACTCCAAGACCATAGAGCTCTCACAAACTCGCGAGACTCTCTCTATCCTAATAACTAACCTTGGCCACCCTTTTATAGGCTCTTGGCCGGTCATCGGGCGTCCATACTTAGGCGCCCGCCCGTCCATACTTGGGTGCCCGCCCGTTAGTTTATCCCTAACTCAGCTTGTCAATCACCCTGCCTAGCTCCAAGCTTCCCCAAGCCTCGAAACTAGTCTTGCGTGCGTGTAGCACACGGTAGATACACACTGTGCACATGACATACTCCCCTTCCTCTAAGAGCTCACTCCTGAGCTCACTAAAAAGCCAGGGTAATCTCTCTGAAGAGTGGTCAATGTCTCCCATGTAGCGTCCTCCTCAACACGATCCTTCCACTTGATCTTGTATTCCGTGATAAGCGTACTACGCAATTTTCTTTCACGAAATCCAAGAATCTTTTCAGGTTCGTGCGGAACAAATGTCATGTCCTAGACATCTATAATTTCTTGAGGAGTAACTAACTGATCTGTTCCACCCAGTACTTCCTTAAGTCTACTGACATGAAATACAGGATGAACTTTCACATGAGAAGGCAAATCCAATTCATATGCAACTGAACCAATCCGTCGTGTAACACGAAATGGTCCAGAGTATCTAGGGGATAATTTCGGAGATCGACCTGTCGGTAAAGTCTCAGAATCTTTCGGAACTCGCAAATACACCATCATTCCTTCAGAGAACTCTCTGGGTGAACAATGTCTATTAGAATAAAACCTGTCTCGGTCTTGAGCACTTCTAATAGATTCCTTCGCAACATGTAACATTTCCTGCATATCTTGCAAAAAATTACGTGCTGTATCATGCTGAAGTCTTGAGAATCCTATTGTAACAGGTGATCTAGGTTGAAAACCATACATAAGCATGAAAGGACTAAAACCTGTACTCGTATGCTTAGTACTGTTATATGTAAATTCTAACATAGGAAGATAATCCTCCCATGAACTCTGTCTTTTGGATACATATGCTCGAAGCATATCCTCCAAAATTTGATTCACTCTTTTAGTCTGGCCATCAGATTGAGGATGATCTGAGGAACTCAAATTCAAAGTTGTTTCCAACTTCTCAAAAACAAGTTTCCAAAAATCACTCGTAAACTTAGAGTCCCTATCACTGACTATGTCTCGTACAGTCTAAACAATTGCTCGATAAACTGCCGTGCTAATTGCGTAGCTGTAATAGTCTTCCGGGTCGGTAAAAATCTAGCCATTTTTGTCAAGTGATCTGCCACAACCCAAATAGAATCGTGGCCTTGATGTGTTCTTGGCAATCTGGTAATAAAATCCATGGAAATACTTTCCCATTTATTACCTGAGATTTGCAAAGGATGCAACAACCCAGCCTGTCTAAAGCGTTCAGCTTTATTTGCCTGACAAATTTGACACTTGAGAACATAATCTTCTACATACCCTTTCATCTTTGGCCAATAAAATGTGTGTTTCACTAACGATAGTGTCCTGTGTACCCCAGGGTGTCCAGCAAAAGGGGCGTCGTGACACTCCTTAAGAATCTTGGAGCTCATGTCCGAGATCTGTGGTACACAAATTTTGTCATTACGGAATAGTCGACCATTCCGAATCATCCACTGGCCTCCTGCAGCCTGAATGGTAGACTACTCAGTCATTGAGTCTTGGTCAATCAATGAGCTCCCGTCCTAGATCTTCTGCCAAAATGGACCAAAATAACTATCAGTCCTGCAAAGCCCTCTCAATGACTGAAATAAGTCAATAGAAATCTCGATGAGCGACAAAGTATTCACCTCTCTAATTCGACTAAGCGCATCTGCAACATTATTCATGGACCCTTTCTGATAACGGATCTCAAAATCAAAATCTTACATTAACTCAGCCCAACGAGCTTTCCTTCCTCTCAAATCATCCGCATCACACACATACTTGATTGACTGATGATCAGTCAATACCACAAACTTGGAGCCATATAAATAATGTCTCCAAACCTTGAGAGCATGAATCACAGCATAAAGCTCCTTCTCAAGGGTTGGCCAACGAGATTGAGTGTCGCCTAGCTTTTTACTTTCAAAAGCAACCGATCTACCATCTTGAAATAGAGCAGCCCCGATAGCATAGTCACTGGCATCAGTTTCAAGAACATAAGGCCGACTAGGATCGGGTAATGCTAAGATAGGTGCTTCCTTGACTTTATCTTTCAAAAGTCTGAAGGCCATATCCAAATCATTATTCCAAGTGATAGACTGATTTGACTTATGTCCACAACCTTTCAATAAGTCGGTCATCGGTAGTGTGAACGAAGTTGTTTCACTGTTCGCGGTATAGGTCAGTCCAGAACCTTCTGAACACGGTCATAGTCAATGCTCAATCCATCTCGAGTGATCTTGTGTCCCAAGTAAATGATGTCGGTCATACAGAACTCACATTTACATAATTTAGCATATAGTCGATTCTGTCTTAAAATAGATAAGACAATCGTGAGGTGTCTAACATGATCCTCAAGAGTACGACTATATATCAAAATATCATCCAAGAACACCACCACAAATTTTCCCAAATGTTCACGAAAAAGATCGTTCATCATTTGCTGGAAAGTGGCTGGAGCATTGGTTAACCCAAAAGGTAATACGAGAAACTCGTAATGGCCATACCTAGTCCGAAAGGCGGTTCTTTCGACATGCCTTTCATGAATACGTATCTGGTGGTAGCCAGTACGTAAATCTATCTTCGTGAAATATTTCGCTGCTCTGGAAGCTTCTTCGTCGGAACGTCAGGCACAAATCGCAGCCCAGATGCAAGCTTTGCAGAACTCCATCGCTCTATTGACCACTACCCTCTCTACTCTATCGGGTATGGATACCTTGGCTTCAGCTTTAGGCCCCAACATTACTCCAGAACCCAGATAGATTGGTCTAGTCATATTTTTTCTTTTCAGCATAAGGACATCCAATATAGTATTTTAGGTGATTGTATACATCCCTCTCAGGGACCTCTTGTAAATACAAATGATTTTGGAAATATAATGGATTCTTCTTTGTATACCGCTTTCCATTGTGTATTGATTCCACTTTCTTCCTTTCTCATCCCTTCCTTGGATGTAAATGAATTAAGTGTGTTTGAAAGCAAAGAATTACAGAAGATACTTGATTCGTTTCAAGACGTATTTCCTAAGGAACTGCCATCGGGTTTACCACCTGAACGGGCAGTAGATCATCGTATTAACTTGATCCCTGGTGCTCATCCTGTCAGTATTCCACCTTACAGGATGAGCCAAGCTGAGGATGATGAGTTGGCTATCAAGTCGAAGATTATTTGAGGATGGGCTAGATCCGTCCAAGTAAATCACCTTGGGGTGCACCTGTGTTGCTTAGGAGAAAGAAGGACAACACCTGGAGAATGTGTATAGATTACAAGAGATTGAACAAGCTGACAATTAAGAACCGTTATCCTCTCCCTAGATCAGATGACCTGATTGATCGGTTAGCAGGGGTCGACATCGTGAAGAGGGTAAGGAGAGAGAAAATTTGATCTTTGCACAATGAAAGTGCAAGGGAACTTGAGAGCTTGAGAGCTTGAAAACTTGAGAGATATGTGGCAAGGAGCCCACTTAAGGGGTTTATAAAGGTTTCCCCAAAAGCTAAAAATCTCCAAAAGCTAAAAATCCCCAAAAGCTATCTTTAGCTTTTGCTTTTGTGTTTTTTTTAAATATATATATATATGGATATATATATTCTATACTCTTAAAAAAAATAAATACTTTTAAACCTTGGAGGAGGGGTTTTTAAACTTTTAAAAAAAAAATCAACTAAAAAAAAACGAAAGCCCAAAAAAACGAGTGCTTTCCTTGTTTTTTTTTTCGCTTCCCTCCTGGGTTAGCCGCCGGATGATGCAGCCGTCACCTTCGCTGCCGGTGCCTTCTCGCCAGCCTGCGCCTGCGACAGCCCGTGTAGGCCTGGCCACAAGGCCACGTGGCCTGGGCGCCTGCCTGGCCTAGCCTGGTCGCCTAGCTACGCAGGCCTAGGCCGCCTGGTTACGCAGGCCTAGGCTGCCTACCTACGCAAGCCTAGATGCCTACCTACACCGCCTTGGGCGCCCGCCAGCAGGGCCGCCTACAGAGGCCTAGCCGGCTGCCAGCCTCCGATAGCCAAACGTCAACACCCGCCAGAGCACAAACCCGCCAACGCCTCCTCTCACACGCTTGCTCTCTTTCTCTCGCTCTCGTTCGCGTTCAACCAAAAGCAACGAATCATGCTTTTTTCTGTTTTCTATCTCTACGTTCATGCGACTGCACAAACGAATCATGCCTCTTCATTGCAAAGCCAACGACCCTACTTAGACTACCACCTCCCATCAACATGGGTTTCTTTGATGAAGAAAAACACATACTCAATCTGAAAACAGCAGTATGCACAGAAAAAACAGCAAGCTTTTTGAATACATACCTTTCTTCGACCTCTTCTCTACCTACCGACTTGCTCGTTCACGAGGTATGCTCTGATACCACTATCAAATCCCCACAGATCTCCTCGTGATCGTTCCTGGTACAAGACTCGAATCCGGCAAACAAACAAACAAACAAACAAGGGGGTGCAGGCCTCACTCACCTCCCAACCATGACAGCCGTGGGCAAGCCCACAGACTTGGCTGTCCCCTCCAAGCCACGAGCTGAGCTAACTAGGTTGACGTACCGACCAATCTCCTCCTCGCGACGTCCCATACCACCACGAAGTTGCCCTCGCGGGCCTCGAGATTGCTGCCGGCCTCGGCTGCATAAAGCAGGTGCACGTCTGCACTAGATCCAGGCTCCAAGACCATAGAGCTCTCACAAACTCGCGAGACTCTCTATATCCCAATAACTAACCTTGGCCACCCTTTTATAGGCTCTTGGGCGGTCATCGGGCGTCCACACTTGGGCGCCCGCCCGTCCATACTTGGGTGCCCGCCCATTAGTTTATCCCTAACTCGGCTCGTCAATCAGCCTGCCTAGCTCCAAGCTTCCCCAAGCCTTGAAACTAGTCTTGCGTGCGTGTAGCACACAGTAGATACACACTGTGCACATGACAGTGTTCCACTAGCCAAAGTGACATGGGTCTTTGATTCTAGTGGTCCCACTGCATGTGACCTCGCTGAAAGATGCCTTGTCTCGCCACGAGACAACTCAATAGGCAAGGTCTTTTGGCTTGCATGCCGACCACTGTCCCCATGATGTACATACCTAGAATCCAAATGGCCTTGAGCACGCATAAATCTGTTTCCTCCTGTGCCATGAGGAGTGGATGCATGGCAAGAGGTGACCAATACTTCTTCTTTATGCAAATATGATCTCAACCTTTGAGAGGCTGGGTCTCCATGCTGCAAATGGGGTGAATTCTTGAACATAAGCTGTCCATCCTCTCCCTCTTTAAGGTCACCCTTGCGGATAAGATAAGAGAGTGCCAGCTCCCTTGGCTTCTTGCCCACTTCTCGAGCCATAGACTCAGAAGTCATGTCCACCATAGCATCAGCTTTCTTGACTGCAAGAGCCTCTTCATATGCTCCAACTCAGCCCTCAATGCATTGGGCTCTTCCTCGTGCATGGGTTTTTTACCACGTGATGGCTGTCCCATGTATGCACTGTCATAGACTCTCTCAAGAGGCTTATGCCTTCCATGCAATGCACCAGAATCCTGTGAAGCACTTCATTGGCCCCTCAAATTCGGCACTTCCAATGGGTTGCCCTGGCTGTCCATTGAATTAAGTGTTCGTGCTTGCTTCTGATCTCAAAACTCCGTCTCCTCTTGAGAAAGAGAGACGACCGAGCTTTGATACCAATGTGACCGCTCCCTACAGGAGGCCTACAAATCGGAAAACAATATACACATATTTAGAACACTTAATTTAACTGTTATTAAACAATGGAAACAACATCAGCAACACAAATACTGGAACTTAAAGCATTCTCTGAATTTAAATTTGCAAATTTCAAATTTATTCAAATGAGAAAAGTATGAGAGCACCTGGTGCGGTGAGTACAATCCAGATACAACCGGTACAATTTATAGCAGGTACAATCCAGCACATCAAGAACTTCACATGTGTGCAGGTACAACAGGTACTGTTTGTACAGTTGGTACAATGAATTCCGCAGGCAGGTATAGTCAGGTACAACGGGTACGTGTGGACAGCCAGCAGGTACACGTGGGCAGCCAGCAGGTACACAAGTAGGTACAGGCGTGGGCAGTCCTGCAGGTAGGTAGAGCAACAGGTTCAGGCGTGAACAGCCTGCAGGCGGGTACGAGGCAGGTACTGGCATGGGCAGCAGGTGAGTACCAGGCAGGTAGAGGCGTGGGCAGCAGGCGGGTACCAGGCAGGCAGGTACACAGCTCAATAGGCGGGTACAGCCAGCAGCAAGGAGGTGGGTACAGAAGTTAACCACAGTTTATGGATTTTACAATACTTACCACCTGTTCACACGCCACACCACCAAGTCAGCAAACAGCATTCCACAGTACACTGGGGGCGTCCCCGTCCAGTGTACTGGCACGACATAACAAGCAGACACGCAAACAAGTCATGCAAAAACAAATTTATGCATGCAAGCATAAATGCATGTGGACAAATAGTGGACGAAATCTCCCTTTCATGAAACTTGTACAAGAGGTTCCTGTCGGGCACAAAACTGGTGCGACATATAAATAAATATGTCCTGGTCTTCCTATGGAGTGATAGTCCCATAGGTAAGACACCATCCTGGCTAAACACAGGTGGCACCAATAGGCTCCCGTCCATACAGCACGAAGCAAATCACACACGGGTGACACGAAACTGGTTCCTGTCCATGTGACGCAACACTGGTCACACACGGGTGGCACTGATCTGGCTCCCGTCCATGTGACACCATAAAACTGGCCCTTTCACATGGGACACTGGCCCGGCCCCATGTGAACATGGCACAAATCTGGCCACTCTATGGAGTGACAGTCCCATAGAAGTGGCTCCAGAAATGGAGATGGACCAAATGGTGATAGAGGAACTCTTTCTTGAAGACTTCTTCGAATTGTGCCCAAGTCGTTGGTTTAGGGTTGAGTTCTTTCCACTAAAGCAGAGCTTTGCCTGAGAGGGAACCTGCTGCTAATTGGATCTTTTTGCCATCGTCATATGGATGAAACTGAAAATGGACTTGCCACTTAAGTAGCCAAGTGTCCACTATCTCTTTGGTACACTGCTTTTGCTCGTCCCCAAACTATTCCGGAGTAATATTGGGGCCTAAAGCAGATGCCAAAGTATCCATACCCGAAAGAGTAGATAGGATAGTGGTCAACAAAGAGATGGAGTTCTGTAAAGCCTGCATCTGCGCGGCGATTTGTGCTTGACATTCCGAGAAATAAGCTTCGAGAGCAACTTTCAACTCTTGGAAATCTGATTTTGAAACAAAATCGTCAAAAAGATCGCCATCGGTGACTTCCGTAGATAGCCGGCAAGTCTTCACATTCGAGAATGGGCTCCAACTCGGATTCTTGGGTCGACATCTTGAAGAGAGCAAGGTGAGAGAAAAGTTTGATCTTGCACAATAAGAGTGCTAGAGAGCTTGAGAGCTTGAGAGATGTGTGGCAAGAAGCCCACTTAAGGGGAATTTATAGGCTTCCCCAAAATCTAACTTAGCCTTTGCTAATGTGTTTTTTTTTTGTTATATATATATATATATATATTATTTTTATTTTTTTCCTGGTTTTCTTTTTATTTTTTTACACTTAACAAAGCAACAAAGCAAACAACCCATACAAGACCACACCTTCATCACGGGTTCCGACGATGCAAAAGTAACATGCTGAACTTGAAAAAACAGCACTATACACAAAAAAACAGCAATCTTCTCGAACTCATACCTTTTCTTAGACCTCATCTTCTCTACATACCGACTTGCTCGTTCTCGAGGCTTGCTCTGATACCACTGTCAAATCCCCGTAGGATCACCTCGTAGAACGCTCCTGATACAAGACTCGAAACTTGCAAACAAACCAAACAAACGTGAAGGGGGTGCAGGCTTGACTCACCTCCCAACCTTGACAGCTGTGGGCAAGCCCACAAGTCTTGGCTATCCCCACCGAGCCACAAGCTGAGCTAACTAGATGGACGTACCAACCAATCTCTACCTTGTGACGTCCCATACCGTCACGAAGCTACCCTCGCAGGCCTCGAGACCATAGTGACAGGGGGATGGAGGGACGCCCACGTGGGACGTGGGAACGCCATCCCGAGCAGAGAGACCTGCACACCGGGCTAGGGACGGCCAGGGGGACGAGACGGAGGGGACGTTAGCAGGGGACGGGCGTTCCCCCCTTTGGGAACGGGGAGACGTCTGCAGGGGACGGGGACGGCTGCAACACCTAAATCTTCAGGCATTTTTTCAAATAAACAGCTACTAGCCGTTAACACTGGCCATTTGAGAGAGAGAAGAGAGAGCAACACAACTATATAATGGGCTTGGATCCACTCCTCTTTTACTCAAGCCTTCCAAGACTTGAGTTCCTCTCCACGATCTCCCTCTCCTACTCTAGCTTTCCTCTCCACTATCTCCCTCTCCTACTCCACGGTCCATCACCTTCCTCTCCACCCTCTCCTACTCACTACACCGTCCCCACCCCCCCGTCCCCGTTCCCTACCTTTAGCCGTCCCCGTCCCCGTACCCGTTCCTGTCCCCCGTCCCCGTCCCCGTCCCCGTCCCCGTCCCTTGGTAACTATGCTCGAGACTGTTGCCGGCCTCGGCTGCATAAAGCAGGTGCACGTCTACACTAGATCCAGGCTCCTGACCATAGAGTTGTCACAAAGACACGCGAGACTATGAGCTAATGACTAACCTTGGCCACCCTTTTATAGGCTCTTGCCCGGTCATCGGGCGTCCACACCCGCCCGTCCATACTTGGGTGCCCGCCCGTTAGTCTATCCCTAACTCAGCTCACTAATTAGCCTGCCTAGCTCCAAGCTTTCCCAAACCTCGAAGCTAGTCGTGTGCGTGTAGCACACGGTAGATACACATTGTGCACATGTAGTCCTAAAGTTGCTGGGGTGGTCTAGCACGTCTCCCGCTTTGTCGAGAGGCATGATGGTGTGCATAGTCCATTCAGCTGGTAGGCCCTCCACTAGTGCCCTATCAAAGAGGTGAGCAACAAAGGGTGCCAATGTGTCAACTGCATAAATAAGATGCTCAGTCTATATACCTGTGTGGTCAGCCGATCTCCCATGCTGTAACCAGCGTATAGCTCTCTCTACCATCGAGGCGGTAAAGAAAGTAGAGGTGGTGGTAGCGCGGGACTGCTGTGGCTGTGGTATGGGCGGTTGCTGAGGGATATGGTAGAGGCTCTTTGCATATGTGTGCCATGTGTGTGGATCCTCAATCGGGGTACGACGGTGAGGCTCTCTCATCCTGCGCCATGCAGTGGCTGTATCTCTGCTCATGAGAAGGTGGTACATATCCCAGTATTGTGCCTCCTCATATGCACGCCTCTTACGGCGTGAGAGGGTCTGTATCTGTCGGCTCGCCTATCTCTGTGTGATGGTCCCCAGTGCTCTCTAGGCACGGAGGTGTCTGTATAGCTCTCTGCACTCATCATCATACCACCGATTCTCGGGTATGCTCCCCGATCTATCTGTGTGTGCAATGTGTATGGTCGGGGAAGCTGCGGGTGGCGGCCGTATGTAGTATAGACGACATTTGAGTGGTGAGTGTGTCTAGGGGTGACAGGGGATCCATTCGGAGTAGCCCATCATATACATGATGCTCATATATGTATGTCAGGTCATGGGTGAAGTAGAAAGTGGTATGCGATGCCTGTGTGGGCTGTGTGGGTGCTGGTGTGGAGCTCGCCAATGACAGCAAGAGGTACGTGTGATCCACACCAATAGGACAGGGGGGGATGGTGAAAGATGTCACTGCCTGTGTGGTCTCCATGGACCCCATGATGTAGTCCATTGTGCTACCTCCCCCTGACCGTGGAAAGCATGTCAGTGCTCCTGAATCCTCCCACTGTCTCATCCCGTTATAAATAACGAGATGGTGTCGGGCTCCCAACTCAAATAGGTGATGACCATATCTGGTGTTATCCGGCCCCATGTCCTCTGACACCCTGCAAGCTCCCGTGTCCTCCACCTCTAGTGTGTGCATCACCTCGGGGAGCTCGAAATCATAAATGTCGCACTGTCAGCTCTGTGTCCATGCATTGAAGTCCCCCATAAGGAGGACTTCCCCCAGGTTGGAGTAGTGTATGATCTCATCTGAAAGGGCTGCATACGGTGACTCTCCTAATGGCCCTGTGTCCTCCTCCTCTGCTATCATGGCATATCTCGATCCTCTAGGAGAGAAGTAGCATAGAGCAATGTATAACACCTTATCTGCCGAGAGCTGCAGTTTGATCCACATGTATCTAGCCTCCTGATCACGTTCTACCACCCGTAGGCGCCCATGTAGCTCTCGCCTGACGAGTACCGCTATACCTCGAGATCCTCTCGATGTGCTCTGCCATGTGGTCCCCCTGTGTGTAGACTCCCACTGATAACCCTCTACTTTGGGTAGCCCCCTCTCTGGGCTCTGGTGTGTCTCTGTAAGTAGTATGATGTCCCGTCCCTCCATGACCTCCTCTATCCTCCCAGGATGTGTCCAAAGTGCTCCATTGCAGTTCCAAACTGCTATGTGTATCTGTGAATCTAGATCCTCCATAGTCGATGTCCCATAGGCCGCCTGGCGCTAATCGGTGGCCTTGCCATTGATGATGACACGACCATCGCGATAGAATGCTCTCTTTCCGGGCCTATAGGACTCTCGGCATACATGTTTTCTTGTGTTCTATCTGCATCCTCGTAAGGTCATCATCTAAATAGATGGGATCTCCCTTTAATCCTCGTAGAATCACCCTCTTCCTCACGAAGGTGGCCCTCTCTATCTCCCCTACAAACTATAGGATGAAGGCTCGCTTGCATGTTGAGTCTTTCCCGGCTCTCCATGCTTTGGTGAAGGGGGGAGGGTCCTCTTTCCTGTAGCCGAGCTTCGTGCATAGACGCTGTCCATCTTTCTCGGGAGTGGAGTCGGGTGTCTCGGTTATACCTGTGGCTCGAAGGTTGAGGCGGCGGGCCTGCCTCATCTTCTCCTCTTCAATGGTGGTGTGAATGATTTGGTGTTCTTCCCTTTGAGTCTCCTCCCTCACCTCTTTACGGATGTTCTTCTTCACCACTTCAACCCATCCTAATTGCTTGGCTTTGAGTTTCCCCTCCATGTCTTTTGTGATCTCCTTGGAGATCTCTTCTTTGATGGCTAAGAGTGTTGCCATTGATCTCCCCTTCTTCCTTCTCGGTGTTCTTGACAGCTACCAGTTCCACTTTCAATGCACTCACCTCCTCCTTGAGTGCCATGTTCTCTTGTTCAAGTTCCGTGACCCGTACTTTGAGGGCCATGATGTGCTTGTGTAACTTGTTCTCCACCTCATTGAGGTTGGAATCAGATGTCTTCTTGTTTTCCTTGATTAGTGCCTTCATTGCCGTCTCGAGGGCCTCAAGCTTCTCTTGGAGACTCGGAGCCATTCTTCGAGATTACTCTGCAGTGCTTCCCACCGGCAGGCAGAGAGGAGCGAGAGAGGGATCGTAGTAGAGAGAGAGAAAGAGTATTTCTGGCATCGGAAGCAAGCCAGCACAATGCGAGCACAGCAATTCCAAACGGAGCACAGGGGGCGTGCAGCGCAAGCAGGGCAGTTCGGGTGGGGATAGGCGTAGCACAACGTGGACAGGGCAACGCTAGGTGCAGCACAGCCAGGGTGCGCAGCACGAGCAGGGCAAGACCACTAGCGTGTAGCGTGAGCAGGGAGAGCTTGCGCGGCGTCACGTCATGGACCAGACGGCTTTCGTGAGCCGGGCAAGACCACCAATGCGTAGCACGAGCAGGGAGAGCTTGCGCGACATCACGCCATGGACTAGACGGCTTTTCGCGAGCAAGGTAGAACCACCAGTGCATAGCGCGAGCAGCGAGCAAGGCATAACCACCAACGCGTAGCGCAAGCAGCGAGCAAGGTAGGACCACTAGTGCGAGCACGGCACGACCACCAGCGAGACAGAGAGAGAGAGAGAGAGAGAGAGAGAGAGAGAGAGTTGAGCGTGTGCGGGGGGGGGGGGGGGGGGGGGGGGGGGAGAGAGAGAGAGAGAGAGAGCATGTGCCGCAGCTCCAGCCCGCCTCCTGCTGTTCAGCCCTCCGCTTTTGCACCAATAGAGAAGCGCCCAAAAGCAGCCCGCCAGCCCCTCCCAAAAAAGCATACCATTCAGATCCAGAAGGCGCCTCCCAAAAAGCATGAGATAGAAAGAGGCGCATCCTCCAAAAGTGGAGTAGCCTCCCAAATTAGCTTTTGGGCCACCAAATGTTAATTAAATCTCTTTGTCCCCTTCACACTTGGGGTTGTCCACACATGGGTTTCTTTTTTTTAACTCCAAACTCATGCCATTCACACTGTCCACCATGTCCCCGTGCACACCTGCATACTGTCCAAAGAAAAACACAGGGTCGTGACACCTGGGAATGCTTGGAACTGAACCTAACTTGGCTGAATATTGCTGAGTACCTGTATGATTTATGGGTAAATGAAGCGCTGCATTTATATGGTCCCATGCTGCTGGTCAGCCAACATAAAGCTGTAGGCCAGTTCGATATGGACAAAAATGCTAATAAAATAGCATTAAATGCTATTTAATGCTGCACATAGGAAAAAAGATGATATTTAATGCTGCCCGACTATTGTGGTGCAATCCAACTACCTGTTGGTCTTCAACAAACCTGGCCAACTAGAGCTTGCTCACCATGGATGCTGTCGGCCTGCTGTATATGCTGGCCAACTGGGGTAAGGTACTTCCACAAGCCAGTCAGCTATCCCCTAATGCTGTCCACGGCTGTGACCAACCCCTGGACAAGCTCCTAAGGCCATGGGCTGGCCCATAACTAATACTAAGGTTGACACTACATGCACTATCTAATAAATTCTCCAAGTCGGTTAAGAGGACTGACACATGCAGACTCTCTATGGCTCTGGAGACTGACCTACGTAGCTCGTGCCTCACATGTCCCGAACTGGGGCCACGGCATACGACAAAATATTCCTAAAAAGGTAAATCCTACCGATGAATGGTGCATTGATGTAGAGCCAATGAGTCACATAGCACTCGAGTGCACGGTGCATGTGAACACCTATCGGCAGCCAGCATGGGGTCCCAGGCAATAGGTGGGACAGCACCCAAGTGAAGGCCAGCAGTGGGACATACAAAGGCAAAAGCGCAGCATTAAAAGGAAGAAAATCAAGGAATATTTGTCCAACATTCTGGTCGAGCTGGTGCTCAATGAAATATATAAGCATGAAGTCATTCTCAGCATTTCAGCAAGTAAATCGTTAGAATTCAGCAGTGGTCATGTAGATATGCCAGAGGTCACCCCTCCGGAGCTGACCAAGGGCCCAAGCCATGTACATTCATCAGTAACCTTTTGTACAATATTAAATACAGGAGAACCTAACACCGATCTCTCTCTTCTTCTCTCTCCTCTATCTTAATCATGTTTTAATGAGCATCTTGTTCTTAATCAAGCTTAGGGCTGTGGATCAGTACAACAAGGCTTCCGCGCATGCAACAAGGCAAGTAGAATAGCTGTAAGGTCGAGAGCTCTGTTCGGCTGCCCCTGCTCCTCTCACCCCCCCCCCTCGGGTCCCCTCTCTCCCTTTTTCAGCATCTTTGGTGACCCATAGATGTTATCTCCCCAAAAAACATCTATGATGAGGCTAGGCTATGACTTGATAATAAGGGACAAAATGAAGTCGCCTTAGGACTAGAACACTTTCTTGCTAGCCCAAATTTCAAAGCCTATATAAGTGGTGGTCAGGGATGCTCATAATCCCGGATGGACACCATAAGACAAGCACTTGGATCTGGCCTTGACCAAGCTCTAGCTAGGCACTCCAATAGTGAAATTTGGTAGTAAGGGAAAAGCTTGACTGTCAGTCGAGAGGCTTGAGTTGATGTGAGTTGAGCCTCAGGTTCAGGGGTTCTCCAAGAGGAAATATGGCCTTTGCCACATGATATGTATCTATGGGCAGGCTTGATGGATGAGATTGGGTACAACACCAAGGCAAGGGATGACTCACTAACCAACAGTTGCCACAAGGCCCTGCCTTCTGGATGAGGGCCCAGCTGGGGTACGTTCTTCAAGAAATGTTTAGCCCAAGGACAAGATGATTAGGGGACTCCAATGAGTGGAAAATGAAATTCAATTAATTAATGAATCTTGTTTTTGGATGGTGTAGCATTTCGTCTAAGGTATTCCGCCATCAACCAACTACGCACACTTCACATCCCCTCTCCAATCAGCGTCGATCCCCCTTTCTAGTCAGGCTTGCTATGGCGTCATCATGTTGGAGGCAAATGAGTGTAGTGTTCCATCCGTAGGCTGAAGGAGAGGAAGTATCTATGCCACCCTTACCTTGCTACGTCGTCATTGTTTCAGTGTTGGGTCTACGTGATTGAAACCCTGAACATATTGTGTGCAAAGAGAGCCACCCATTAGCCCCCTCCTTTACCACACCAGGCGAGCCTTCATGCCATTGGCACCTTGTTTTCATACGTTTGCAGAAGAAAATCAAACTAGGCATGTGCATGTGTCAAAACAAGGTACTGCGTATTGAAATTATTTTTTCTGCCGCAAAGAGGTAAACCCTCTCTTTCATCTAGGGTTCAGTTCGATGATTTTGGCAGATGTTTAATCATGGTGATTTATTTAGCAGAAGAGAATTTGATTAGCGGGTTCCTCCCTTTCCTATTACTACAAAAGCTTTCAACACATTAGTTTCTCTCCACATGAATTTTTGTCTTGCTTTTTAAAGAAACATATGGTGCAATTGACATGACATATGTAGAGAAAACATAAACCCATGTTTCAGAATTCCCAATAACTATGATCGTGCAGCTTATTACCCATCTTATATCTTCAGGTTTATACGAATCTCTCCATCTGAGGGTCTCTTTCAGCATATTCTTGGCGTTTTTCACATTCCAATTTCTGGCTCGCAAATAACGTCTCAAGCATGCATCGGAGCAATACAGCTTTTCCCAACCATTGAAAGAACCTAGTACATTTCGAAGCTCCTCCACCTGCAGTATTCATAAACGACAGGTAAAACCAGTTGTTTGAAGCCCTACAAGTTCATCTCAACCAATGAACACATTTGTCTCTCACTTGAACAAAACCTCATAATACCTTGGCAAGCTCTTCATCCAAAGTTTGATGTTTAAGAGGATCATGGCCCCAGAACATGCTGGTGGTAATCTGTGCCGCAGTGTGTCAAATAATAATAAAATAGACACAACGTTCAGATCTCCTGATTCGCCTGCAGAAACAGGAAGCAGAATTTTCAGTTCCTCATTTGAAAATCTCTGGATCCACTCACTAGCATGCAAAATACAAACTTACTTGACGACAAGAGTTGATGATAAAGCCATACAAGTCAAAATATTGCACATCAATGAAATCCTTTCACTACTACCGTCACCGAAAAAAATAGGGACGAATATTCGTCAAATGGCTATTTTTTGAGGGTCTCCAAAAAGTCATGGGCTGTTTTAGAGCAAAAAAAAATGAGTTTTTCTTAACATATTCACCCAAAATGACATTTTTGGGTAAGATTTGGCCAAAAATTCACCAAAAATGCACTAAATGTCAGGACATACAATAGAAAATTCAAAAGATTTGCCACGTTCTTCTATACTTCTTAGTTCAGACATGAATAACATTTGCCAACCTACCTCTATCTTTCTCGTGGGATTGCCCTCTTATTTTTTGCCCTGACTACTGTGTGCAAATGCCATAGTGTCTAATGATTAGTCTCAACTCACCTTCACCTCACCATGGGTATATGCTACTAACATAGCATGCAGGAGAACTATTGGAGGTGATCAATACCAGACATCGCTGCACTGCAAGTTCTCAAGACACATAAGGCCACTCTCAAATGATTCATCACTTTGCCTTCCTACCAGTCTGTTAGCTCGTCTACTTGAGCTTGTGCAAACTATGTGTTGCAACATTCAACTCATGTACATCAAAGATTAAGTTCAAAATTTATGGCATACAAGAAAACCAAATCTATATTTTGACCCTTACACACAAACAATGCTGAGGTTCTCAACCTCTCTCAGGGAGGTAAAGTTGGTCATGCTGAGAACTATCCTTAGATAACAACGCCCTCTGGTGCTATCCTTGATCGGTAATTGGCTGCATTATAATCTCTATATAAAAAGAGATGAAAAGAGATGCTGATGCCTTTTATAGCCTTACACTCTCTATGCTATGCGCATTGAAAGCATGTCCATCAATGATCTTGCCACCAAGATGAATCCCCTTTGCCTCTTTTATCCTCGTGTTATCACGTGCATGATCAAAAGGGCCTCTTTCTTTCTCTTTTGAAATCTTGGTAATAGTGTACTCTACCTTCTATCAGAAGATGAAACCTGGCTACTGCTTTAGCTAAACCATCCAGCTGTGAGAAACTGGGCTACTTTTCTGTTAAGACATCCACCTGCGGCCAAATCATCCAGCTATGGCCTGTAGCCACCGTCAAACACCATAATGACAGTTCCAAGTACCAATTATGACAGCCCTCAGATGCTGAAGATTACATTCCAAACAGTGGTCCTCAACTAGGCAAAAGAAATGGTTCAATGGAGATTCTTCTTACCAGCTGCAAATTTCTTTTCTAGAAGCCGATTATCCTAATTCTTGAACTAGACAGGCTAAGTTCCATCAATTACGTTGAAAATTTCTCAAAAGAGGCACAACACTCATTACCAGAGGAAAAATAAGTAAAAGGGGAAATTTGAACCGAATAATCAATTTCTCCACAGGAGCAGCAGGTGATTGTCCAGAAAAATGCTTGATTTGTGTGAAATTTTCCTAAAATATGCTAGAATGACACTAGAAGGTGGGTGCGAGGCCTTGCATGCAGAGATTTGAAGGATTCGCGTTAGAAGGAGGAAGTTAGGGTTCGAGAAACAGGGTTGAAGAGATGATTGTTACCAGTGAAGGCGACGGGCTTTTCGAGCTGCATCTGTGCTTTGGACGTCGTGATCAACACTAGAGACACGGAACTGTTCAAGGCTCACAGTCACGTCTGAAAGAAGAACAAGACGATGCCGTGCCTTACTATTGACTCAGAATAAGAAAGCAGGTAATTGAATGGTCATACCAATAGGGAAAAGGAAATGTTCAGAGTTTTTTTAGTTATAACAGAGGAATATATTAGAAAAAAGGTGAGGTTACAAGTCCCCATGAGGAAGGTCCATGGGGAGACCCTGAGAACTGTTAAACCCTGAAGATAATGGGATTAACTCTGAAACTTAAAAAAAAAAACTGAGACATAATCAAAACTTGATGAGCAGTTTCATGAAACAAAACTTGATGAACAGCCTGATGAAATCGGCTGAGAAGACCCAACTGAAGCTTGATTTATCTTGAAAGGCCATTGTCGGACCTCGTGAACAGTAGCCTGAGTCCGGGAGGCCTTAAAGGACCTTTTGAAAACCTGAGTGCTGGAGCCTTCTTTGACATTCGAAAACAACTCCTTGAAACATGGTTTCCTTCTTTTTGCAGAGCGAGGAGCTGTGAAACTTCTTCCATTTCCTCCATGGCAGGTCAAAAACACATGCAGCAAAGGACTTGTGAATAGTAGCCTCAGTCCAGGAGGCCTTAAAGGACCCTTTGGAAACCTTCCGAAGCCTGGATGTGATAAGCCGAGTACTGGAGCCTTCTTTGACATTCGAAATCCAATCCTTGTAACATGGTTTCCTTCTTTTTGCAAAGTGAGGAGCTGTGAAACTTCTTCCATTTCCTCCATGGCAGGTCCTGCCAACGATCCACCTCAATAGGTACACCAGTTGGTTGAAGATGATGGATTAGCTTGCGTACACTGTCAAGAAAGAGATAAAAATGGTGATTAGTTTTGACTTCATAAAGAGCTTCATTCCGTTGATTCCATACATGCCATAGAAGCAGCATTCTGACGGACTGCCATGTTAAGGGTCCAGGGTGTGACATTCTCCTAAGAGGACTTCTTTCCAGCTGAGAGGGGAGTTCCTAATCTTCATGAAAGCCTTGTTCAGAACACTCAAGAATTGCCTAGTGTCTGGGCAAGAGAAGAAAAGATGTGGGACAGTTTCGAGTTTGGTTTTGCAACGGGGACAAAGACCATTCCCATGACCAATCTTCATAGCTTTCTCAAGGGTCCAGGTTGCTTTGTGGATGACCAACCAGGCCAAAATGGCGTGCTTCCTTTCTTGAGCGAAGGCCCAGATTAACTTGAAGCGGAAGGCCCATTGATGATTGTTCCATGACAAGGACCATCTATTGTTGAGCTTGAGAACCAGATTCCCTGCATGAAACACATTAGGCAACTTGACAAGATTACTAGAATACCCCCACCGAAGGGCTTTAGAAAAGGTCTTGCAGTCACAAATAAACCCCAGAGGAATGGAAACCTTCAGAGCATTACATCTTTGAATTACAAGCTCAACTCCACCCGTGGTGGCAAGATAAACTTATTACTGATTTGCTCACTGTTTAACATGCCAGATGTGTCACATAGGTCACCGCACACCTTTATACCAGCTTTGAAACAAGAGAGGCTGATCTAAACCTGTTCATTGGAAATCGGAATCACAAGATGCCCAAACCAGACTGAATCCGTAGCATATGCATACCTCCCTCTCTTGGTATAAGTTTGAAAGCAGAAGAGCTTCTTATAGTTCATCCAGGACTCCCACATTCTGCAGAGCAGAGCTTGCTGCCTATTGGAGAGAGATGTGCCTTTGAGAACAGAGAGAACCCCTTCCAAGCCCTTTTTCCTTTGAGCCAAAATTTTCCAACATCCCTTTCGAGCAGGTCTGCCCATACATCATTTGACACAATAGCTCTTTGGACCCATTTAGCTGCAAGCTTCTCAGCCAGCAAACCAATATTAATTATGCCAAGACCCCCCTACTCTTTATCCAAGCAACATACCTGAAATGCAACTTTGCTGATCCTCTTTCTGTCAAGTGACCCCCCCCCAAAGATAATTACCCATGATAGAGTTAAGGGATTGGAGTTGGGTCTCGGAGGGCCTCCAACAACAGGCCAGAAAGTAAACAACCGAGGGGATGATGAAGTGGTTAAGGACAAAGGCTCGAGAAGCCACCCCGGTGTTAATGTGACTCAATAAGAGATTGTTTGGACACATAGTAGACATAATGGAAGATAGTAGATAGCTTGGATCCCAAAGAGAAGCTTGAAAGAGAGACCTACTGTGATGAGAGAAGGGCTTGGGGGGGGGAGAGAGAGAGAGAGAGAGAGAGAGAGAGAGAATCTTTTAGTTGTTGAGTCAGACAGAGAGGAGATGTGATAGTAATCAATGAAGAAAACAGTTTTTAGGTGGGTTTGCTATAAAATATAAATTTTAAATTGCTAGCCTATCCAAAAATTTAAATTTAAATTAAACTTTTTTATTTTTTATGCATTTAAAAGTGAAAAAAATAAAAAAACATAAGTTTTCCTTGTCTTTTAATGACTTGATTTAGAATTTGTGGGAACTTAAAAAATGCAATGAAAGTGTATTTAACGAGATTGTCTTTTAATGACTGTTGATATGAAATTTAGAGGGAACTTCAGAAACACAATGAAAGTGCATTAAATGTGATTGAAAGTTATTTTGAGATAATTATTTTGAATTGTAATAAAAAATATTTTTGGGGCCCCTATATGGACGAGATTGATGATGTTTCGAGAGTTTTAGTGGCTAGAAAGAGAATCCTAGAGAGAGAAAACTAGAGAGATCCCCTACTTTTAGGGCCAAAAGTAGGCGTCTTTATGAGGTTTATCTCCTTAAGCCTCAATAAAATTAGTCTTGATTCCTTAAAATTAGGGATCCTTACAAGGCCCTTTTTATGTTCAAATGCCCCCTAATGTGATGATCTAACTCATCTATGCCTACTGCATGGAGTACAAGGAATGCATCCTTAACCTCCGTGTGGGAAACTCGGGGTGGACGACCTAATGATTATAGATGGTGAGTAAATGGCCAATTCTAAATACATAATTTGTTGTATGTTGCCTTGAAAGGCTATTTTTACTAAGCAAAAATTGTATTACTTAAAGCATTAAAAAGAATAAGGCATGAGGGCTGGAGGAGAGACCCACAAAGGTCCCTATCGAGTTTCCTGTAAGTTTAAGAATACAACATGAGGACCGGAGGAGAGGCACAGAGATTTCCCTATCGAGTCTCTTGTAAGTTGCATGAGGGCCAGAGGAGAGGTCTAATGAGGTCCCTACTAAGCCATTTGTAAGTCCAAGAATACTGCATGAGGGCCTGAGGAGAGGCCTAGAGAGGTCCCTATCGAGTCGCTTGTAAGTCTAAGGAGGAGGCCCAAAGAGATCCGTACTAAGTCGCCTGTAAGTCCACGAAAAATGGAAAGAAATCCGTACTGTAAGTCCACGAAAAATGGAAAGAAATCCAAAATAAAAATGTTAAAAGCATAAGAAAATTGTAGAGGAAAAAAATGTAATGATTTCTAGAACGTAGTTACTTGTTAGGTGTTGTAATTTCACGACCCAAGGGAGGACTCACTTTGTGGACACCTGGAGCGAAAGCAAACTTTCCAGACTCTTAGAGATGAACTTCTCAAGATAAAGTTGACTTCCTGGACAAATGGAGCAGAAGAAGATGGCTACATCGAATCACCTACAGAGCCTGTTGATGTGGATGACTACATCCACATCCACAAAGAGGAAGAGAAGGCCAAAGTTGGTGGCCTACACTAGCAAGCTTCATTGACATACATGGTAGCACACTTGAGTGCCCATGGACAAGATTCTTCATCGGCATATTCTCGTGGATTCTTCATTGGATTGGTGGAAATCATCTTCCCACCATCTCCTTGGTCTACCACCACTAGTTTTATGTGGTTCTACATGATTATATTATCTACCACATAAAACTGATGGTCTACCACCATCAGTTTTATGTGGTTCTACATGATTATATTGTATACTTGAGATGGCTTGCTTCTCATTCATCAATGCTCTTGCCACTTTTCCTATCACTCGATTCTTTCTCTTAGCAACCCCATTTTGCTGAGGAGCATACCTACATGTAAGTTGCTATCTAATACTATGGTCTCTCAAGAATAATCAAATGCATGTGAGATGTACTCACCACCACCATCTGTCTTCAAACATTTAATCCAATGACCATATTGCTTTTCCACAAGTTCTTTGAATTATTTGAACTTACCCAATGCTTCACTCTTCTCTTTCAGAAAATAAATCTCTGTCATCCTGCTGAAATCATCAATAAATGTGATGTAACACCGGAAAATGGTAACCTTGCTTGTTTCCCAAATTGGCATGCATCACAAACATGTGTATTTCTATTATATTTGAATCTTGGTAGATCACCAACAATGCCATTCATTTGCATAGATCTCAACTTTTGTATGTTTACATGGCCAAGTCTTTTGTGCCAAATATCGATGTCTGGCACTATCCCACGGCTATGAGAAAGCATGGCTAACTTCAACTTTAATATTATTGTATCTAGCTTAAACAATCTCCTTCCCTTTTGACCTTTGGCAATCAATTTGTAGCCATGCTTAAAGTCCTCAACAAAATATCCTTGCTCATTAAATCTCACTTGTAATCCTTGTTCTACCATTTTTCCAATACATGCCAAACTCTTTGTAATAGATGGCATATACAACACCTTAGACATAGTTTTCCCTCTACTATCATGCATCCTCAACGGCACACTATCAACATGTGTAATAGGATGTTGAGTCTCATCACCTATCGCAACATAACCCTGAGTTTGTGTAGGCATCATGTTATCAAACCACTCTCCATGACATATGTGTTTTGATGCACCTGAATCCATGTTTCATCACTCTCTTTGCAAGATATCATAGTACCCATTACATGCTTCATGGCAAACAAATGATCTGTATGTCCATTGGCTAGATGATGCATAATTACCATGTTGCACTCTGTTACCACCACGAACATCATTTTGATTTTTGTAGCAATCTCTAGCCATATGTCCAAGTTTACCATAATAATGACACTCAATGCCATGCATATTCTACTGTTGTGGTTGCCAATGACCTCTACCATGAGATCCAGACCTCCCTCTAGCATGAGGGTAAGAACCTCTACCACCATATGCACCAAATGATGCCTATGAATCCTGCTGTTATTGTGGTGGCCTATCATGCAAACCACATCCGCATGTACATCCTCTCAAAGTAGATCTCCCCCTACCTCTAGCACCTCTATGAGTGTAGAATGCTTGGTCGCTTGCATGTCCACTGGTACTAGATGAAGTACTTAAAACCAAGTTTCATCTCCTCCATGATAAGCAAAGAGACCAACTCATCAAAATCTAGGGAGTCTCCACCTCTAACTCTAATAGAGGTTTCAAATGCTTTGTAGCCTTTGCCCAAACCATTCAATGTAATGGAAACCAAATCATCATCTTCCATAGGGGCACCAATAGATGCAAGTGCATATACACATCCTTTAATCTCCTACGCATTGTTATTGATGCTCCTGTTGTTGCGAGTCACACTATGTATCTTTTGCTTTAACTACATCTTCTTTGGTTGAGTAGTTGTATCATACAACTTCACCAATGTATCCCATGCATCCTTGGGATTATCTGTATCTTGAATATGGCATAACATCCCATTTGTCACAAAAATTGAGAAATAATGTAGCACTTTGAATTCCCTCTCTATCTAGTTCCTATGTGCTATAAGTTGGGTGGGTGTTGCATTCTCACTGGTGGAACCCTTGGTTTTGTCTCCTTACATGTCACCAAATTCCAAAGTCCTTTGCTTTTCAGAAAGTTTGTCATCCCATACTTCCAAATCTAGAAGTTGTTTCTTTCAAGCTTTTCGCCAACAATCTTATCTAAACCATTACTAATCTTGTTATGCACAATGTTCACTGATATAGCAACAAACCAACTTACACTCATACATACATGTGCTTGATCACCAATGCTGTCCACACATTCCGTAATGTTTATGGTGACAGAATTTGGGACCCAAAATGTATGTTTACATAAGCTAAAAATCACTTGGCTCCGCTCACAACTTCTAAAAAACACATCCAAAACAATCCTCCACTTTCTAGAATAAACTTAGTCACATGTAGTACATGCATACATCACATGAGCATACCATATGCTTGCATCACATACACCTGTCCACAAATAACATTCTTTGTTTTTGTTGTCTATTGATTTGCAACACTCTCTAGATTCCAATCATGAGAATATGGGCTCCACACATTTCACATATTACATTCATGTATGCCATGCACATGCACAACATCACCATTTCATGTAGACTTGTAGTGCTAGATAACCAATCTAGGAGCCTCCTCACTTGTTGATGAATTTGCAGGTTTTCAGATATTTTGGCAATTGTATTCACCACTTGGTTTACTTTCTATGGTTCCCTTACAAGCTATGGTTCACTTTATACCATCGAATTCATTATCGAAGCACTTGGTTTTGCTCCAACTCTACCACTATATGGACTATAGTTTAGACCTGCTGTGCTACATTTCCTGGCTGTCGGCCTATTCGTTTATCAATGTTGTGACTTGATCCAGCTCCCAAGATGTTTTGTGAGGCTTAATTTGAGTTGATCCAGCTCCCAAGATGTTTTGTGAGGCTTTATCAATGTTGTGAGACTGCTTCGTGCGCCTCTTGCATTGGATTTCTCTTGCATGGGATCTGATAGTATGGATGAACTCGGCTCTTGCAAGGGATTTCTCTTGCATGGGATCTGTATACCCATCTTGAAGGGTATCGTCTGCAATCCACTGTTTCTCTATAATGGTCGGTTGGGATTCAATCCAGAGAACTAAGGGCTCTCCTCCATAGTCAGAAGAGGCTTTTCCCACCATCTCTCCTTGTCCAAAGAAGGCTTGTCAAGGCTTAAGCATGACACATATTTCCTCAAGGATTTCAGTATAGTAAGTACTCCTCATAATTACTTTATGATGACACGAAACCCTACTTGCAACAAGAGAGTATAGAATCTCTACAAATGACAATTGCTAGTGAGTGATTCAAGAGGGAGGCATTGGAGGAAAAATTACAGCATCATGGGAAAAAGAGGATGATTTCACATGAGAGAAAGTGAGGATGAGGATGAAAGTGATGATAACCACACTAAGAAACTCATAAAAACTATTGAAGCTGTGCTTAAAGTGAATAAAACGAAATGGGAATGTAAAATTGGTACCAAAGATTTAATTAAAAAGAACTTTATGTCACCTATGTATCGCTCCACCATGGGTCAAAAATGGGAATGGCTTAATCAAAATGAAAATGAACCCATTGCATTATACATTGAATGATTTTTCAGAAGCTATACTTTATACCTTATAATCATTTCAAATTGATGAGTAGAAAGAAACTTGCTTACCATGTAATCTGTAATGTTGGTATCATCCCATGTATCGACCATGGCTTTTGTAAAATTTTGAAGCTCTTCTTGAAATTTTTGGCACTCCTCTACAGTCGTCTTGGTTTTGCTCATTAATTTAACCATCTTATTGAAGTCTGACCAAACCTTCTCACGTAGAACTACAAGGCTTGGATTGGTGTAATCAAACATTGTGCATTTACACAAATCCTTCCACAAGTCCTAGGACTTTGAGTTCTTTACTTTTTCTGGCCTCTCTAGAAAATGTCTTGCCTTATATCCACTCATTGACACCTGTTGAGCCAATTCATGATGAGATTAATGCCAGAGGTCTTCTTGTTAACAGTAATCTGCACATTGTTGCCATGGCACCCAATTAAGTTCAATAGTTCCTCTACTTTTTGAAGAGCTTCATGTTGTCTTTCCTTGCCTTGCATAGTAAATGCATAATCAACGTGAACTTGAGCAAACGATCAAACACACACATGAATGCATGCAAAGTACAAAAGTGGACATTCTTGAGTTCGAATGGAATTACAGGATTCCATTCAGGTCTCTCAAATGCCTGTTTGGCTCAGCTAGCATGTTAGCAGACAAGACACCACCAACCCAATTGCCAGCATTATCATCCACTGTGTCATTCTCATCATCTTGATTCTCTAGCTTCCTCTTCCTTCCTGCCTTCTTCTGTTTCTTTTCTCTCACCATTCTCATGCACCATGGACAAGGATTTGGGGTGTTAGCACCTTGTGGAAACCCAAGAAGGCACTTTATTGTCTTCAAGTCACCTCCTAAATGCCAGTCTATTGTATAAGTGCCCTTACCCTCCACTTCTAATTTTTCCCCCTGAATCTATACTTTAATGACATTGGTAATCCATGGTATCCTATCAAACATCCAAGCCAGCACTTCATGCATCTTCTTTGGTACTTCAAATGCCCCAAGACACCATATCTCTCTCTCAAATTGGACACTAAAAAAGGGAAAAATTAACTTGCAAACCCTCTCCCTATTGCTCATCTGATTGTCTAGGTTTTCATTAGAACCTTCCAAAGGTAACTCAGTCTCCTCAGTCATGTTGATCTCACTCTTTGCATATGCCATTGCCTCATTCATAAGTGTGGTACTCATTCGTTCTAACCTCTTGCCTTTCACAATCTGACATTCATCCACTTTTAACACAAAACTTACCCTGTCACCTTGCATGACAAACAAAAGTAGATAAGTTTTAGTACTTAAAAGATTTTTTTATTAGCTCGCAAAGAATGTAAAAAATTACTTACATTGTTTAGGCATTCCATAGAATAAGATCATAGCTCTCTGAAGACATTGTAGATCAACAAATATATTGTTGAACTCATTGTAGGATACATGATCTTACCATGTGTGCTTCGCTTTTTCCCCCAAGCTCTAATGGTTCATGTATCATTGATGCAATAGTATTCTCCAATTTTATGTTGCACATCATCATTGCACATCATTGTGCTTTGCTTTTTCCCCCAAGCTCCAATGGTTAATGTATCATTGATGCAATAGTATTCTCCAATTTTATGTTGCACATCATCATTGCATGTCCTCTTTGCTAATCTTATCTTTTTGGGGACAGGAAAAATATTCCTTGTGATGCCTTGTTTGTGGAGTGTATCTTTTAGCAATTGATGGAGGGCTTGATACCCTTTTGTGCTAATGCCCACCTCATCGCATGTATTCTAAACCTCCTTAATGCTTAGAAGATTGGTAATGTCATCCATTATCTCATTTACGAGTACCTGACGTATCTTCTTGTGGCATGGGTCTCGAATGATGGAAAGAATGTCACGCCTCCTCACACAACTACGTTATATTTCCCCAAAATCGTGAGGACCATTATCACCACATGCTTCTTTCAAAAAGTTCATATCACAAACCAATAAAGATTACCAAAAACACCTTAATCTATTACTTATAACAACCACAACAACCAAAAATACCTTAATCAAAATTACTCGCAACAAACAATAATAGCCAAAGAACAAAAAACAAACCTTGATGCATGGATTCTTCGCTTGCGACGAGCACCACCACCAACTATGAGTTTTTGAATGTTATTGTTTGTCCTGTTTCGCTCTCTTGCTCCCACGGGGGTACTCTTCATATGCAAGAGATTGTGTCTTGTAGCTTTATAACACGAGCCTTTTTCTCTTTGTCTCTTTCTCTAGCTCTAGAATATTATTTTGTGCATCTTGTAGTGCATGTTGCGCACTACTCAAAGTGCTTTTTAAGCTTTGTGTTTGTGAGTGGAGAAATTGGACTCTCCATGCATCGCTCATGCTTAACCTTCTACAATACCCAAGGAGCCCATTCTCACCCTCTCCAGAACAAACTGAATAAATGAAGGGAGATCAGTGAAGGGTGGAGGATAATGCGAAGAAGGATCAATAGGATATAAATATCCATGAATCCAAAGATCCACATTAGTACGACCCTGTTGTCTTCTTGCATGCTTCTCATGTGCATTCAGATGTTCTTTTTTGATTGGTGCATATTCATTCAATATGTGAATATGCAAGTCCACCTTCCGCACTCTTGTTAAATCTGAAATTTTTGCCATTCGAAAAATGGAAGAGACTAATCTGAAGTGACTCAGGGCTATCCTATTGTATTCACAATAGGGCTATTCTATTGTGAAGAGGGAGAGAGATAAAGAGAGAGAGAGAGAGAGGGAGACAGACTCAGGGTTGTCCTATTGTATTTGCAATAGGAGAAGAGAGCTTGGGAAAAAGGGAGAGAGAGAGAGAGAGAGAGAGAGAGAGAGAGAGAGAGAGAGAATCTTATTGCAGAGGTTGGTAGGAAACTTGATGAATAATAGTAATGATTGAAAGAAACGGAATGTGGGGGGGATTTCAAATATGACTATTAAAGTGGAGTAAATAAGAATGAAAGCGTAGATACTAGTGATCTTAGTAGGGGGTTTTAATAGATAGAAAGAGAATCCTAGTTCAAAAATTAGAGAGATCCCCTACTTTTGGGCCCAAAAGTAGGCGTCATTTTATGAGCTTTGTCTCCTTAAGCCTCAATAAAATTATTCTTAATTCCTTAAAATTAGGGATCCTTATAGGGCCCTTTTTATGCTCAAATGCTCCTTAATGAATGGAATACATCTTCATTCCATAAACTTATATAAAACCATAGCATGATTCATACATGTCATGTGACATATCATAGCATGAAAATGGCTATGAATGGCATCTACAACTTTCCAATGGCATGTAACAATGCATGAAAGGATCTCAATGCCATTGATTGAACCATGGAAATCCTTAATTGCCAAGCAATGTTGAAAATAGAACCACATCCCCAATACTCAAATCTTTCTTAGGGTTCTCCTAATGCTTCAATTGAGAACATATGGTTGCATATGGTCTTCATTGAGGCATCATATAGCTCTCCGTACAAGTGAATAGCATGAGTATTTGACCAATTGCAAGAAATTAGGGCTATTATTATAAAATCCCCAATTATATCACTTGAGAGTTGGAGAAATTGAAGGAATCAACTAATGTAGAGACTTAACCAAGCTTATTATGATTAAGAGCTTAATAAACAACCAATTAAGCCACACTATGCATTCTTATCTCCATGGAACCCTAGAAAAGAAAAATGCAGTCCGCTTTTGCTCAAACACTGCTAATCCCACAAGTGCTAGCCATTATGCACTATATCTTATGTAACAAGACTCTCATAAGAGTTATTAGCCATAGCAAAGTCGATTAAACTAAAGGAAGCACCTACAAGTAAACGACGAGTTCGTGTAGCCTGTCGAAGAAGAACATCAGCGATTCGGCGCCATTCACAACCATTGGAATATCATAAGTCTTCGTTTGAACTCCATGTTGATGCTTCAAGACTCCAAGATGAACAAACCTACTTCCAAGATACCCTAGAATAAAAAACGTGAATGGGAAGAAGGGGAAAGATGAAGAGGAGGTCCACACCACACAAGAGTTATCCATTACACATTCACTTTGGCCAAAAATTTATCCGCCTATCAAAATTGATCCAAAATGTCTCAAATTTGAGACAAATCATGTCCAAATGCCATGGCCAACAACCAAGATCACCATTGCCCTGAATTTTATCATCAACATGAGTGATTTCTCCACGTTTGCACTATTTTTTTCAAGAAAATCTTGAAAAAACATCTAGATTAGCTTATATTGGCCTTACCGATGAGAATTGAAAGTAAGACTCGATCACGAGACTTACCCGAAACACATGCAATGGAAGTAAGGCCCGTTACGCATACCCCACCACCCATGTATGGGTGGGGGATTGGGCATGGGAGATTGCTTGCCCATGAATTATGGGCGGTGGGTACTCCCACCACATCAGCATGGGGAGGCAGTGGTATGGCAATGTGTAATGGGGCTATGTACATTATGTGTGCATATACTAGGAGGCTAACCCACATTAGGCTTGTGAGCATGGGAGCATGGGAACAAGCTCTAGTGGAGCATGGGTTAGGACTAACCTTAAAGGTTAAGGTTACAGGCATCCAAGGGTCACACATGGGGAATGGAAAGTCAAGAGTCACTCGAGGGCCCTCCTATATAATAGGGGCATGGGGCACACTCAAGGGGGCTTGGGGGGCTTGGAGGCTTATGCTATGGTCTCTTGTGTAGAGGTCCATATCTACTCATCTACCATTTCATACTATAGCTACATGCTATTGGATTGGAATTATACCTCTTGATGGTATGGGACATCAAGGTAGAGGTATCATTTATGATTCATGTGTGCATCCTTTGGGCTCGGGGGTGGTTGGGTTGTTGAGTTTATGCCTGATTTATGCATGTTTATTCCTAATTTTTAGGAATTTTTTGTGCATTTCTATGATTAAAAATGTATTTTTTATACATTTTTGCGAGTTTTTTCCGCGGGTATGCGATCAAATTTCTGTCGATTTTCTACTGAAATTTAGTAGGACAGCGTGTTGATGCATGAAATGCTCTCCCGTGTGCGTGGGACTCTCTCCGCCTCTCACATCTGATTTTTCCTTCTTTTTTCCGTGAGAAATTCTCTTAAAAATGATTTTTTAAACATTAATCATAATTAATGGTTATGTTTAAGTATTGTTTAATTAAAAACTTTAATCAAAGATTAAAGTTAATCTCCCTGTGGTTAATAGAGGAGAGATAGGAGAGGAGGATTGTATTTTGGATGGAGAAAGAAAGGAAAGAGGGCAGAGGGAGGATTCACTCTCCATCACCTCCATCAGGCGCAACGCGGGGGGGACCGCTGCAGCCGCCGCCGCCGCTGGCGAAAAATTTGCCCCCCCCTAAAAAAATCAAAACCCACAAAAGCTTAATTAGGCTTTTTAAAAAAATAAGATTTTATATTAAAAAAGCTTTTGATAATATTTCAAAAAAAGCTTGAAAAAAGCCTAAAAAATAGTGAGAAATTATGGGATTTGAGATTAAATTCTCTGAAAAATTTTTCTGGAAATTTTTTCTTGAAACTTTTTGGCTTTTCATCTTCCGGAAAACCTTTGGCTTTCCGATTTCCCGAAACCTTTTGGCTTTCCGAATTCCAAAAAAACTTTTGACTTCCGTATTCCGGAAACCTTTGACCTTTCACATTCCAATTTTTTTTTGTCTTTTCATTTTCTCAAAACTTTTGGCTTTCCATATTTCGGGAAAACCGTTGGAATTCTGAAATTTTTTGACCGTTCGTATTCTAAATGCATTCGGGGTAGTTTAAAAATTTCAAAAAATTCCTGAAAATTAGTGAAAAATTAGACAAAGGTTATTTTAAATTTTGGAAAAATGTGGGGTTGGTGTTTGGCATGTGGTGTGTCCATTCGGGCGCCCGTGACCATTCAAATTCCTTTAAAAATATATTTTGGATCTAGAAAATTAAAAAATCCATTAAAATTGTAAATTTTCATTGGATTTGAGAATTGTCGGGCAGAATTGGAAATTTTGTGAACGATGGGATTCTCAGGAAAAATTAGGAAATTTCTAGAAATTATTTTTAAAAATCCTAAAAATTGATATTTTTAAAATATCAATGGTATTTTGGCAAAATTAATTGCTAAAAATATTCTGAAAAAATATAAGTTTGGAATGCCATAAGATAGGTTTGGTGGAATTCAAAATTATTATATTTTGAGGCCCTAGAAAATTAGGTAAAATTAAAAAAAAATCATGATAATTCTTTTTCTCGAGAATTTAATATTTTTGAGGGTTATTTAATATTGAGGTACGTTTTCTCGTGCTGACATTAGATAGATGCAGGTTATTCGCATATTATTAATACGATTATACCTTGTATTAAATGGATATTTATGTTTAGATTAATTCTAAACGATGTATTCATGATTTTTTACCATTGTTTAGCCATTCTTTTTGGACATGTTCCTTATTTTCTTTTGATGGCTGTAATTTGCGTTCAAAGTGTGTTTCACCTTTGACACTTTTCCATGATAACTTATTTTGCACTTGTTTAAGTGTGGTTTGTGCTTAATTTCTTAAGCCTAAGATAAATTCTATCATGGGTTAGTTGATCGGTTTGTTTTGGTGGATTTTTATTAGATGTTTTTCAAGTTTTATTTGGACTCATCAGGTTCTACCTAGATCACTTGTGTCTAGGGGTTTTTTATTGAGTGCTACACACATGTGTTTCACTTGCTTACTTTGGAGTTTTGCTTGAACGACACAATGTTCATATACTCCGGATTGATGAGTTGGCCACCAATTTTAATGCTTCTTTTGGGATGATTAATGTCCATTAGATGGTATGCATTGATTTTTATAATCAACTATGGTCTTTATGGATTCGAGGAGCTTCTATGCTTTTATCCATGGTCTTATAAGGATCTTTTCATCTTTTGAATAATTACATGTGCTTTGAAGGTAGCATTTGCCTTCGTTTTTTGCACATAATTTTGGAGTATATTTCTTGTACTCTTGTATATATTCCAACTCGGATACCTAGTTGCTTATATATCTAGGCGAGTTATTTTTCTATCCTAACTTTGTTGTATTTTGGGTAGTTATCATTATAAAGGCGCCAATAATTCAATTTCTTTTCTAATGATGTACTCAGAAGGAGTTATTCCTTGATGTAGTCTCAAGTATATAGAGACAGGTTTAGTATGTGAAAGTCTGGATAAGGCCATCTTATTCCTTTTATACAGGATTTTATTCATATTTCCTAGACAGCATACTAGGGAGTTTCAAATTGTTAAGGTATGTATGGGTGGTATCATAGTGGTATGGGACGCTAGTGATCCCTCACATATATTATCTTATGGGATAATTTGGGCTCAAGATTGTTGCTTTGCTTACATCACTTAGCATGTTGACCTCAACATTCAAAGACAATCTTATTTTCTAAATTCATTAGAAGTTATAGTGTGGGCATTCTCTAGATAAACTTCTTTTATCTATAACCTGCATGTTTTGATGGAGGGTAATCTTATTGGCGTTTTCACTTGCTGAAATCTCTTTCTTTAGAGTTCAAACAAGTTTATCTTGTTGTGTTTGGATAAAGAAATTTGGATTCTTCCTTTGTTGGCATTTCTTTCTCTAGTTCCATACTTTAGGTGATTTATATAGTCAACCTGATTGTTTTCGGATGGACATATGTGACTCATCGAGATGTTGATGACTCTCTTTGTTGATATGGGTAACTCGAGACGTCGATTATTCCATATCCAGATGTGGGTATATCGGGGCGCCGATGAATCCCTGGTTTCTGCTGTTAAAATGCCATGTTTTCCTACTTTACTCCAAATGGTTTACAACGAGAAAGTTACTTTGAATGTGAATTGCTCTGATCATCCGCAGTCTGATGGGCAAACAGAGCGTATGAATCAGATTATAGTATATATGCTTCGTACATATGTCTCTAGAAAATCATCATATTGAAAAACAGATCTTCCAATGATGAAATTTGCCTATAACAGTTTTAAATATACGGCTATTGGTTTTAGTCCGTGCATACTTATGTATGGGTATCAACTCAGGGCACCTATTGATGCTGGTCTTAAGGACATTGAGCTTGATGTATCGAGGGATTTCTTGAGTGATATGCAGGAAATGCTGACCGAAGCTCGGGATTCTATCAGGAGTGCTCAAGATAGGGCACGGTTTTATGCTGATAGGAGACGCTCATCTCGGTCTTTTGAACCACGAGCGTTGGTTTATTTTAATGTTCCTAAAGATTTTTCAGACTTTGTCAATGGAAAAATGCTCGAATTTATCTCCTAGATATGGTGGTCTATTTTCAAGTTATACATCGGATTGGCACGGTTGCGTTTGAACTTAAAACTACCTCCACATTTTAGAGTTCATCTAGTCTTTCATATCAATAGATTGAAAGGAAAACTGGGAGGTGAGGATAACACAGTTACTCCTCAAGAACTCGTTGAAGTCGAAGAATTATCCTATGTTCCACATGAACCTGATAAGGTTCTTAAATTCAGGGAGGAAAGGAAACTTTCTAGTTGACTAATCCCTGAGGTTAAAATTTGGTGGAAAGATAGGGAAATTGAGGATTCGACTTGGGAGTCGGTTAAGATTGTTCAGCGCAGTTCTCTTTCTTTTCATTGCAAGAGTGCAATGTTTTAAGAGAGGGGAAGTATGTTATATGTACATTATGTGTGCATATACTAGGGGGCTAACCCACATTAGGCTTGTGAGCATGGAAACAAGCTCTAGTGGAGCATGGGTTAGGACTAACCTTAAGGGTTAAGGTTAGGGTCAGGCATCCAAGGGAACAAGCTCTAGTGCATATACTAGGAGGCTAACCCACATTAGGCTTGTGAGCATGGGAGCATGGGAACAAGCTCTAGTAGAGCATGGGTTAGGACTAACCTTAAGGGTTAAGGTTAGGGTCAGGCATCCAAGGGTCACACATGGGGAATGGAAAGTCAAGAGTCACTTGAGGGCCCTCCTATATAATAGGGGCATGGGGCACACTCATCAAGGGGGCTTGGGGGGCTTGGAGGCTTATGCTATGGTCTCTTATGTAGAGGTCCATATCTACTCATCTACCATCACTATTGGATTAGAATTATACCTCTTGATGGTATGGGACATCAAGGTAGAGGCATGTGTGCATCCCTTGGGCTCGGGGGTGGTTGGGTGGTTGAGTTTATGCCTGATTTATGCATGTTTATGCATAACAATTATCTAGAGAGATCTTAGGGTTTTAACTAGCCCTTGAGTGACTTTACATCCTCCACTCCTGCACCTAGGACATAGCTTGAATAACATAGAAAATAACCTGCTTGAGAAGGCCCAAAACCAGGGTCGTATCCAAAGATACGGATGGCAGCACACTTCTCTATAAGCATGACTTTATGTATATTATAAGGTATAAATGCATACCCTGTATACCTAGATAGGGCTTTCAGTGTAAGGAGTGAAATCTTTGCATCCCTGGAGTACTTTCTATGATATATAATAAATATATTTTTGTTGATAGAAGAGATGTAGTGTGCAAGAGCGGCATCTTGCCCAACTCTTGCACGACCAGCATCACCTCGTCCAAGAAATCCATCGGCGTCGTCAAGCTCTATCTGCATTGACAACAAAGAACTAGGAGGGAACAAACTAAAGTAAGAAATAATTCAAACAGACTAAAGCAATAAGAATTAAACCAGACTAAAGCAATAAGAATTCAAACAGACTAAAGCAATAAGAATTAAACCCGACAAACTAAAGAAATAATTAATTCAGGTAACAGAAGCAATAATTTACCTTCTAGTTCTCATCCTCCTCCAACTTCACTGCATCCCAAAGGTTGATGGATCCCTCTTCATTTTCTTGGTCAAGTTCGGGAACAGGTTCCTTACCAAACTCAGAAATGCCCATATCTTACTGAAGGGCTTGAAATTCTTCCTCTGAAGGAAGAGAAGCTTCATTCTCCTTGGCTTTTTTAAAGCACAAGGACATTACTTCTGGGGCCTCTAAGAAGTTTTCTATCACTTATGTGTCCAATGTAAGAAATTCATCCTTCTGCTCATTTTATACATCGAGAACACCGGATGCAACTTCACAATCGTCTGCTATTATAGCAAGATAGTAATCCTCCCTAAAATTGTAGAGTTTTTGAATGTGGGAGAGGTAATACTTCCCATTAATTAGGAAGGACGGTAGCCCAGGCATGACAAAATTGGATGTCAATTGCTCCCCATGGATGGATGACATTCCTTCATCAATGATGGTGGAGGCCTTAAACTCTGCCACATCAAAATTTGTGCTGAGAAGTTCCTCCTCCTTCTCCGACACAAGGTCCAGGATCTCTTCTTCTGTAGATTGAGCACTTGAAATAAAGGACTGTTCTGATTTATCAGTCCTTCCTTTGAGCTCCTCTTTTGTGTAATCCTCCTTATCAGCATTAAGAAAGAGATAGGCAACAAACCCAAAATGATATTCTAGCAACCTGCATTTCTTGCCATGCACTGGGCCCATGTCAACACAAATGTTAATGCGTTGATCATCTGAGTAAGTGTCTCACCTCTTCAACATGCTTGAATTCTGAGATGAGGTGACTGTGAAGCTTGACATGTGGACATACGTAATGGACCCATGAGAGACAGTCCCTCCGCTGACCAACCTAAAATAGTCTGTCCACTCTCCCTCCAAGGATGTCCTTGTCATGTCCTTGATAATCTCCTCCAGACTGAAAGGAACGTTGAACATAGGCTCTACATGGTAAAGGGATTTCTCCTACCCAGGCCTCCTCAGCAGATTAAAGAGATGATCTGTGGTGCTAAGCTCGTCCTTAATCTCCTCTAGCAATAAATCATCCACATCATCTGCAACATTGTACAAGTGAGAACCCTTAACCTTCATCGCTTCTCTGATCCGGGTGGAATCCGTTCACCATGCGATAAGGGAAAAGCAACGACGCAGGAATGCACCTATCGCACCATGAACGGTATGGCCGTGGAAAAAGCTGACTCGCACCATGGTGGATGGTATGGAAAGCGAGAAATTTTTGAGCGCAGAGAAAAGCAGAAAAAAACTCGCACCATCTTTATATAGGTCAAATAATAGGGCTGATGTCACATGATTGAGGATCGAATGCCATGTGTCAAAGGGCTTACATCATCGTCGATTCACAAATTGCCACGTGTAGGGCTGACACAGTCAACGCATGATTGTGTTTTGCTCTATAAAAAGGAGGAATATTTTATTTTCCACGCTTTTTTCTTCACAGTTTTTTTCACGATTTTTTCCAATTGCATTTCTCCACACTTTGCTCGTACAGCTCACTGAATCCATCCATCCCAGCCCTTTTTTCAAGTGCTTATAAGTTTTTCTCTCTCTTCCCCTTTTCTTTTGCTGATTTCGTTCACGGTGCGATATGGAAGTTCTCCATGTTTTCAAATTGACATATCGCTCCGTGGGGACGGTTGGGTGAATTTTATTGATAAGTTCTCTCTTTCCCTTTTCTTTTGCTGATTTTGTTCACGGTGCAATATGGCTATTCTCCATGTGAAATCGAATTGACATATCGCTCCGTGGACGGTTGGGTGAATTTTATTGATAAGAGATTTTGTTCATGGTGCGATATATCTATTCTCCATGTTTTCGAATCAAAATATCGCTCCGTGGATGGGTCTAAAATTTTTATTGATAAAAAATCAATGATGCAACTTATAGATTAGACTTACCACCACCACCACATTGGCACATTCACAATTCATTTCATATTCACTTACTTAAACCTCATAAGGGACCACTTCCACCTACACCAATCTATGATGATCCACCACTTTTAGATAAAAATGAAGAATTATTAGAACCTCATTCCATTATTGACCACCAAAACACTACTACAAGAATTGATAAGACATGTAAAATATCTTCTATCTCTTAAAAATCATCCTAAAATGGTTTCCTGAGAGTTCCTTTTTTACCTATCCTTCAAATTTGTCTTCTTATTTATCCCCTAGTTGAGGTCAACTGCTAACTCAAGCAAGAGGAATGTGACATGTTTTGTATTTCTCTATTTTTATCAATATTTGGGGACACCTAATATTGGGGCATCATGCTGGGATTTATGTGCTAAAAAGGTTGATCCTTGTTAAATGACTAGTGTAAATGATGTGAGCTTGGGGCCATTTCTTGGTGCAATGTGTGTCACGGCATGCGGATGTGGTGTATGGGATGGTACATGATGTTATGAAAGTGCTAACATGATTTAATGATTGAAGGAATGGATGTGGCAGATATCTTGGTGAAAGCTAGCATGGAAAACACCTCTTAGGATTATTATTGTGAAAGCTTTGTAAATGATGTAAATATTTAAACCGAAGGTCTTTGTATTAGTTGATACACTTTAGTAGTTATAGTGAGCCATGTATTTCAAACTTGGAAAGTGTAAGCGTGAGGTACAGGTGTATCTACCCACTTAGCATGTAATGAGATGTCTCATGTATGATATACTTTCCTCATGCTAATGTACACAACATACCCAAGCACTATGGGACTCATAATAATAAAGATTCCAAATACTCACGCATATTGGGCATGTGCGTGGGAGGGGGGAGATTTAACCCATTGATTGTGTTCATGCTTAATTTTAATCTCTCTTAATCTTGCATGCACGGCTTGTGTTATTGCCATCAAAAAATTTCTTTCTCCATGTGAAATTCAACAAGGCACATTACTTAATCTATGTTTAATTAATTATCTTTATGGGTTATGTGCTGCTTAATCAGATTACTTATGTATTTCTCTATTTTTCCAATATTTGGGACGCCTAATATTGGGGAATCACGCTAGCCAAGGTAAAAGAAATAAACACTGTAGACCCGAGAAAAGACCCGAGGCTAGTATACATTAGAGAAGACCTCTCTACTACAGAGGAAGAGAGTAAGCTCATCGCTCTGCTTACAGAATTCCTGGATTACTTTGCCTGGAATTACATGGATATATGAAAGGTGTACCTCCGGAAGTAGTTAAGCACACCATCTTGATGGTTGATGAAGAAAGGCCTGTCAAACAAAGGGCTTATCCTATGAACCCAAAATATTCCAAGATGATCCGAGAAGAGATCAATAGACTCATTGACGTTAGATTCATGTACAAAATAGAGCATCTGGAATGGGTATCACCCATTATGATAGTGCCCAAAAAGAATGAGAAGGTAAGGGTGTGTGTGGACCTCAAAAGGTCAATGCCGCCACCATAAGGGATCATTATCGCTTACCCTTCCTTCACTGAACATGTGCTAGAATGAGTAGCAATAAAGGAAGCCTATAACTTCCTTGATGGATTCTCAAGCTAAAACTAGGCGTTAATCGACCCCAAGGATCGACACAAAACAGCCTTCGCCACCATCGAATGGGGCACTTATGCATACCGTGTAATTCCCTTTGGGTGACCAATTCCCTTGGTACCTTCCAACATCTAATATGCATGGCCTACAAGGAATATCTTTGAGAATTCCTTGAGGTCTTTATGGAAGACCTTTGTGTCAACTTCTCATGGAAGACACACCTTGACTATTTATGTAGGGTGTTAGAAAGATGTAGGCTGTATCGCATATCATTGAACCCATTCAAATGTCAATGTTGGGTTAGGCATGGAGTTATTTTGGGACCCATTGTCTCCAGATAGGGAATCTCCACAGATGATAGAAAAGTATGGTAGCTGCCCCCACCTACCAACTTTAAGGGAGTCCAGCGTATCATGGGACATGTGTTGAGAGATGTAATCACGGTGTTGTGTGTATGTGGGAAAGCACCCTAGAGGTACAAGATATTTTGGTAAGATAAGTATGTCACATGTGATGTTGTATGGTGTGTGAGTGTTGACCAAAAGAGTGAAAAATGAGTTGCCACATGGATGATGATGTGTAAAGTGGGATATGGCTAGAAAGCATATATCATTGTATGGCTCATTGTGAATGCAATAGAGATCTTGTGTTGAGTGTGCAATCTCTCTCTCTCTAGTCATGGAGTTTTTAGTATGGTATAACCCACCTTAATCTTATGCTTAATCTTGTGTCAATCACCATGATCAATCCCATTTTAGGATTGTTAACATGGTATTAGAGCTCAGGTTTGTGTGAGAGCTAAGGAGGCAAGCAAGAGGCAAGAACAAGCAAGCAAGGAAGCAGTACGGGTAAGAGTATCACCATCTCTTTTCCTTTCTTGGTTTAGGTACAACACTCCTCGATAGCTCCGAGAGCTACAGATCTCCGATTGAGGAGCTATCTTCGCCAGGCTTGGATGTGACTGTGTGGTACATAGTACTTTGTACTGAAGTTTTTCGGGTAGGTGTATGATGATATGTATGTTGATATAGCTCGACCTCTTTATGGACTCTTAATCCTTTTTGAGTGGATGGAGGAATGCCAACAGGCTTATATGACCCTTAAGAAAGCCTTGGCTAGTGCTCCTATTTTCAGGTCCCCCAAACTGGGACATTACCTTTCATGTCCACATCGATGCCTCCGCTTTTGCTACTGGATGTGTGTTGGGAAAATCGGGTGAACACAAGATGGATTTTCCCATCAGTTTTTCCAGCCACCAATTCAACGAGACTAAGGGAAAATATACTACGACCAAAAGAGAAGGGTTGGCCATGGTCTACACCATTAAGAAGTTTTTCCATTATCTTCTAGTGTGACCAAATTCATCTTCTTTGTAGACCATCAAGCTATTCTGTACTTGGTAAACAAGCCCTGTACAACAGGAAGGATCACCAGGTGGTTGCTTATCTTCCTTGAGTTTGAATTCATTGTTATAGTGAGGAAAGGCTCACAAACATGTCTTGGCAGACCACATGTTAAGGATCCCTAATGGCGAGCCGCCCATGGGTGTGGATGATGATTTACCAAATGCCGCCCTATTCCAACTATGCTTAATTCTTGAGTGGGGCGAGGAGGTAGAATACTTTTTAGCCAACAGCTTACCAATACACTCCCTCCTAAACAAGGATTGTGCTCGTCGCCTAAGTAAACAGGCAGCCCTCCAGCTTATTGCAGGCCAACTCTACAGGAAAGGGAAAGACAAGATTCTTAAATGCTATGTCCGTGAAGATGAATATGTCTTCCTTCTAGAATAGCCTCACTCTGCTTGTGCAGGTGGGCACTTTGCAACAGATATCACTACATGCAAAGTCCTCACAGCCGGGTTATGGTGGCCCACCTTAATGGTGGCGGATGCAGCAGAATACGTCAAGCAATGCGATGAATGCTAATGTGTGGCGATTCTTTTCTTTAAGGACAATGTGCCCTTGAACCTTGTCTTGTCCTTGTTGTTGCAACCATTTGAAAATTGGGGCATTGATTTCATTGGGCCCATTAATCCCACATCCAGATATATAATTGTGCTACAGACTATTACACTAAGTGGGTTGAATCTCGAGCTACCCGTAAAGCTGATGCACGATCGACTGTAAAATTCCTTTATGAATCAGTTTAATACGCTTTGGTTGCCCCCTAGAGCTTGTGAGCGACAATGGAATGCATTTCATTAATGTGAGGAAATCCAATTTCTCTCACAAGAATTCCTTGTTACTACTCATAGAAAGTCTTCCCCCTATTACCCCCAAGTGAATGGCCAAGATGAAAGCACGAACAAGGCTTTGTGTGCCATTGTAACTAAAACTATGGAGGCCAATCACAATGATTGGGAAAAAAAGTTTACAGCAACACTCTGGGCCTATAGAACTTCCTACAAGGTAACTACCAATGGAGTTCTTGGTCCCCAGCTTACGCATTGTTGTACAAGAGAAGCTCATAAGGAATGTCTTAGGCTATCGCCTTTTCGAGCTTGAAAATCTTGACAAAACATGCTTTCTATCTTTATATAACATGATTGTTGAAAAGCTAATTCGTAAACAATGGTTCAACAACCAGCTAAAAGACAAACAAATGAATGAGGGTGATATGGTCCTCCTATTTAGTACAAAAACACATAAAAAGAAACTCAAGCTTATAGGCTTAGGATCCTTCCTGGTCACGGAGATAACCCTACAAAGAGCTATGCGCAAAGAGACACTTGACAGTGTCAAAATCGTGGGCTATTTCAAACGGTAGTACATTAAAATGCTACTATGGCCCACTCACCGAAGCCACCGTAAGGGCCATTCATGAGTGACAAGTAACAACAAAAAAAGGGCCATGAAGACATGAAACAAGCCACCCAATAAGAGGCTAGCAAGGTAAGCCAAGCTTTGGCAAAAGAAAATCATGGTCAACATGGCCCAAGTGGTAGACCTCAAAGAGGAAGAATGGGAGGTGAAGCCTGCTCGATTGTAGCTAGGAATGACCACCCTGACGAGCTTCACCCAAAAACTAGCTCTCGTAGATACATGGGATAATTACAATTTGATGTCTCACAAAACATGGTGTTCCTTTGGGGAACATTCACTGAAAGATACCCCTACCACTATCACAACAGTAGCATCTCAGGAAGTTCACTGCTTAGGCATAGTCACACTTTTGTTCCACATTGGAAATATTCCCTTGGAAGGGAAGTTCTATGTGATGCCTGAAGGAACAATGCATGAAGAAATACTCCTTGGAAGGGGTTGGATGGGACATAACAGCTGAAACATCAATTGGGATGCAAGGACAACTACCTTACAGTTGGGCCTTCGGCCAACTTTCAGCCAAGTTACTATCCTCATGATGGATGAAGAGCCCATATCCGCTACTCCCCCATGCCAAGAAGTCACCCCTCCACTCCCCATCATCATTCCATCCTCAAACTCCCACAAATCCATCCCGCTCAAAAAGAGGCTGATCACCCTTCCAAACTGTTGAGATATCGAGCTCGTCTAGTGAGGCGGTGGCCACTGATGACCCGCTTGGGGGATAGGCCCCACACTTACACCACTGGCATGGTTGGTGAGATCATGGGAGATATGCGGCCAGTGGGATGACAGGCTGTGTGACAGCCATTCTAGAGACTGGCATAGTTATAGCGCCAGCTCATTTAGTCGGGTTCACACTATAGAGAACCCGTGTATGTATTTGGTTGAGTACCTTTCATATTATTGTGTACTCTTATTCTTGTATATGGTGTGTTGAGTGTTGAGTAGAGAAGAAGAAGATTTTTAGCCTCTCACTTTGTGTGTTCTCTATTAGGGTTTTGTGAGTGTGTGTGTGTGCTTGCAAGAGCTCAAGCTCTCCTCCCCCCTGCATCTTTTCATGGTATCAGAGCCTGGTTCGTGCTAAGGGCTGAGCTGCAAGCAAGAGAACCACAAGAAGCGGTACGAGGGTAAGAGCTACAACTACTCTTCCCTATTGTGTTGGTGACTACACCCTTGTCGGGAGCTCTACGGGAGGCACCGTCAAACGATCTCTGATTGAGGAGCTTTCTTTGCGGGAGTGAAGCACTAGGGCAACTATACAGTCCTACGGACTATATAGTTGCCCTTCGCAGGACTGAGGCTTAAGGGCAGAAAACGCGTTTCGGGCGCGTCTGGACCTCCATTTTTCAGAAAGCAGGCGATTTCGAGCACTGCGGGTAAGTCATCGATTCTCTGCAGAACTCTGTTTTAAGAACTGCAGGAAGACAGATTGACTGTGCAGACACTGTGGGTGCTGCAAAGAGGTCTACAGTTGCCATTGGGTGTATGTATGCACATTGACGTCACTGGTTGTGACATTTGAGAGTACGACAGTACCGCTGTGCAGAAAATACAGCATTTGTGCAGAAAAACCAGAGTGCAGTTTCTGGTAAAATTGTGTGTTTGGCAAGATGTCAAATGATGGGATAACTCAGATTGTGGCTGAGAAGCTTGACAAGAATAACTTCCATGCTTGGAGGTTCAGGTTGACAAATTTCCTGATGGGAAAAGGCTATTGGGACTACATAGAAGGTGAGCATGAAGAGGCACCGGAGATACCGGATATAAATCCGACTGCTGCAGATGTGAAAGAGTTTAAAGACTGGAACCAAGGAGCCAGGAAGGTTATGTATTGGCTTTCCATTAGTATACAGGACACCATGATTGGGCACATTCAGGATGCCAAGTCCCCCAAGGAGGCGTGGGACACCTTGGTAAAGCTCTATGAAACAAATACCAAGGCACGTAAGATACAGTTGAAGAATGAACTTCATACTATGGAGAAAAAGAGCATGTCTGTGAATGATTATGCGTTGAAGATAAAGGGTATTGTGGAATCCCTTGCATCTATTGGTGTGTCAGTAGATGATGATGACAAGGTGGAAGTCTGTCTACGTGGTCTCGGGCCACAATACAAGGCGTTCAAGACGTCCATTATTCAGACTCGGGAAAACATTCCCAACTTTACAGATTTGGTGTCTATGCTGATTATCGAAGAGAAGAACTTGGGTGAAGACCAACAGTCTTCACAAAGCAAAAACAGTTCAGAGCAACAGGCCTTCTACACGAGTTCAGGAAGAGGATGAGGTAGAGGAGGCCGTGGACGCGGTCAAGGAGGTGGCCGAACAGGTAATTAGAATTATGGCCAGCAGCAGCAACAACAACAGTCCCAGAATCAACAACAACAACAACAACACGCAGGTGGAAGAGGCAAATTCAGAGGCAGGGGGAGTCAAAGAGGCCGTGGAAATTGGCAAAGGCAATATAATGATGCACGTGAATGCTATTATTGTGGTAAGCCTGGACATGTGCAGGCAGAATGTTATAAGAAGCAGGCTGACATGCAAAATGGGAAAGTGCAGCAAAACAACTATGCATCCTCAAGTAGAAATAATGAGGATAATGAAAGGTTGTTTGTTATGCAGCATGTCGTGAATGCCATGTCTGAAAATGTTGATGCAGCACAAAAAGATAATGTATGGTATGTGGATTCAGGCGCTTCGAACCACATGACGAGTCATGGGGAGTGGTTCAAGGAGATGAAAAACCCGGAAAGACCAGGTTTTGTGGAAACAGGGGATGACACTGCTCATCCAATTGCCCACGTTGGAGATGTGCCATTGTCTATGCAGGATGGCAAAGTGAAGTACCTTGCAGATGTACTTCATGTACCGAACATAACAAAGAATCTGGTTTCAGTTGGCCAAATGATTGAGCAGGGTTTGCAGGTTCGGTTTAACCCTGATGGGTGTTATGTTGAAGATTTTAAAGACAAGTGCAGGTTGGTTGCAAAAGGCAACAGAGTGGGCAGAATGTTTACATTGAATGTAGACATGCCTGAAATGAGTGCTGCGATGTTTGCAAATGGTTCAGGAGTTGTTGCAGACACAGACATATGGCATAAAAGAATAGGACATGTAAATGTGCAGAGATTGAAGTCTATGCAAACAAAAGGAATTGTGACAGGGCTGCCAAAATTTAAAGTGGAAGGTATGTAGAAAATATGTGAAGCATGCCAATTTGGGAAGCAAACAAAGCATGTGTTTCCACGTAACAGATATGTGAGCAGAAATGCACTAGATGTTGTGCATTCAGATGTATGGGGTCCTACGAAGACCATATCTATGGGAGGCTGCAGGTATTATGTGACTTTCATTGATGACCACACAAGGAAAGTGTGGGTATATTTCATGAAAGAGAAGAGTGAGGTGTTCACTCACTTTCAGAATTTCAGAGTTTTGGTTGAAAAGCAAACAGGAAAATATGTAAAGTGCCTAAGGTCAGATGGAGGGGGAGAGTACTTCTCCAATGAGTTCTCTGAATTTTTGAAGAAGAATGGTATTCGGAGATAGTTTACATGCAGATACACTCCGCAGCAAAATGGAGTTGCTGAGCGGAAAAGCAGGCACATTGCTGAGATTGCGCGGGCATTGATGGAAGAGAAAAATATGCCGCATAGCTATTGGACTGAGGCTGTTTCTACAGCAGTATACATCATGAACAGGACTCCAACTGCAGCCATACATGATGTAACTCCAGAGGAGAGGTTTACTGGTAGAAAACTAGATTTGTCTCATCTAAAAGTCTTTGGATGCATTGCATATGTGCATGTGCCAAATGAGCTGAGAACTAAGCTAGATCCGAAAGCTGAAAAATGTGTGTTTATTGGATATTCCCTTGAGCAAAAGGGATACAGGTGTTATAACCCTGCTACACGTGAGTTGAGGGTAAGCAGGGATGTTGTCTTTGATGAGATGAGCAGCTGGTATGCTGCTGAAAATGAAGCTGTTGGGGCTGATGTGAGTGGAAGTGTGGTTGCACAGAATGCAGGTCAGCAATCACAGTCTTTGAGTGGACCAGGAGAGTCCTCATCTAGTGGGTCTGTTGATAGACCATGGAGTGGCAGGCTGCATCATAATACCAGTCCTGCAAATGTGATTACTACATCACGTAAAGGAAAAGAGAAAGTGGTTGAGCCTCTTGGTATGCCTGACATTTCTGCAGGGCATTCTCATGTTGATGGAGAGTCTAGTGGCTCGGATATGAGCCTTGACGAGGAGCTTGGGATCCCAGCTATGAGAACACCTGCTGGTGTAAAGAAGGCTATGGAAGCCATGAATGAAAAGCTGCGAAGATCTGGGAGAGTGAGAAATCCTGTGCAGAGATTTACCTATGATGGTTATGTGGCACATCACTATGCATATATGGCAAAGGTTGTGCAGGTTGTTGAGCCCACATGCATTGATGAGGCTGTTGGAAATGTGTGTTGGGAGAAAGCTATGGATGAGGAGATGGATGCACTATATGGAAATGAAACTTGGGACTTAGTGCAATTGCCTGAAGGCAAGAAAGCCATTGGATGCAAGTGGGTGTACAAAGTTAAACATAACAGTGATGGAAGCATAAACAGGTATAAGGCTAGATTGGTAGCCAAAGGATATGCGCAGACATATGGGATTGATTATGAGGAAACTTTCAGCCCAGTTGCCAAGATGGCAACGGTGAGAGTTGTGATAGCAGTGGCTGCGTCAAAGCAATGGTCTTTACATCAGATGGATGTAAAGAATGCATTCTTGCATGGGGATTTGCAAGAAGAGGTGTATATGTTGCAGCCACCTGGTTATGAGGATGTGGGTCACCCCGAGCATGTTTGCAGGTTGAAGAAAGCCTTGTATGGCTTAAAGCAAGCACAAGAGCATGGTCTGACAAGATTTCTGAATATCTTGTCACTATTGGCTTTCATATAGCCAATGCAGATTTCTCATTGTATGTGAGACATGGTGATAGAGGAGTTGTGCTTGTTGTCATCTATGTAGATGACTTGATCATTACGGGGGACCATGATGTAGAGATCTTTGATGTAAAGATCTTGCTTAGACAGAAGTTTGAGATGAGGGATCTGGGGGAGCTCAGATATTTCTTGGGCATTGAGGTGATTAGGTCACCACATGGTATTGGATTACTGCAGAGACAGTATGGCTTGGACATGTTGTCCAAGTATGGTATGACAGGCTGTAAGCCTATTTCTGTGCCATTGGATCAGAATGGCAAGTTGAGTGCAGATTCAAGAGAGATCTTGGAAGATCCTACTATGTACAGACGCATAGTAGGAAGTTTGATCTACATGACGATCACCAGACCAGATTTGAGCTATGCTGTTTGGTTGGTGAGTCAGTTTATGCAGGTTCCACGGAAACCGCATTTGGATGCAGTGAGATGCATACTGAGGTATGTGAGGTCTACTTTGCATTGTGGACTATTCTATGAGACTGGGACAGAGATATGTGTACATGGGTACACAGATGCTGATTGGGCTGGTAGTATCTCAGATAGAAGATCTACCAGTGGATTCATGTTTTCTTTGGGGAGTGCTGCTGTGACTTGGAGCAGCAAGAAGTAGCCTATGGTTGCTCTATCGAGTACAGAGGCCGAGTACAGAGGAGCTGCTATGGCAGCATGTGAGGTAGCTTGGTTGAGAAAGCTACTTGCAGATTTGGGTCTATTAGTAGATAGACAAGTTGTCATTTTCTGTGACAACATTAGCAGTATACAGTTGGCCAGGAACCCAGTCTTTCATGCTCGTACGAAGCACATAGAGGTCCACTACCACTTCGTCAGAGAGAAGGTCTTGGCAGGAGACCTTGACCTTGTTTATGTCAGCACCACAGAGGATCAGGTAGCTGACATCTTCACCAAAGCATTGGGTACAGAGAAGCTCCGCAGATTCAGGGCTTCGCTTGGTGTACATGAGATGGAGTTGAGCTCGAGGGGGGGTGTTAAGATATCGAGCTCGTCTAGTGAGGCGGTGGCCACTGATGGGGGATAGGCCCCACACTTACACCACTGGCATGGTTGGTGAGATCATGGGAGATATGCGGCCAGTGGGATGACAGGCTGTGTGACAGCCATTCTAGAGACTGGCATAGTTATAGCGCCAGCTCATTTAGTCGGGTTCACACTATAGAGAACCCGTGTATGTATTTGGTTGAGTACCTTTCATATTATTGTGTACTCTTATTCTTGTATATGGTGTGTTGAGTGTTGAGTAGAGAAGAAGAAGATTTTCAGCCTCTCACCTTGTGTGTTCTCTATTAGGGTTTTGTGAGTGTGTGTGTGTGCTTGCAAGAGCTCAAGCTCTCCTCCCCCCTGCATCTTTTCACAAACACACCACTGCCTCTCACACCCTCCCCACCACCACACTCAGCCAGCAGCCCACTCCCACATCTCAAAAACCACAAAAGCTGCTGACCCACCACAAAAAACTAACCACACTAACACTTCTAACGACACTAACACATGCACATAGAGCATGCCTTCTCCCCATTGGGTTCCTAAGAAGCTCCTAACCGCGTAGGGCTACTATGAGGGCACATCTACCTTGTGGATCCCCCAACAATCCAACTCTCATCCTCATACACGGGCACCCTGAGCTCCTCATCCCCCTCATAGGCAACCAATTCGCCAACCACAAGCCCATAGGGTACGGGGCAAATGTGAGCCCAAACTCTCTCCATGGCCCACCTATCCTCAATCATACCCTCAACCATGCCCAAAACCAACCTCGAGCAGGATCCCAAAACCTCTACTACAAGCCCAACATTTCTATGAGGGCAATCGCCACATTTGGATCCCCAAATCACCACGACACCAACTCCCACCTCATCTCACTCCACATTCACCCACCTTAGAAACCCAAGGTGGCTTTTGCCACAATGACTGCCTAGGAAAAAGGGAAGAAAAAGCTTCACCAACAACACTATGACCCCCATTCCACAGTTGACAGCCCTTACCAATGCTATACCCTCGATGTTGCAACTCCTCCACATGTTATTTTCAGGCTGCCTCGAAATACTCCCAAGCAACTATCAACCTCTCTAGTTTTAGGTACTCCCTTGTCATCAGCCTTTGCATCCCCCCAAGAATCGGATGTTGCCAACCTTGCCCTCACCTAATTGGAATACCGACTCCTCACTTTGGCGAATTGGGCATGCAGTCAATACAAACCCGGCATGGGGTGCTATAACAGCATAGCCCAAGGGTACAAAACCTGACTCAGGGTGCCCAAAAAAATAAGAAGTACTACGCCCTTACAATTCACATCCCCCTTTTCCATGGCCAGCAGACCATTCAGAACTTCAAATTTACCACGGTTGTACCAAAGATGCCATGGCCATACCAACATCCAATTGAATTTCCATGGTCGTCCCATTGAGCATTCAAGATGCCATGGTCGTTCTGAATGTGCCACAGATGTTCCAACTTTTTCTCAAGTTACATTAGGGAAATTTTGGCCTCAACTTTGGGCCCTCTAAGAAGTGCCAACTAAGCTTAGAGAGAGAATCCAAAAAGCCTAAACAATGTGAAATTGATTTTGGTGTATTTTCTCTTGGCATTTTCCTGAGATATAAAAGATATATTTCTATTCTTAAATGTATATAAAAATGATAGAATATTGCTAGTTCTCGAAGTCTTCAATTTGTTCATGTACTATATGTACTACGTGAACAATGAATTGGTCAATTCTCCAAGTTTAATGGCTTATATCTCAAAATCTCTACGTACGAGAGCTGAAATAGAATATTTCTTGAAATTTGAACCAAGGATCATGTAAAAATAGTTCAAGTTTCCTCCTTGCAAGAAATTTCACCTCAAATTTTGAAGGTTTTCAAGTTTCCTCCCTGCAAGGAACTTTACCTCAAATTTTGAAGGTTTTACATATCAAAGTTTGCAGGTATTAGTTCCTTCAAAATCAAGGTTTGTCTTGCAAATTAGTTAGACTCTTTACTTCTTTTTACTATTTTAGCACCTTTCTCTTTCCATTCAATTTTTTCTACTAATCAAGAACTACAAGGAGGAATACAAAGAAAAGAGACATTTACAACCTACACATCGAGCTTGAACATGAATAGAACCTCTAAGTAAGAGAAATAAACCTAATACTTTGTGTACTGCTTCTAAAGAAATGTTGAGGATGCAAGGGAAGAAAAACATAGATTTATGGATTGATGGGAGGTTATATCCAAAAGACCCTTTTACAAACTCCACACCCCCATTTTAGGAATACGACATCTTTGCTTAACTTTGTTGGAGATGGCTATAATGGGCTCCTAGGATGTGAGATCCCAATCTCCACCGCGCAACGGATTCGGGGTACTAGCAGCGGAAGTAGCACTTCATGCGCGGGGCAGGGACCCACACTCGGGGCCTCGCCCACGGATACCGGACAAGAGACTAATCCGTTGGTTTGTCCAAAACCGAAACCGAAAAAACTTCCTTTACCCGGAAAGCACGGGCGATTCCACCAGGATAACTCTTTACTCTAACGTAGTCAAGATCATTACTGATCAAACTGATCTGACTGCACCTTTAACGGTACTTGGTCAAATCAAGGAAGAAACTTGCACTTGGATCATTGGGATCAACGCTTTTTTCCCCATCAAGAGGCACAGCCGTTGATTCCTATCCATAGAACAATTTCTATCTGGGATTTACTTCATCTATCGTAATAATAGAAATTAAATCTCGATTTACGGATCCATCAGTCTAGCCTAACCCCATCCGATCCCATGGGTTAGCCAACCGCCCAACCACTGTAGTGATGGGATCCAATTTTGGAATTTGGTTAGGTTTTGTCCCGGGTACCAAGGAAAAGAGTTCCAAGGCCCCCTAGCCGGAAGTTCTTGCAAACATAGAACTAGTCACACCACTTACACACCCAATATGAAATTACCTTTTTCTTAGCATCAACTAACTTTAAAACAATCCTTTAATGAAACCATAGTACCACTGATCATAATCTTCCAATTTATCCGGTTGATTCATAATTTCCCATCATTCCTTCATCAGAGTATCTATGGTATCATTGGCAACTAGAACGCTCACCACCTGTCCACACAGAGGCCGTTTCCATAGTTCCTAGCCCATAATACTCGGCAATATAATCACTTATCAAGATGGACTCTCGTTGAAGATCAGCAAGATCAACCAACAGATCCATATAAAAGAGCCATGGACTCATCCGTTGAGGACCAGCAAGGTCAGTCAACCAGATCCATGCCCGGTTTCACAAAACAACTCTTACTCCTTGTTCCAATATCTTCCTCGACGCACGCGTGGGTATCCTGGGCGACCCAGAGCCCGAGCACCGTATGGTCAGCACCCTCTAGGATCCTTCGCAGGTGACCTAGCGCTTCACTCATAGGCCGCTTCCTTGGTCCCTCATCCACCGTACCGGAAGCTCACCATTTAAATCGAACCGAGGCTGGTCAAGACCTCGGTCGACCTTGCTACGCGAGACGTCCTCCATTGACTCTCCGTCAGCAGTTGCAACTTTATCAGTTAGGTCTTCATGACCTTAATCCACAAGATGGTCAAAATGCTTCCCCAGCATTCTTGACATAAAACAGTCATTTACAAACAGTCACAAAATACAGTTTCTAAATCAAACTCTCGTCTTTCCACATTATCCCTCCTTAGTCCACTTTACTTATTCCACATTCCATTCAATGTGTACTCATTCTCATCCATTTCCTCATATCGACGACACATTAATTCACATTCACATTCATACATCCACATTTACATGGATACATCCATTTTCACATCCTCATTTATACATCCACATCCCATATCCACATTCATACATACACATCCATATCCACATCCATACATCCACATTCACATCCACATTCACATCCTCATTTATACATCCACATCCACATCCATATTCACATCCATACATCCACATCTACATGCATACCTCCATTTTCACATCCTCATTTATACATCCACATCCCTTATCTACATTCATACATACACATCCATATCCACATCCACATCCACATTCATATTCACATCCATATATCCACATCTACATGCATACATCCATTATCACGTCCTCATTCATACATCCACATCCACATACATACATACATCCACATCCACATACATACATACATCCACATCCACATTCCCATTCTCATCTATACATCCACATCTACATCCACATACATACATACATCCACATCCACATTTCCATTCACATCTATACATCCACATCTACATCCACATTCATATACATCCACATCCACATTCCCATTCACATCTATACATTCACATCTACATCCACATACATACATACATCCATATCCACATTCCCATTCACATCTATACATCCACATTCACATCTATGCATATACATCTTCATGCATACATCCATTTTCACATTCATACATCCACTTTCACATTCATACATCCATACTCCCATCTCCACATCCACACATCCACATACATACATCCACATCCACATTCCCATTCACAACTATACATCCACATCTACATCCACATTCACATCTATGCATATACATCTTCATGCATACATCCATTTTCACATTCATACATCCACTTTCACATTCATACATCCATACTCCCATCTCCACATCCACACATCCACATACATACATCCACATCCACATTCCCATTCACAACTATACATCCACATCTACATCCACATTCACATCTATGCATATACATCTTCATGCATACATCCATTTTCACATTCATACATCCACTTTCACATTCATACATCCATACTCCCATCTCCACATCCACACATCCACATACATACATCCATTTCCACATTCCCATTCATGTAACCCCATATGTCTTCACATCTAATCTTTTACATCACATCCATTCTCGCCCTATCACAATCCATATACATCCTATTCTATCACATACACTTCTTACCTCATCCCATACCCATCTTATCACATCCTATCACTTTCCATACGCATCTTATCAATTCTTATCACATCTCATACACCTCTTATCACATCTTATCACATTTCATATCTTTTTTTTTAAAAAGAGAATTCTTATATTTAATATAAGATTTCTCTACATATTTATTTATACATAAATTCCATTTAAGGAGACTAACACTTTCGAAATTAAAATCAATCTTTTATGCATCTTCTTATGCATAAATTCAGTTTGGTAGGAATTTACACTTTTAGAATAAAAGAATTTCTCTTATGCATCTAAGTTAAGCATAAAATCCATTTATGAGGAAAATCACACTTTTAGTATAAAAAGAATATCTTTTATGCATACCTATATGCATGAAATCCAATATGATAAAAGTAACACTTTTGATATAAAAATTTTTCCTTTATGCATACTTCTATGCATGAAAATTAAAAATGATAAAAGTAACACTTTTGATATAAAAATTTTTCCTTTATGCATACTTCTATGCATGAAAATTAAAAATGATAAAAGTAACACTTTTGATATAAAAAAAAATTTCTTTTATGCATACTTCTATGCATGAAAATTAAAAATGATAAAAATAACACTTTTGATATAAAAATTTATCCATTATGCATACTTCTATGCATGAAATAAAAATGGTAAAAATAACACTTTTGATATAAAAATTTATCCTTTATGCATGATATTAAAATTCAATTTCTCCATGATTGTAATGAAATTCTTTCAATTAATCTAGGATGATAATTCCTAGAATATGGTAGGAAGTCCTCTTTTTATGCTTTGAATGAGATTATTTTATGCATAATTTTTATAAAAATTTTGCCATAGCTCCGCTGCTATGACTGATAAATCTCAATTTTTCTAAGGGATAATACTTATCATTAAGGAATAATTAAAATAATCTCTAATTGGATTATTAATCCATAATGGATTGAATCATTAATATACATAAACTAAAAGCATAGAAAAAAGCCAATAATTTGGCCTCAAGCATAGCTTAATCTTGGGTTAAGGAAAAGCTTTATGAAAAGCTTGATTTGGATTGAGAATGGGTCATGAGTATGACCATTTCTTGAGTGAGAGAGGGAATTTACATAAAAATCATTAGAATTTAAACATAAATGAAAATTAACTTCAATAGCATTATGTAACTCTTCACTACTATTCAAACTTCATTAGCATTTAAAAAAAACCATACCAATTAAACTTCTCAAGTTGAGAGGGGTTGAGAAGAGAGAAACATTGAGAAATTATAGAAAGATCAATATTCACTAATTACCTTACAAATTGCTTGATTCTTTGTTCACGGTAGAGGCCCCCAACCAATCAATTGGTTAAGTATGTTGATGGAGCCACTAATGGGGATTGAAGAAAGAGGGAAGCTCCAAAAACTAGTGAATTATTAAATGAATTCACAGTTCTTGGCTTAGGTGGAGTAGAGTAACGATGCATAAACACTATATATTTTTCAACAAGGGGGAGGCTTCTATTTATAGAAAAAATTGAGCTCCTAACCAAACAAACTGATTCTAGAATTTTCTAAATCAGTTTGGTCAATATTTGACCATTTTTAGGTCAGTTAAGCTAACTTTTTGGAACTAGACTTAAATGAGGAGAGAGGAGAGATGAAATATCTCAATTTTTATGAGTTTAAAACTCATTCAAGCATGTGAAATATGCACCTCCTTTAAAGAACTCTCTTTCCTTACATATGTGTCATAATGGAATCATTTTAATATTGCTCATAGTTTTTTTACTAATAAACCTTGTACATTTTCAACTCTTCATCTTATGTGAAATATGCACATCCTTTAAAGAACTCCCCTTCCTTACATATGTGTCATAATGGAATCATTTTAATATTGCTCATAGTTTTTTACTAATAAACCTTGTACATTTTCAACTCTTCATCTTATGTGAGCATTTAAGGGACTCCCCTTCCTTACATATGTGTCATAATAAAATCATTATTCCCAAAATATCTCATATTTTTAATATTGCTCATAGTTTTTTACTAATAAACCTTGTACATTTTCAACTCTTCACCTTATGTGAGCATTTACTCATTTTTAGGTATCTTCTTTTTTTACAAATTGGATTTATCTACTCCCTACACATGGATTGATGCTATTGGCCCATAGGAACCTTAATTGGACCATAGTCTAAAGATTTCTGAAAATCTAGACCCTTAGACTAAGGTTCTTTATACCTATTTCCAATTAATTCCAATTGCACATTGGAAAATTCTTTTTGAATTCCTGTTTCAGGGGAACTCATCTGAATTATAAGAGATATTTTTCTATCCAAAAATATTCAAAATCTGAATATTCTCTCTCTAGAATATTTTCTCTCTCTAGGCTAAAATAGTTAGAAACAAGGTCTTTATATTTCTGAAGAGGGGTTGATTACAGGGGAAGATACTAGACATCAAAAAGGGTTGGGAGAGGAATCTTACATTCTACCCCACTTAAAAAAAACGCGAGATGCCCTCATCTCGCAAACTGGGGTAATTTCGCAAGATGCACAAGTATGAGACTGAGAGAAATTTTTTTTAAAAAGAAATTAAGATTAACCACCAATTAAAAAAAAAGTCTCAAGAGAGCAAGATTCAAGATAAGAACAAGATTTAAACTTTATTCATTCTCGGAACTTATACAGTAAAGATAGAAGAACTCTTTACACTTCCATAAGTCCGTCCATCATATGATCACAAAAGCAGTCCTCACAAGCTGCACAAGTATAAGGTAACTCATCTATGGGAATGATTCTGTGGGTTATTGCTGCGCCTATCTCAGTGGTATGAGGTGTTCTAACAAAAGGACCTCTGAGAGGCAAGCCAAAAACGGGGTAAAGGCATATCTTCTCATGAGGAAGAAAACACGCCAGTAAGAAGACCCGCTCAGAAAACCCAGGATGCCTTGATCTCATGACGCAGTAGTATCGGGAACCCAAACCCAAAGCTTCAATAACCATGGCCAAGCGGACATTGTTACGAAAGTGCTGCTGACCCCAGGGTGTTACCCTAGTTATGTTTTGATAGGTCCGCCATTTGGTTTGCGCTACAGAAGTTCCCAAGTGAGGGAAAAGTGAGCGCTCATACTGCTCTATAAAATCCTTCTTCACAGATTCACTTGCGTCTTGAAGGTGAGGAATCATTATGGATAAAACTAGTTCTTGTTGCCAAGCCATGAAGGAGATTAAGAAAGAAAGGAGATCGATGGAAGTAAGATTACTGTGAGCGACAAGTAAAAGTTACGACTTATATAAAGGAAGGAGCTAGCGTAACTTAGAAGCCAACGGTATCTTGCCACTGAAGTTTTACCGTCTTTCCATGATTTGGGTTTGACACATTTTTCTATAGAAGGCATTAAGAATTTTGAGATGAAGAGATAAAAGAAGCTTGTAGGCTAAGTCACCTACTTTCATTGAATTCAGATATAAGGCTCACAATATCTAGGGGATAACTTCATATACTCCCCAAGAGATAAAGAACTTCTTTTGGGCCGTACTCGAATGAAGACCAAAACCTTGATATCCAAAACATCAATTCTCACTTCTGAACTCATTGTTCTGAATCCTTAAAACAGGTGGGACTCTTGAGAAGTATTCTAGGAAAAGGGTCTTCCTTTGTTAAACAGAACTTTCTTTTATTTTAGAGAGGGAATAATTATAAGATCAGAAAGGGAGATTCTTACTCCTGTATACCTCGAAGGCTGGGGAGGAATCTTACATTCTACCCCACTTAAAAAGTGCGAGATGTCCTCATCTCGCAAGGTAGAAAACTCTTTTTCTTAACATCCAATTTTATTTTGGGGTTCCTTATATTCTGGTCAATCCAGCAGAACACTGGGATAAATATCCCTTATATAGAACTCATCATTAATATTCAGATCATATCATTCATATCTTTAACATGATAATGGTCCATTAGACCGAAAAAATTCCTTCTGAACATTCCTCCACGGGAATTTCAGTCAAGCAAGTTCTCAATTTGTCATCCCTTAACTTGATCTACTGATCAAGTGTTAACAGTAACAATTTGACAGCACAACCACTAATCTCATAGTGATTTGCTGAATTCATTATCATCATTCCAGTTATGAATATCATCACTGGGACTCGTCCCATTCATCCTCATTGTGGTTTTGTTCAGATTTTTATATTTCAACTAATTTCAGAAATCATCATTTTTCAATCAGAATTTTCAATCAGAATCCAATTCAATTCATCAATTCTCAAACAGAATTAAAAATCATATCAACCACATTCGAATTCATCATCTGGATAGCATTAACGCTTATAATTTCAAGTCTTAGATTTACTCGTATATACTGTCAGTAAAGAGCTGCAGTATACTCTCGGTATATACGGGTAGTCGTGGCTCTTGGAATTATAAGGTAAATACCATCATGTCTAGGCCTCAAGCAAGTCAGGGATTCTATATAATTGCGGTACTTCCATCTGAAGACCCAATTACCAAATTACGAATTTCAGTTTGAATATCAAATTGTATGAATTATATCACACAATTACAACCTTTTTGTGCTTCTTGATAAATTTTTGACATATTTGTCTTCTCAAGTGATCTTTATTAACCAAATGCTCTGATACCAACTGTGAGATCCCAATCTCCACCGCGCAACGGATTCGGGGTACTAGCAGCGGAAGTAGCACTTCATGCGCGGGGCAGGGACCCACACTCGGGGCCTCGCCCACGGATACCGGACAAGAGACTAATCCGTTGGTTTGTCCAAAACCGAAACCGAAAAAACTTCCTTTACCCGGAAAGCACGGGCGATTCCACCAGGATAACTCTTTACTCTAACGTAGTCAAGATCATTACTGATCAAACTGATCTGACTGCACCTTTAACGGTACTTGGTCAAATCAAGGAAGAAACTTGCACTTGGATCATTGGGATCAACGCTTTTTTCCCCATCAAGAGGCACAGCCGTTGATTCCTATCCATAGAACAATTTCTATCTGGGATTTACTTCATCTATCGTAATAATAGAAATTAAATCTCGATTTACGGATCCATCAGTCTAGCCTAACCCCATCCGATCCCATGGGTTAGCCAACCGCCCAACCACTGTAGTGATGGGATCCAATTTTGGAATTTGGTTAGGTTTTGTCCCGGGTACCAAGGAAAAGAGTTCCAAGGCCCCCTAGCCGGAAGTTCTTGCAAACATAGAACTAGTCACACCACTTACACACCCAATATGAAATTACCTTTTTCTTAGCATCAACTAACTTTAAAACAATCCTTTAATGAAACCATAGTACCACTGATCATAATCTTCCAATTTATCCGGTTGATTCATAATTTCCCATCATTCCTTCATCAGAGTATCTATGGTATCATTGGCAACTAGAACGCTCACCACCTGTCCACACAGAGGCCGTTTCCATAGTTCCTAGCCCATAATACTCGGCAATATAATCACTTATCAAGATGGACTCTCGTTGAAGATCAGCAAGATCAACCAACAGATCCATATAAAAGAGCCATGGACTCATCCGTTGAGGACCAGCAAGGTCAGTCAACCAGATCCATGCCCGGTTTCACAAAACAACTCTTACTCCTTGTTCCAATATCTTCCTCGACGCACGCGTGGGTATCCTGGGCGACCCAGAGCCCGAGCACCGTATGGTCAGCACCCTCTAGGATCCTTCGCAGGTGACCTAGCGCTTCACTCATAGGCCGCTTCCTTGGTCCCTCATCCACCGTACCGGAAGCTCACCATTTAAATCGAACCGAGGCTGGTCAAGACCTCGGTCGACCTTGCTACGCGAGACGTCCTCCATTGACTCTCCGTCAGCAGTTGCAACTTTATCAGTTAGGTCTTCATGACCTTAATCCACAAGATGGTCAAAATGCTTCCCCAGCATTCTTGACATAAAACAGTCATTTACAAACAGTCACAAAATACAGTTTCTAAATCAAACTCTCGTCTTTCCACATTATCCCTCCTTAGTCCACTTTACTTATTCCACATTCCATTCAATGTGTACTCATTCTCATCCATTTCCTCATATCGACGACACATTAATTCACATTCACATTCATACATCCACATTTACATGGATACATCCATTTTCACATCCTCATTTATACATCCACATCCCATATCCACATTCATACATACACATCCATATCCACATCCATACATCCACATTCACATCCACATTCACATCCTCATTTATACATCCACATCCACATCCATATTCACATCCATACATCCACATCTACATGCATACCTCCATTTTCACATCCTCATTTATACATCCACATCCCTTATCTACATTCATACATACACATCCATATCCACATCCACATCCACATTCATATTCACATCCATATATCCACATCTACATGCATACATCCATTATCACGTCCTCATTCATACATCCACATCCACATACATACATACATCCACATCCACATACATACATACATCCACATCCACATTCCCATTCTCATCTATACATCCACATCTACATCCACATACATACATACATCCACATCCACATTCCCATTCACATCTATACATCCACATCTACATCCACATTCATATACATCCACATCCACATTCCCATTCACATCTATACATTCACATCTACATCCACATACATACATACATCCATATCCACATTCCCATTCACATCTATACATCCACATTCACATCTATGCATATACATCTTCATGCATACATCCATTTTCACATTCATACATCCACTTTCACATTCATACATCCATACTCCCATCTCCACATCCACACATCCACATACATACATCCACATCCACATTCCCATTCACAACTATACATCCACATCTACATCCACATTCACATCTATGCATATACATCTTCATGCATACATCCATTTTCACATTCATACATCCACTTTCACATTCATACATCCATACTCCCATCTCCACATCCACACATCCACATACATACATCCACATCCACATTCCCATTCACAACTATACATCCACATCTACATCCACATTCACATCTATGCATATACATCTTCATGCATACATCCATTTTCACATTCATACATCCACTTTCACATTCATACATCCATACTCCCATCTCCACATCCACACATCCACATACATACATCCATTTCCACATTCCCATTCATGTAACCCCATATGTCTTCACATCTAATCTTTTACATCACATCCATTCTCGCCCTATCACAATCCATATACATCCTATTCTATCACATACACTTCTTACCTCATCCCATACCCATCTTATCACATCCTATCACTTTCCATACGCATCTTATCAATTCTTATCACATCTCATACACCTCTTATCACATCTTATCACATTTCATATCTTTTTTTTTAAAAAGAGAATTCTTATATTTAATATAAGATTTCTCTACATATTTATTTATACATAAATTCCATTTAAGGAGACTAACACTTTCGAAATTAAAATCAATCTTTTATGCATCTTCTTATGCATAAATTCAGTTTGGTAGGAATTTACACTTTTAGAATAAAAGAATTTCTCTTATGCATCTAAGTTAAGCATAAAATCCATTTATGAGGAAAATCACACTTTTAGTATAAAAAGAATATCTTTTATGCATACCTATATGCATGAAATCCAATATGATAAAAGTAACACTTTTGATATAAAAATTTTTCCTTTATGCATACTTCTATGCATGAAAATTAAAAATGATAAAAGTAACACTTTTGATATAAAAATTTTTCCTTTATGCATACTTCTATGCATGAAAATTAAAAATGATAAAAGTAACACTTTTGATATAAAAAAAAATTTCTTTTATGCATACTTCTATGCATGAAAATTAAAAATGATAAAAATAACACTTTTGATATAAAAATTTATCCATTATGCATACTTCTATGCATGAAATAAAAATGGTAAAAATAACACTTTTGATATAAAAATTTATCCTTTATGCATGATATTAAAATTCAATTTCTCCATGATTGTAATGAAATTCTTTCAATTAATCTAGGATGATAATTCCTAGAATATGGTAGGAAGTCCTCTTTTTATGCTTTGAATGAGATTATTTTATGCATAATTTTTATAAAAATTTTGCCATAGCTCCGCTGCTATGACTGATAAATCTCAATTTTTCTAAGGGATAATACTTATCATTAAGGAATAATTAAAATAATCTCTAATTGGATTATTAATCCATAATGGATTGAATCATTAATATACATAAACTAAAAGCATAGAAAAAAGCCAATAATTTGGCCTCAAGCATAGCTTAATCTTGGGTTAAGGAAAAGCTTTATGAAAAGCTTGATTTGGATTGAGAATGGGTCATGAGTATGACCATTTCTTGAGTGAGAGAGGGAATTTACATAAAAATCATTAGAATTTAAACATAAATGAAAATTAACTTCAATAGCATTATGTAACTCTTCACTACTATTCAAACTTCATTAGCATTTAAAAAAAACCATACCAATTAAACTTCTCAAGTTGAGAGGGGTTGAGAAGAGAGAAACATTGAGAAATTATAGAAAGATCAATATTCACTAATTACCTTACAAATTGCTTGATTCTTTGTTCACGGTAGAGGCCCCCAACCAATCAATTGGTTAAGTATGTTGATGGAGCCACTAATGGGGATTGAAGAAAGAGGGAAGCTCCAAAAACTAGTGAATTATTAAATGAATTCACAGTTCTTGGCTTAGGTGGAGTAGAGTAACGATGCATAAACACTATATATTTTTCAACAAGGGGGAGGCTTCTATTTATAGAAAAAATTGAGCTCCTAACCAAACAAACTGATTCTAGAATTTTCTAAATCAGTTTGGTCAATATTTGACCATTTTTAGGTCAGTTAAGCTAACTTTTTGGAACTAGACTTAAATGAGGAGAGAGGAGAGATGAAATATCTCAATTTTTATGAGTTTAAAACTCATTCAAGCATGTGAAATATGCACCTCCTTTAAAGAACTCTCTTTCCTTACATATGTGTCATAATGGAATCATTTTAATATTGCTCATAGTTTTTTTACTAATAAACCTTGTACATTTTCAACTCTTCATCTTATGTGAAATATGCACATCCTTTAAAGAACTCCCCTTCCTTACATATGTGTCATAATGGAATCATTTTAATATTGCTCATAGTTTTTTACTAATAAACCTTGTACATTTTCAACTCTTCATCTTATGTGAGCATTTAAGGGACTCCCCTTCCTTACATATGTGTCATAATAAAATCATTATTCCCAAAATATCTCATATTTTTAATATTGCTCATAGTTTTTTACTAATAAACCTTGTACATTTTCAACTCTTCACCTTATGTGAGCATTTACTCATTTTTAGGTATCTTCTTTTTTTACAAATTGGATTTATCTACTCCCTACACATGGATTGATGCTATTGGCCCATAGGAACCTTAATTGGACCATAGTCTAAAGATTTCTGAAAATCTAGACCCTTAGACTAAGGTTCTTTATACCTATTTCCAATTAATTCCAATTGCACATTGGAAAATTCTTTTTGAATTCCTGTTTCAGGGGAACTCATCTGAATTATAAGAGATATTTTTCTATCCAAAAATATTCAAAATCTGAATATTCTCTCTCTAGAATATTTTCTCTCTCTAGGCTAAAATAGTTAGAAACAAGGTCTTTATATTTCTGAAGAGGGGTTGATTACAGGGGAAGATACTAGACATCAAAAAGGGTTGGGAGAGGAATCTTACATAGGATATACACATCATTTGGAAGCAACAAGAAATGTTCTTAAATTAGAAAGAGATTTGTTTAAGAAGGACAACATTCATTTGAAGAAAACCATGGAGCATTGTGTGCAGAATTTATTAAGCAATAAGGAAACCATTTAAGGGCTTGAAAAACAAATGTCTGACCTCATTAGGTCTTCGTAGACGACAAGAAAAACTAAGGGATATTGAGCAAATGAAGCTAGGAGGTGCTGGCATCAAGAAGAGAATACATGCAATCAAGTAAGCTCCTTTCTATTAACTGGTTTATTGTTTCTATTGTGATATTTTATGAATAGCAATCATTATTGTATATCAATTTTTGCATTTCAATATGATATTAGATCATTATTGCACCTTGATAAAGAATCAATGATAGAACCTTCTGGCGCACATTTTAGTCTTCTTTTAGATTTCCAGTATTATGCAGAAGCACTGATGAACGAGAAGAAGAAAAGCAAATAGATAACTTTTTCAAAGAGAATCAACTCAATCCACAAGACATCCAAGCAATACTTGATGAGGCTGGTATATCACACAGAGGGTACTCAGCCATTTATAAGACTTTGCATGAAAAGATGAAGGATTATAGTATGAAAGGATCATTATTGCCAAATCCTTCTTTGGTAAAAAAAATGTGTAAACATGTAAACGAAGAGGTAGTGCAAGCACTGGGAACCCCATTTCATATTGAAGACACCTATGCTGCACCAACAGGAGATGTGGTCTACAATAGATACAATAATATTTTCTATGACTTGGAGGCCTTACGATCATATGATGTTCAATTGTTTGAAGTTACTCCTGAAGAATGTGATGGTGTCCTCAAATTTGTGCTAAAGCTTAATGAGTATCAAATTGTGAAGGAGCGAAAGTTAGAAAGTGTAAGATTCCTCCCCCACACCCTTTTTGATGTCTAGCATATTCCCCTGTAATTAATTCCTTTTCTGAAATATAAGAGATCTTGTTTGTGGCTGTTTTAACCTAGAGAGAGAAAATATTCTAGAGAGAGAATATTCAGATTTTGAATATTTTTGGATAGAAAAATATCTCACCTTATTAAAATGAATCCCCCTGAAACAGAAATTCAGAAAGAATTTTCCAATGTGCAATTGGAATTAATTGGAATAGGTATAAAGAACCTTAGTCTAAGGGTCTAGATTTTCAGAAATTTTTGGATTATGGTCCAATTAAGGTTCCTATGGGCCAATAGCATCAATCCATGTGTAGGGAGGAGATAAATCCAATTTGTAAAAGAAAATACCCAAAAATGAGTCAATGCTCACATAAGGTGAAGAGTTGAAAATGTACAAGGTTTATTAGTAAAAAACTATGAGCAATAAAATTTTGACACATATGTAAGGAAGGGGAGTTCTTTAAAGAAGGTGCCAAATCAAAATGGAACCAAATCAAATCAAAAAGTAACCAAACTAGGTCCAAATCTAGTCCAAATTCAACCAAACTGACTTGGAAAATTCTAGAATCAGTTTGTTTGGTTAGGAGCTCAATTTTTCCTATAAATAGAAGCCTTCCCTTGTTGAAAAAAATATAGTGTCTTATGCTTTGTTACTCTACTCCACCTAAGCCAAGAACTGTGAATTCTTTAATAATTCACTAGTTTTTGACACTTCTCTCTTTCTTCAATCCCCATTGGTGGCTCCATCAACATACTAAACCAATTGATTGGTTGGGGGCCTCTACCGTGATCAAAGAATCAAGCAAATTATAAGATAAGTATAGTGAATTTTGATCTTTTCTATAATTTCTCAATGATTCTCTCTTCTCAACCCCTCTCAAGCTTGAATATAAGGAACCCCAGAATAAAATTGGATCTTAAGAAAAAGAGTTGTCCTCTACCTTGCGAGATGAGGACATCTCGCACTTTTTTAAGTGGGGTAGAATGTAAGATTCCTCCCCAGCCTTCGAGGTATACAGGAGTAAGAATCTCCCTTTTTGATCTTATAATTATTCCCTCTCTAAAATAAAAGAAAGTTTCTGTTTAAAAAAGGAAGACCCTTTCCCTAGAATACTTCTCAGGAGTCCCACCTGTTTTAAGGATTTAGAACAATGAGTTCAGAAGTGAGAATCGGTGTTTTGGATACCAAGGTTTTGGTTTTCATTCGAGTACGGCCCAAAAGAAGTTCTTTATCTCTTGGGGAGTATAAGAAGTTATCCCCCAGATATTGTGACCCTTATATCTGAATTCAATGAAAGTAGGTGACTTAGCCTACAAGCTTCTTTTACCTCCTCATCTCAAAATTCTTAATGCCTTCTATAGAAAAATGTGTCAAACACAAATCATGGAAAGACGGTAAAACTTCAGTGGCAAGTTACCGTTGGCTTCTAGGTTACGCTAGCTCCTTCCTTTATATAAGTCGTAACTTTTACTTGTCGCTCACAGTAATCTTACTTCCCATCGATCCCCCTTCTTCTTAATCTCCTTCATGGCTTGGCAACAGGAATTAGTTTTATCCATGATGATTTCTCACCTTCAAGACGCAAGAGATTTTGTGAAGAAAGACTTTATAGAACAGTATGAGCGCTCACTTTTTCCTCACCTAGGAACTTCTGTAGCTCAGACCAAATGGCGGACCTATCAAAACATAACTAGGGTAACACCCTGGGGTCTGCAGCACTTTCGTAACAATGTCCGCTTAGCCATGGTTATTGAAGCTTTGGGTTTGGGTCCCCGATACTACTGCGTCATGAGATCAAGGCATCTTGGGTTTTCTGAGCAGGTCTTCTTACTGGCGTGTTTTCTTCCTTATGAAAGATATGCCTTTATCCCATTTTTGGCTTGCCTCTCAGAGGTCCTTTTGTTAGATCACCTCATACCATTGAGATAGGTGCGGCAATAACCAGCAGAATCATTCCCATAGATGAGTTACCCTATACTTGTGCAGCTTGTGAGTGCTGCTTTTGTGACCATATGATGGACGGGCTTATGGAAGTGTAAAGAGTTCTTCTATCTTTACTGTATAAGTTCCGAGAATGAATAAAGTTTAAATCTTGTTCTTATCTTGCTTTCTTTAAGACTTTTCTTGGTGGTTAATCTTGATTAAAATTTTTCTCTAAGTCTCATATTCGTGCATCTTGCGAAATTATCCCAGTTTGCGAGATGAGGACATCTCGCATTTTTTAAGTGGGGTAGAATGTAAGATTCCTCCCCCAAACCCTTTTTGATGTCTAGCATATTCCCCTGTAATCAATTCCTTTTCTGAAATATAAGAGATCTTGTTTGTGGCTGTTTTAACCTAGAGAGAGAAAATATTCTAGAGAGAGAATATTATAATTTTGAATATTTTTGGATAGAAAAATATCTCACCTTATTAAAATGAATCCCCCTGAAACAGAAATTCAGAAAGAAATTTCCAATGTGCAATTGGAATTAATTGGAATAGGTATAAAGAACCTTAGTCTAAGGAAGGGGAGTTCTTTAAAGAAGGTGCATATTTCACATAAGATGAAGAGTTAAAAATGTACAAGGTTTATTAGTAAAAAACTAGGAGCAATAAAATTTTGACACATATGTAAGGAAGGGGAGTTCTTTAAAGAAGGTGCATATTTCACATAAGATGAAGAGTTGAAAATGTACAAGGTTTATTAGTAAAAAAAACTATGAGCAATAAAATTTTGACACATATGTAAGGAAGGGGAGTTCTTTAAAGGAGGTACATATTTCACATGCTTGAATGAGTTTTAAACTCAAAAATAATGTGATATTTTTATCCCTCATCTCTCTTGAACCAAACCAAATCAAAATGGAACCAAATCAAATCAAAAAGTAACCAAACTAGGCCAAAATCTAGTCCAAATTCAACCAAACCGACTTGGAAAATTCTAGAATCAGTTTGTTTGGTTAGGAGCTCAATTTTTCCTATAAATAGAAGCCTTCCCTTGTTGAAAAAAATATAGTGTCTTATGCTTTGTTACTCTACTCCACCTAAGCCAAGAACTGTGAATTCTTTAATAATTCACTAGTTTTTGACACTTCTCTCTTTCTTCAATCCCCATTGGTGGCTCCATCAACATACTAAACCAATTGATTGGTTGGGGGCCTCTACCGTGATCAAAGAATCAAGCAAATTATAAGATAAGTATAGTGAATTTTGATCTTTTCTATAATTTCTCAATGATTCTCTCTTCTCAACCCCTCTCAAGCTTGAGAAGCTTAATTGATATGGTTTTTGAATTGCTATTAAAGTTAATTAATTAATGATAGTAAAGAATTACATAAAATTCTATTTATATTCAATTCTAATGGTTTTTCTCTCTCTCACTTAAGAAATGGTCATACTCATGACCCTTTTCAATCCAAATGAAGCTTTTCATAAGGCTTTTCCTTAATCCAAGATTAAGCTATGCTTGAGGCCAAATTAATGGCTTTTTTCTATGCTTTTAGTTTATGTATATCGATGATTCAATCCATTATGGATTGATGATCCAATTAGAGACCATTCTAATTATTTCCTTAATGATAAGCCTTATCCCTTAGAAAAAATTGAGATTTATCAGTCATAGTAGCGGAGCTATGGCAAAATTTTTATAGAAATTACGCATAAAATAATTTCATTCAAAGCATAAAAAGAGGACTTCCTACCATATTCTAGGAACTATCATCCTAGATTAATTAAAAGAATTTTATTATGCATGTAGATGTATAGATGAGGATGTAAATGGAGATGTGGATGGATGCATGTAGATGTAGATGTATAGATGTAGATGTGAATGGAGATGTGGATGTATGCATGTAGATGTAGATGTATAGATGTAGATGTGGATGTGGAGGTGGATGTATGCATGTAGATGTAGATGTGGATGTGGATGTGGAGGTGGATGTATGCATGTAGATGTAGATGTATAGATGTGGATGTGAATGTGGAGGTGGATGTATACATGTAGATGTAGATGTATGGATGTGAGTGTGAATGTGGAGGTGGATGTATGCATGGAGATGTGGATGTATGCATATAGAAGTAGATGTATAGATGAGGATGTAAAGGGAGATGTGGATGGATGCATGTAGATGTAGATGTGAATGGAGATATGGATGTATTCATGTAGATGTAGATGTATAGATGTAGATGTGGATGTGGATGTGGATGGATGCATGTAGATGTAGATGTATAGATGTAGATGTGAATGGAGATGTGGATGTATGCATGTAGATGTAGATGTATAGATGTAGATGTGCATGTGGAGGTGGATGTATGCATGTAGATGTAGATGTGGATGTGGATGTGGAGGTGGATGTATGCATGTAGATGTAGATGTATAGATGTGGATGTGAATGTGGAGGTGGATGTATGCATGTAGATGTAGATGTATGGAGGTGAATGTGAATGTGGATGTGGATGTATGCATAGAGATGTGGATGTATGCATGTAGATGTGAATGTACGCATATAGATGTGGATGTATGGATGTGAATGTGCATGTAGATGTGGATGTATGGATGTGGATGCATGAATGTGCATGTAGATGTGGATGTGAAAATAGATGTATGGATGTAGATGTGGATGTATGGATGTGAATGTGGATGTAGATGTGGATATATGTATGGATGTGAATAAATGATATGTAATGTGAAGGAATCTGAAGTGATGAGATGGAAAATGATGTGATGGGATGAGTATACATATAAATGGAATATGGAATAAGTAATGTAGATTGATGAGGGATAATGTGGAAAAATGAAAGTTAAAATAGAAACTGTATTGTAAACTGTTTGTAAATGACTGTTTTATGTCAACAATGCTGGGGGAGCATTTTGACCATCTTGTGATTAAGGTCGTGGAGACCTAACTGATAAAGTTGCAACTGCTGTGACGGAGAGTCAATGAAGGACGTCTCGCGTAGCAAGGTCGGCCGAGGTCTTGACCAGCCTCGGTGCGATTAAAATGGTGAGCTTCCGCCGGTGTACGGTGGATGAGGGGCCAAGGAAGCGGCCTATGAGTGAAGCGCTAGGTCACCTGCGAAGGATCCTAGAGGGTGCTGACCATACGGTTCTCGGGCTCTGGGTCGCCTAGGATACCCACGCGTGCGTCGAGGAAGATATTGGAACAAGAGTAGGAGTTGTTTTCTGAAATCGGGCATGGATCTGGTTGATTGACCTTGCTGGTCTTCAATGGATGAGTCCATGGCTCTTTATATGGATCTGTTGGTTGATCTTGTTGATCTTCAACGAGAGTCCATCTTGATAAGTGATTATATTGCCGAGTATTATGGGCTAGGGATTAGGAAACGGCCCCTGAGTGGACAGGTGGTGAGCGTCCTAGTTACCAATGATGCCATAGATACTCTGATGAAGGAATGATGGGAAAATTAAGAATCAACTGGATAAATTGGAAGATGGTGATCAGTGATACTATGGTTTTATTAAAGGATTGTTTTAAACTGGTTGAATCTGTGAAAAGGCAATTTCATATTGGGTGTGTGAGTGGTGTGACTAGTTTTATTTTGCATGAACATCCGGCTAGGGGACCTTGGAACTCTTTTCCTTGGTACCCGGGACAAAACCTAACCAAATTCTTAATTGGATCCCATCACTACAGTGGTTGGGCGGTTGGCTAACCCATGGGACTGGATGGGGTTAGGCTGGACTGATGGATCTGTAAATCGAGACTCAAACTTTTATTTTTACGATAGATAAAATAAATCCCAGACAGTAATTGTTCTATGGATAGGAATCAACGGCTGTGCCTCTTGAATGGGGAAAAAAGCGTTGATCCCAATGCTCCAAGTGCAAGTTTCTTCCTTGATCTGACCAAGTATCTTATAGATGTAATTGGATCAGCTCGATCAGAAATGATCTTGACTACGTTAGAGTAAAAAGTTATCCTGGTGGAATCGCCCGTGCCTTCTGATAAAGGAAGTTTTTCGGGGTTCGGTTTTAGAACAACCGACGGATTAGTCTTTTGTCCGGATATCCGTGGGCGAGGTCCGAATGTGGGACCCCTGTCCCACGCGAGAAGTGCTACTTCCGCTGCCAGTATCCTGAATCCGTTGCTCGGTGGGAACAGGGATCTTACAGTTGGTATCAGAGCATTTGGTTAATAAAGATCAACTGAGAAGACAAATATATCAAAAAATTATCAAGAAACACAAAAAGGTTATAATTGTGTGAGATAATTCATATAATTTGATATTCAAACTGAAATTCGTAATTTGGTAATTGGGTCTTCAGATGGAAGTACCGCAATTATATAGAATCCCTGACTTGCTTGAGGCCTAGACATGATAGTATTTACCTTATAATTCCAAGGGCCGTGACTACCCGTATATACCGAGAGTATACTGCAGCTCTTTACTGACAGTATATACGAGTAAATCTAAGACTTGAAATTATAAGCGTTAATGCTATCCAGATGATGATTTCGAATGTGATTGATATGATTTTTAATTCTGTTTGAGAATTGATGAATTGATTTGGATTCTGATTGAAAATTCTGATTGAAAAATGATGATTTTTAAAAATTAGTTGAAATATAATGAAACCACAATGAGGGGGAATGGGACAAGTCCCTGTGATGATATTCATAACTAGAATGATGATAATGAATTTAGCAAATCACTATGAGATTAGTGGGTTGTGCTGTCAGATTGCTACTGTTAATACTTGATCGGTAGATAAAGTTAAGGGATGTCAAATTGAAAACTTGCTTGACTGAAATTCCATGGAGGAATGTTCCGAAAGAAACTTTTCGGACTAATGGACCATTATCATGTTAAAGATATGAATGATATGATCTAAATGAATTGTAATTTAATGATGAGTTCTATATAGGGGATATTTATCCCAGTGTTCTATGACCAGAATATAAGGAACCCCAGAATAAAATTGGATCTTAAGAAAAAGAGCTATCCTCTACCTTGCGAGATGAGGACATCTCGCACTTTTTTAAGTGGGGTAGAATGTAAGATTCCTCCCCAGCCTTCGAGGTATACATGAGTAAGAATCTCCCTTTTTGATCTTATAATTATTCCCTCTCTAAAATAAAAGAAAGTTTCTGTTTAAAAAAGGAAGACCCTTTCCCTAGAATACTTCTCAGGAGTCCCACCTGTTTTAAGGATTTAGAACAATGAGTTCAGAAGTGAGAATCGGTGTTTTGGATACCAAGGTTTTGGTTTTCATTCGAGTACGGCCCAAAAGAAGTTCTTTATCTCTTGGGGAGTATAAGAAATTATCCCCCAGATATTGTGACTCTTATATCTGAATTCAATGAAAGTAGGTGACTTAGCCTACAAGCTTCTTATACCTCCTCATCTCAAAATTCTTAATGCCTTCTATAGAAAAATGTGTCAAACACAAATCATGGAAAGACGGTAAAACTTCAGTGGCAAGTTACCGTTGGCTTCTAGGTTACGCTAGCTCCTTCCTTTATATAAGTCGTAACTTTTACTTGTCGCTCACAGTAATCTTACTTCCATCGATCCCCCTTCTTCTTAATCTCCTTCATGGCTTGGCAACAGGAATTAGTTTTATCCATGATGATTTCTCACCTTCAAGACGCAAGAGATTCTGTGAAGAAAGACTTTATAGAACAGTATGAGCGCTCACTTTTTCCTCACCTAGGAACTTCTGTAGCTCAGACCAAATGGCGAACCTATCAAAACATAACTAGGGTAACACCCTGGGGTCAGCAGCACTTTCGTAACAATGTCCGCTTAGCCATGGTTATTGAAGCTTTGGGTTTGGTCCCCGATACTACTGCATCATGAGATCAAGGCATCTTGGGTTTTCTGAGCGGGTCTTCTTACTGGCGTGTTTTCTTCCTTATGAGAAGAGATGCCTTTATCCCGTTTTTGGCTTGCCTCCCAGAGGTCCTTTTGTTAGATCACCTCATACCACTGAGATAGGTGCGGCAATAACCAGCAGAATCATTCCCATAGATGAGTTACCCTATACTTGTGCAGCTTGTGAGTGCTGCTTTTGTGACCATATGATGGACGGGCTTATGGAAGTGTAAAGAGTTCTTCTATCTTTACTGTATAAGTTCCGAGAATGAATAATGTTTAAATCTTGTTCTTATCTTGCTTTCTTTAAGACTTTTCTTGGTGGTTAATCTTGATTAAAATTTTTCTCTACGTCTCATATTCGTGCATCTTGCGAAATTATCCCAGTTTGCGAGATGAGGACATCTCGCATTTTTTAAGTGGGGTAGAATGTAAGATTCCTCCCCCAAACCCTTTTTGATGTCTAGCATATTCCCCTGTAATCAATTCCTTTTCTGAAATATAAGAGATCTTGTTTGTGGCTGTTTTAACCTAGAGAGAGAAAATATTCTAGAGAGAGAATATTAAGATTTTGAATATTTTTGGATAGAAAAATATCTCACCTTATTAAAATGAATCCCCCTGAAACAAAAATTCAGAAAGAATTTTCCAATGTGCAATTGGAATTAATTGGAATAGGTATAAAGAACCTTAGTCTAAGGGTCTAGATTTTCAGAAATTTTTGGATTATGGTCCAATTAAGGTTCCTATGGGCCAATAGCATCAATCCATGTGTAGGGAGGAGATAAATCCAATTTGTAAAAGAAGATACCCAAAAATGAGTCAATGCTCACATAAGGTGAAGAGTTGAAAATGTACAAGGTTTATTAGTAAAAAACTATGAGCAATAAAATTTTGACACATATGTAAGGAAGGGGAGTTCTTTAAAGAAGGTGCATATTTCACATAAGATGAAGAGTTGAAAATGTACAAGGTTTATTAGTAAAAAAGCTATGAGCAATAAATTTTTGACACATATGTAAGGAAGGGGAGTTCTTTAAAGAAGGTGCATATTTCACATAAGATGAAGAGTTGAAAATGTACAAGGTTTATTAGTAAAAAACTAGGAGCAATAAAATTTTGACACATATGTAAGGAAGGGGAGTTCTTTAAAGAAGGTGCATATTTCACATAAGATGAAGAGTTGAAAATGTACAAGGTTTATTAGTAAAAAAGCTATGAGCAATAAAATTTTGACACATATGTAAGGAAGGGGAGTTCTTTAAAGGAGGTACATATTTCACATGCTTGAATGAGTTTTAAACTCAAAAATAATGTGATATTTTTATCCCTCATCTCTCTTGAACCAAACCAAATCAAAATGGAACCAAATCAAATCAAAAAGTAACCAAACTAGGTCCAAATTCAACCAAACTGACTTGGAAAATTCTAGAATCAGTTTGTTTGGTTAGGAGCTCAATTTTTCCTATAAATAGAAGCCTTCCCTTGTTGAAAAAAATATAGTGTCTTATGCTTTGTTACTCTACTCCACCTAAGCCAAGAACTGTGAATTCTTTAATAATTCACTAGTTTTTGACACTTCTCTCTTTCTTCAATCCCCATTGGTGGCTCCATCAACATACTAAACCAATTGATTGGTTGGGGGCCTCTACCGTGATCAAAGAATGGTGAAAATAGATGTATGGATGTAGATGTGGATGTATGGATGTGAATGTGGATGTGGATGTGGATATATGTATGGATGTGAATAAATGATATGTAATGTGAAGGAATCTGAAGTGATGAGATGGAAAATGATGTGATGGGATGAGTATACATATAAATGGAATATGGAATAAGTAATGTAGATTGATGAGGGATAATGTGGAAAAATGAAAGTTAAAATAGAAACTGTATTGTAAACTGTTTGTAAATGCTGTTTGTAAATGACTGTTTTATGTCAACAATGCTGGGGGAGCATTTTGACCATGTTGTGATTAAGGTCATGGAGACCTAACTGATAAAGTTGCAACTGCTGACGGAGAGTCAATGAAGGACGTCTCGCGTAGCAAGGTCGACCGAGGTCTTGACCAGCCTCGATGCGATTAAAATGGTGAGCTTCCGGTACGGTGGATGAGGAGCCAAGGAAGCGGCCTATAAGTGAAGCGCTAGGTCACCTGCGAAGGATCCTAGAGGGTGCTGACCATACGGTGCTCGGGCTCTGGGTCGCCTAGGATACCCACGCGTGCGTCGAGGAAGATCTTGGAACAAGAGTAGGAGTTGTTTTCTGAAATCGGGAATGGATCTGGTTGATTGACCTTGCTGGTCTTCAATGGATGAGTCCATGGCTCTTTATATGGATCTGTTGGTTGATCTTGCTGCTGATCTTCAACGAGAGTCCATCTTGATAAGTGATTATATTGTCGAGTATTATGGGCTAGGGATTAGGAAATGGCCCCTGCGTGGACAGGTGGTGAGCGTCCTAGTTACCAATGATGCCATAGATACTCTGATGAAGGAATGATGGAAAAATTAAGAATCACCTGGATAAATTGGAAGATGGTGATCAGTGATACTATGGTTTTATTAAAGGATTGTTTTAAACTGGTTGAATCTGTGAAAAGGCAATTTCATATTGGGTGTGTGAGTGGTGTGACTAGTTTTATTTTGCATGAACATCCGGCTAGGGGGCCTTGGAACTCTTTTCCTTGGTGCCCGGGACAAAACCTAACCAATTTCTTAATTGGATCCCATCACTACAGTGGTTGGGCGGTTGGCTAACCCATGCGACTGGATGGGGTTAGGCTCGATTGATGGATCCGTAAATCGAGACTCAAACTTTTGTTTTTACGATAGATAAAATAAATCCCGGACAGTAATTATTCTATGGATAGGAATCAACGGCTGTGCCTCTTGAATGGGGAAAAAAGCGTTGATCTAAATGATCCAAGTGCAAGTTTCTTCCTTGATCTGACCAAGTATCTTATAGATGTAATTGGATCAGCTCGATCAGAAATGATCTTGACTACGTTAGAGTAAAAAGTTATCCTGGTGGAATCGCCCGTGCCTTCTGATAAAGGAAGTTTTTCCGGGTTCGGTTTTAGAAAAACCGACGGATTAGTCTTTTGTCCGGATATCCGTGGGCGAGGTCCGAATGTGGGACCCCTGTCCCACGCGAGAAGTGCTACTTCCGCTGCCAGTATCCTGAATCCGTTGCTCGGTGGGAACAGGGATCTTACAGTTGGTATCAGAGCAGTTGGTTAATAAAGATCAACTGAGAAGACAAATATATCAAAAATTTATCAAGAAACACAAAAAGGTTATAATTGTGTGAGATAATTCATACAATTTGATATTCAAACTGAAATTCGTAATTTGGTAATTGAGTCTTCAGATGGAAGTACCGCAATTATATAGAATCCCTGACTTGCTTGAGGCCTAGACATGATAGTATTTACCTTATAATTCCAAGGGCCGTGACTACCCGTATATACCGAGAGTATACTGCAGCTCTTTACTGACAGTATATACGAGTAAATCTAAGACTTGAAATTATAAGCGTTAATGCTATCCAGATGATGATTTCGAATGTGATTGATATGATTTTTAATTCTGTTTGAGAATTGATGAATTGATTTGGATTCTGATTGAAAATTCTGATTGAAAAATGATGATTTTTAAAAATTAGTTGAAATATAATGAAACCACAATGAGGGGGAATGGGACAAGTCCCTGTGATGATATTCATAACTAGAATGATGATAATGAATTCAGCAAATCACTATGAGATTAGTGGGTTGTGCTGTCAGATTGCTACTGTTAATACTTGATTGGTAGATAAAGTTAAGGGATGTCAAATTGAAAACTTGCTTGACTGAAATTCCGTGGAGGAATGTTCCGAAAGAAACTTTTCGGACTAATGGACCATTATCATGTTAAAGATATGAATGAATTGTAGTTTAATGATGAGTTCTATATAGGGGATATTTATCCCAGTGTTCTATGACCAGAATATAAGGACTCTATAAGGAACCCCAGAATAAAATTGGATCTTAAGAAAAAGAGCTGTCCTCTACCTTGCGAGATGAGGACATCTCGCACTTTTTTAAGTGGGGTAGAATGTAAGATTCCTCCCCAGCCTTCGAGGTATACAGGAGTAAGAATCTCCCTTTTTGATCTTATAATTATTCCCTCTCTAAAATAAAAGAAAGTTTCTGTTTAAAAAAGGAAGACCCTTTCCCTAGAATACTTCTCAGGAGTCCCACCTGTTTTAAGGATTTAGAACAATGAGTTCAGAAGTGAGAATCGGTGTTTTGGATACCAAGGTTTTGGTTTTCATTCGAGTACGGCCCAAAAGAAGTTCTTTATCTCTTGGGGAGTATAAGAAGTTATCCCCCAGATATTGTGACCCTTATATCTGAATTCAATGAAAGTAGGTGACTTAGCCTACAAGCTTCTTTTACCTCCTCATCTCAAAATTCTTAATGCCTTCTATAGAAAAATGTGTCAAACACAAATCATGGAAAGACGGTAAAACTTCAGTGGCAAGTTACCGTTGGCTTCTAGGTTACGCTAGCTCCTTCCTTTATATAAGTCGTAACTTTTACTTGTCGCTCACAGTAATCTTACTTCCATCGATCCCCCTTCTTCTTAATCTCCTTCATGGCTTGGCAACAGGAATTAGTTTTATCCATGATGATTTCTCACCTTCAAGACGCAAGAGATTTTGTGAAGAAAGACTTTATAGAACAGTATGAGCGCTCACTTTTTCCTCACCTAGGAACTTCTGTAACTCAGACCAAATGGCGGACCTATCAAAACATAACTAGGGTAACACCCTGGGGTCAGCAGCACTTTCGTAACAATGTCCGCTTAGCCATGGTTATTGAAGCTTTGGGTTTGGGTCCCCGATACTACTGCGTCATGAGATCAAGGCATCTTGGGTTTTCTGAGCGGGTCTTCTTACTGGCGTGTTTTCTTCCTTATGAGAAGATATGCCTTATCCCGTTTTTGGCTTGCCTCTCAGAGGTCCTTTTGTTAGATCACCTCATACCACTGAGATAGGTGCGGCAATAACCAGCAGAATCATTCCCATAGATGAGTTACCCTATACTTGTGCAGCTTGTGAGTGCTGCTTTTGTGACCATATGATGGACGGGCTTATGGAAGTGTAAAGAGTTCTTCTATCTTTACTGTATAAGTTCCGAGAATGAATAAAGCTTAAATCTTGTTCTTATCTTGCTTTCTTTAAGACTTTTCTTGGTGGTTAATCTTGATTAAAATTTTTCTCTAAGTCTCATATTCGTGCATCTTGCGAAATTATCCCAGTTTGCGAGATGAGGACATCTCGCATTTTTTAAGTGGGGTAGAATGTAAGATTCCTCCCCCAAACCCTTTTTGATGTCTAGCATATTCCCCTGTAATCAATTCCTTTTCTGAAATATAAGAGATCTTGTTTGTGGCTGTTTTAACTTAGAGAGAGAAAATATTCTAGAGAGAGAATATTAAGATTTTGAATATTTTTGGATAGAAAAATATCTCACCTTATTAAAATGAATCCCCCTGAAACAAAAATTCAGAAAGAATTTTTCAATGTGCAATTGGAATTAATTGGAATAGGTATAAAGAACCTTAGTCTAAGGGTCTAGATTTTCAGAAATTTTTGGATTATGGTCCAATTAAGGTTCCTATGGGCCAATAGCATCAATCCATGTGTAGGGAGGAGATAAATCCAATTTGTAAAAGAAGATACCCAAAAATGAGTCAATGCTCACATAAGGTGAAGAGTTGAAAATGTACAAGGTTTATTAGTAAAAAACTATGAGCAATACAATTTTGACACATATGTAAGGAAGGGGAGTTCTTTAAAGAAGGTGCATATTTCACATAAGATGAAGAGTTGAAAATGTACAAGGTTTATTAGTAAAAAACTATGAGCAATAAAATTTTGACACATATGTAAGGAAGGGGAGTTCTTTAAAGAAGGTGCATATTTCACATAAGATGAAGAGTTAAAAATGTACAAGGTTTATTAGTAAAAAACTAGGAGCAATAAAATTTTGACACATATGTAAGGAAGGGGAGTTCTTTAAAGAAGGTGCATATTTCACATAAGATGAAGAGTTGAAAATGTACAAGGTTTATTAGTAAAAAAGCTATGAGCAATAAAATTTTGACACATATGTAAGGAAGGGGAGTTCTTTAAAGGAGGTACATATTTCACATGCTTGAATGAGTTTTAAACTCAAAAATAATGTGATATTTTTATCCCTTATCTCTCTTGAACCAAACCAAATCAAAATGAAACCAAATCAAAAAAAAAGTAACCAAACTAGGTCCAAATCTAGTCCAAATTCAACCAAACTGACTTGGAAAATTCTAGAATCAGTTTGTTTGGTTAGGAGCTCAATTTTTCCTATAAATAGAAGCCTTCCCTTGTTGAAAAAAATATAGTGTCTTATGCTTGATTACTCTTCTCCACCTAGGCCAAGAACTGTGAATTCTTTAATAATTCACTAGTTTTTGACACTTCTCTCTTTCTTCAATCCCCATTGGTGGCTCCATCAACATACTAAACCAATTGATTGGTTGGGGGCTCTACCGTGATCAAAGAATCAAGCAAATTATAAGATAAGTATAGTGAATTTTGATCTTTTCTATAATTTCTCAATGATTCTCTCTTCTCAACCCCTCTCAAGCTTGAGAAGCTTAATTGATATGGTTTTTGAAATGCTATTAAAGTTAATTAATTAATGATAGTAAAGAATTACATAAAATTCTATTTATATTCAATTCTAATGGTTTTTCTCTCTCTCACTTAAGAAATGGTCATACTCATGACCCTTTTCAATCCAAATGAAGCTTTTCATAAGGCTTTTCCTTAATCCAAGATTAAGCTATGCTTGAGGCCAAATTAATGGCTTTTTTCTATGCTTTTAGTTTATGTATATCGATGATTCAATCCATTATGGATTGATGATCCAATTAGAGACCATTCTAATTATTTCCTTAATGATAAGCCTTATCCCTTAAAAAAAATTGAGATTTATCAGTCATAGTAGCGGAGCTATGGCAAAAGTTTTATAGAAATTACGCATAAAATAATTTCATTCAAAGCATAAAAAGAGGACTTCCTACCATATTCTAGGAACTATCATCCTAGATTAATTAAAAGAATTTTATTATGCATGTAGATGTATAGATGAGGATGTAAATGGAGATGTGGATGGATGCATGTAGATGTAGATGTATAGATGTAGATGTGAATGGAGATGTGGATGTATGCATGTAGATGTAGATGTATAGATGTAGATGTGGATGTGGAGGTGGATGTATGCATGTAGATGTAGATGTGGATGTGGATGTGGAGGTGGATGTATGCATGTAGATGTAGATGTATAGATGTGGATGTGAATGTGGAGGTGGATGTATACATGTAGATGTAGATGTATGGATGTGAGTGTGAATGTGGAGGTGGATGTATGCATGGAGATGTGGATGTATGCATATAGAAGTAGATGTATAGATGAGGATGTAAAGGGAGATGTGGATGGATGCATGTAGATGTAGATGTATAGATGTAGATGTGAATGGAGATATGGATGTATTCATGTAGATGTAGATGTGGATGTGGAGGTGGATGGATGCATGTAGATGTAGATGTAGATGACCCGCCTAGGGGATAGGCCCCACACTTACACCACTGGCATAGTTGGTGAGATCATGGGAGATATGCGGCCAGTGGGATGACAGGCTGTGTGACAGCCATTCTAGAGACTGGCATAGTTATAGCGCCAGCTCATTTAGTCGGGTTCACACTATAGAGAACCCGTGTATGTATTTGGTTGAGTACCTTTCATATTATTGTGTACTCTTATTCTTGTATATGGTGTGCTGAGTGTTGAGTAGAGAAGAAGAAGATTTTCAGCCTCTCACCTTGTGTGTTCTCTATTAGGGTTTTGTGAGTGTGTGTGTGTGCTTGCAAGAGCTCAAGCTCTCCTCCCCCCTGCATCTTTTCATGGTATCAGAGCCTGGTTCGTGCTAAGGGCTGAGCTGCAAGCAAGAGAACCACAAGGAGCGGTACGAGGGTAAGAGCTACAACTACTCTTCCCTATTGTGTTGGTGACTACACCCTTGTCGGGAGCTCTACGGGAGGCACCGGCAAACGATCTCTGATTGAGGAGCTTTCTTTGCGGGAGTGAAGCACTAGGGCAACTATACAGTCCTACGGACTGTATAGTTGCAGAAAACGCGTTTCGGGCGCGTCTGGACCTCCGTTTTTCAGAAAGCAGGCGATTTCGAGCATTGCGGGTAAGTCATCGATTCTTTGCAGAACTCTGTTTTAAGAACTGCAGGAAGACAGATTGACTGTGCAGACACTGTGGGTGCTGCAAAGAGGTCTACAGTTGCCATTGGGTGTATGTATGCACATTGACGTCACTGGTTGTGACATTTGAGAGTACGACAGTACCGCTGTGCAGAAAATACAGCATTTGTGCAGAAAAACCAGAGTGCAGTTTCTGGTAAAATTGTGTGTTTGGCAAGATGTCAAATGATGGGATAACTCAGATTGTGGCTGAGAAGCTTGACAAGAATAACTTCCATGCTTGGAGGTTCAGGTTGACAAATTTCCTGATGGGAAAAGGCTATTGGGACTACATAGAAGGTGAGCATGAAGAGGCACCGGAGATACCGGATATAAATCCGACTGCTGCAAATGTGAAAGAGTTTAAAGACTGGAACCAAGGAGCCAGGAAGGTTATGTATTGGCTTTCCATTAGTATACAGGACACCATGATTGGACACATTCAGGATGCCAAGTCCCCCAAGGAGGCGTGGGACACCTTGGTAAAGCTCTATGAAACAAATACCAAGGCACGTAAGATACAGTTGAAGAATGAACTTCATACTGTGGAGAAAAAGAGCATGTCTGTGAATGATTATGCGTTGAAGATAAAGGGTATTGTGGAATCCCTTGCATCTATTGGTGTGTTAGTAGATGATGATGACAAGGTGGAAGTCTGTCTACGTGGTCTCGGGCCACTATACAAGGCGTTCAAGACGTCCATTATTCAGACTCGGGAAAACATTCCCAACTTTACAGATTTGGTGTCTATGCTGATTATCGAAGAGAAGAACTTGGGTGAAGACCAACAGTCTTCACAAAGCAAAAACAGTTCAGAGCAACAGGCCTTCTACACGAGTTCAGGAAGAGGACGAGGTAGAGGAGGCCGTGGACGCGGTTAAGGAGGTGGCCGAACAGGTAATTAGAATTATGGCCAGCAGCAGCAGCAACAACAACAGTCCCAGAATCAACTACAACAACAACAACACGCAGGTGGAAGAGGCAAATTCAGAGGCAGGGGGAGTCAAAGAGGCCGTGGAAATTGGCAAAGGCAATATAATGATGCACGTGAATGCTATTATTGTGGTAAGCCTGGGCATGTGCAGGCAGAATGTTATAAGAAGCAGGCTGACATGCAAAATGGGAAAGTGCAGCAAAACAACTATGCATCCTCAAGTAGAAATAATGAGGATAATGAAAGGTTGTTTGTTATGCAGCATGTCGTGAATGCCATGTCTGAAAATGTTGATGCAGCACAAAAAGATAATGTATGGTATGTGGATTCAGGCGCTTCGAACCACATGACGAGTCATGGGGAGTGGTTCAAGGAGATGAAAAACCCGGAAAGACCAGGTTTTGTGGAAACAGGGGATGACACTGCTCATCCAATTGCCCACGTTGGAGATGTGCCATTGTCTATGCAGGATGGCAAAGTGAAGTACCTTGCAGATGTACTTCATGTACCGAACATAACAAAGAATCTGGTTTCAGTTGGCTAGATTGAGTAGGGTTTGCAGGTTCGGTTTAATCCTGATGGGTGTTATGTTGAAGATTTTAAAGACAAGTGCAGGTTGGTTGCAAAAGGCAATAGAGTGGGCAGAATGTTTACATTGAATGTAGACATGCCTGAAATGAGTGCTGCGATGTTTGCAAATGGTTCAGGAGTTGTTGCAGACACAGACATATGGCATAAAAGAATAGGACATGTAAATGTGCAGAGATTAAAGTCTATGCAAACAAAAGGAATTGTGACAGGGCTGCCAAAATTTAAAGTGGAAGGTATGCAGAAAATATGTGAAGCATGCCAATTTGGGAAGCAAACAAAGCATGTGTTTCCACGTAACAGATATGTGAGCAGAAATGCACTAGATGTTGTGCATTCAGATGTATGGGGTCCTACGAAGACCATATCTATGGGAGGCTGCAGGTATTATGTGACTTTCATTGATGACCACACAAGGAAAGTGTGGGTATATTTCATGAAAGAGAAGAGTGAGGTGTTCACTCACTTTCAGAATTTCAGAGTTTTGGTTGAAAAGCAAACAGGAAAATATGTAAAGTGCCTAAGGTCAGATGGAGGGGGAGAGTACTTCTCCAATGAGTTCTCTGAATTTTTGAAGAAGAATGGTATTCGGAGACAGTTTACATGCAGATACACTCCGCAGCAAAATGGAGTTGCTGAGCGAAAAAACAGACACATTGCTGAGATTGCGCGGGCATTGATGGAAGAGAAAAATATGCCGCATAGCTATTGGGCTGAGGCTGTTTCTACAGCAGTATACATCATGAACAGGACTCCAACTGCAGCCATACATGATGTAACTCCAGAGGAGAGGTTTACTGGCAGAAAACCAGATTTGTCTCATCTGAAAGTCTTTGGATGCATTGCATATGTGCATGTGCCAGATGAGCTGAGAACTAAGCTGGATCTGAAAGCTAAAAAATGTGTGTTTATTGGATATTCCCTTGAGCAAAAGGGATACAGGTGTTATAACCCTGCTACACGTGAGTTGAGGGTAAGCAGGGATGTTGTCTTTGATGAGATGAGCAGCTGGTATGCTGCTGAAAAAGAAGTTGTTGGGGCTGATGTGAGTGGAAGTGTGGTTGCACAGAATGCAGGTCAGCAATCACAGTCTTTGAGTGGACCAGGAGAGTCCTCATCTAGTGGGTCTATTGATAGACCATGGAGTGGCAGGTTGCGTCATAATACCAGTCCTGCAAATGTGATTACTACATCACGTAAAGGAAAAGAGAAAGTGGTTGAGCCTCTTGGTATGCCTGACATTTCTGCAGGGCATTCTCATGTTGATGGAGAGTAGTGGCTCGGATATGAGCCTTGATGAGGAGCTTGGGATCCCAGCTATGAGAACACTTGGTGTAAAGAAGGCTATGGAAGCCATGAATGAAAAGCTGCGAAGATCTGGGAGAGTGAGAAATCCTGTGCAGAGATTTACCTATGATGGTTATGTGGCACATCACTATGCATATATGGCAAAGGTTGTGCAGGTTGTTGAGCCCACATGCATTGATGAGGCTGTTGGAAATGTGTGTTGGGAGAAAGCTATGGATGAGGAGATGGATGCACTATATGGAAATGAAACTTGGGACTTAGTGCAATTACATGAAGGCAAGAAAGCCATTGGATGCAAGTGGGTGTACAAAGTTAAACATAACACTGATGGAAGCATAAACAGGTATAAGGCTAGATTGGTAGCCAAAGGATATGCACAGACATATGGGATTGATTATGAGGAAACTTTCAGCCCAGTTGCCAAGATGGCAACGATGAGAGTTGTGATAGCAGTGGCTGCGTCAAAGCAATGGTCTTTACATCAGATGGATGTAAAGAATGCATTCTTGCATGGGGATTTGCAAGAAGAGGTGTATATGTTGCAGCCACCTGGTTATGAGGATGTGGGTCACCCCGAGCATGTTTGCAGGTTGAAGAAAGCCTTGTATGGCTTAAAGCAAGCACCAAGAGCATGGTCTGACAAGATTTCTGAATATCTTGTCACTATTGGCTTTCATATAGCCAATGCAGATTTCTCATTGTATGTGAGACATGGTGATAGAGGAGTTGTGCTTGTTGTCATCTATGTAGATGACTTGATCATTACGGGGGACCATGATGGAGAGATCTTTGATGTAAAGATCTTGCTTAGACAGAAGTTTGAGATGAAGGATCTGGGGGAGCTCAGATATTTCTTGGGCATTGAGGTGATTAGGTCACCACATGGTATTGGATTACTGCAGAGACAGTATGGCTTGGACATGTTGTCCAAGTATGGTATGACAGGCTGTAAGCCTATTTCTGTGCCATTGGATCAGAATGGCAAGTTGAGTGCAGATTCAGGAGAGATCTTGGAGGATCCTACTATGTACAGACGCATAGTAGGAAGTTTGATCTACATGACGATCACCAGACCAAATTTGAGCTATGCTGTTGGGTTGGTGAGTCAGTTTATGCAGGTTCCACAGAAACCGCATTTGGATGCAGTGAGACGCATACTGAGGTATGTGAGGTCTACTTTGCATTGTGGACTATTCTATGAGACTGGGACAGAGATATGTGTACATGGGTACACAGATGCTGATTGGGCTAGTAGTATCTCAGATAGAAGATCTACCAGTGGATTCATGTTTTCTTTGGGGAGTGCTGCTGTGACTTGGAGCAGCAAGAAGCAGCCTACGGTTGCTCTATCGAGTACAGAGGCCGAGTACAGAGGAGCTGCTATGGCAGCATGTGAGGTAGCTTGGTTGAGAAAGCTACTTGCAGATTTGGGTCTATCAGTAGATAGACAAGTTGTCATTTTCTGTGACAACATTAGCAGTATATAGTTGGCCAGGAACCCAGTCTTTCATGCTCGTACGAAGCACATAGGGGTCCACTACCACTTCGTCAGAGAGAAGGTCTTGGCAGGAGACCTTGACCTTGTTTATGTCAGCACCACAGAGGATCAGGTAGCTGACATCTTCACCAAAGCATTGGGTACAGAGAAGCTCCGCAGATTCAAGGCTTCGCTTGGTGTACATGAGATGGAGTTGAGCTCGAGGGGGAGTGTTGAGATATCGAGCTTGTCTAGTGAGGCGGTGGCCACTGATGACCCGCCTGGGGGATAGGCCCCACACTTACACCACTGGCATGGTTGGTGAGATCATGGGAGATATGCGGCCAGTGGGATGGCAGACTGTGTGACAGCCATTTTAGAGACTGGCATAGTTATAGCGCCAGCTCATTTAGTCGGGTTCACACTATAGAGAACCCGTGTATGTATTTGGTTGAGTACCTTTCATATTATTGTGTACTCTTATTCTTGTATATGGTGTGTTGAGTGTTGAGTAGAGAAGAAGAAGATTTTCAGCCTCTCACCTTGTGTGTTCTCTATTAGGGTTTTGTGAGTGTGTGTGTGTGCTTGCAAGAGCTCAAGCTCTCCTCCCCCCTGCATCTTTTCACAAACACACCACTGCCTCTCACACCCTCCCCACCACCACACTCAGCCAGCAGCCCACTCCCACATCTCAAAAACCACAAAAGCTGCTGACCCACCACAAAAAACTAACCACACTAACACTTCTAACGACACTAACACATGCACATAGAGCATGCCTTCTCCCCATTGGGTTCCTAAGAAGCTCCTAACCGCGTAGGGCTACTATGAGGGCACATCTACCTTGTGGATCCCCCAACAATCCAACTCTCATCCTCATACACGGGCACCCTGAGCTCCTCATCCCCCTCATAGGCAACCAATTCGCCAACCACAAGCCCATAGGGTACGGGGTAAATGTGAGCCCAAACTCTCTCCATGGCCCACCTATCCTCAATCATACCCTCAACCATGCCCAAAACCAACCTCGAGCAGGATCCCAAAACCTCTACTACAAGCCCAACATTTCTATGAGGGCAATCGCCACATTTGGATCCCCAAATCACCACGACACCAACTCCCACCTCATCTCACTCCACATTCACCCACCTTAGAAACCCAAGGTGGCTTTTGCCACAATGACTGCCTAGGAAAAAGGGAAGAAAAAGCTTCACCAACAACACTATAACCCCCATTCCACAGTTGACAGCCCTTACCAATGCTATACCCTTGATGTTGCAACTCCTCCACATGTTATTTTCAGGCTGCCTCGAAATACTCCCAAGCAACTATCAACCTCTCTAGTTTTAGGTACTCCCTTGTCATCAGCCTTTGCATCCCCCCAAGAATCGGATGCTGCCAACCTTGCCCTCACCTAATTGGAATACCGACTCCTCACTTTGGCAAATTGGGCACGCAGTGGGCACGCAGTCAATACAAACCCAGCATGGGGTGCTATAACAGCATAGCCCAAGGGTACAAAACCTGACTCAGGGTGCCCAAAAAAATAAGAAGTACTACGCCCTTACAATTCACATCCCCCTTTTCCATGGCCAGCAGACCATTCAGAACTTCAAATTTACCACGGTTGTACCAAAGATGCCATGGCCATACCAACATCCAATTGAATTTCCATGGTCGTCCCTATAAATAGAAGCCTTCCCTTGTTGAAAAAAATATAGTGTCTTATGCTTTGTTACTCTACTCCACCTAAGCCAAGAACTGTGAATTCTTTAATAATTCACTAGTTTTTGACACTTCTCTCTTTCTTCAATCCCCATTGGTGGCTCCATCAACATACTAAACCAATTGATTGGTTGGGGGCCTCTACCGTGATCAAAGAATGGTGAAAATAGATGTATGGATGTAGATGTGGATGTATGGATGTGAATGTGGATGTGGATGTGGATATATGTATGGATGTGAATAAATGATATGTAATGTGAAGGAATCTGAAGTGATGAGATGGAAAATGATGTGATGGGATGAGTATACATATAAATGGAATATGGAATAAGTAATGTAGATTGATGAGGGATAATGTGGAAAAATGAAAGTTAAAATAGAAACTGTATTGTAAACTGTTTGTAAATGCTGTTTGTAAATGACTGTTTTATGTCAACAATGCTGGGGGAGCATTTTGACCATGTTGTGATTAAGGTCGTGGAGACCTAACTGATAAAGTTGCAACTGCTGACGGAGAGTCAATGAAGGACGTCTCGCGTAGCAAGGTCGACCGAGGTCTTGACCAGCCTCGATGCGATTAAAATGGTGAGCTTCCGGTACGGTGGATGAGGAGCCAAGGAAGCGGCCTATAAGTGAAGCGCTAGGTCACCTGCGAAGGATCCTAGAGGGTGCTGACCATACGGTGCTCGGGCTCTGGGTCGCCTAGGATACCCACGCGTGCGTCGAGGAAGATCTTGGAACAAGAGTAGGAGTTGTTTTCTGAAATCGGGAATGGATCTGGTTGATTGACCTTGCTGGTCTTCAATGGATGAGTCCATGGCTCTTTATATGGATCTGTTGGTTGATCTTGCTGCTGATCTTCAACGAGAGTCCATCTTGATAAGTGATTATATTGCCGAGTATTATGGGCTAGGGATTAGGAAATGGCCCCTGCGTGGACAGGTGGTGAGCGTCCTAGTTACCAATGATGCCATAGATACTCTGATGAAGGAATGATGGAAAAATTAAGAATCACCTGGATAAATTGGAAGATGGTGATCAGTGATACTATGGTTTTATTAAAGGATTGTTTTAAACTGGTTGAATCTGTGAAAAGGCAATTTCATATTGGGTGTGTGAGTGGTGTGACTAGTTTTATTTTGCATGAACATCCGGCTAGGGGGCCTTGGAACTCTTTTCCTTGGTGCCCGGGACAAAACCTAACCAATTTCTTAATTGGATCCCATCACTACAGTGGTTGGGCGGTTGGCTAACCCATGCGACTGGATGGGGTTAGGCTCGATTGATGGATCCGTAAATCGAGACTCAAACTTTTGTTTTTACGATAGATAAAATAAATCCCGGACAGTAATTATTCTATGGATAGGAATCAACGGCTGTGCCTCTTGAATGGGGAAAAAAGCGTTGATCTAAATGATCCAAGTGCAAGTTTCTTCCTTGATCTGACCAAGTATCTTATAGATGTAATTGGATCAGCTCGATCAGAAATGATCTTGACTACGTTAGAGTAAAAAGTTATCCTGGTGGAATCGCCCGTGCCTTCTGATAAAGGAAGTTTTTCCGGGTTCGGTTTTAGAAAAACCGACGGATTAGTCTTTTGTCCGGATATCCGTGGGCGAGGTCCGAATGTGGGACCCCTGTCCCACGCGAGAAGTGCTACTTCCGCTGCCAGTATCCTGAATCCGTTGCTCGGTGGGAACAGGGATCTTACAGTTGGTATCAGAGCAGTTGGTTAATAAAGATCAACTGAGAAGACAAATATATCAAAAATTTATCAAGAAACACAAAAAGGTTATAATTGTGTGAGATAATTCATACAATTTGATATTCAAACTGAAATTCGTAATTTGGTAATTGAGTCTTCAAATGGAAGTACCGCAATTATATAGAATCCCTGACTTGCTTGAGGCCTAGACATGATAGTATTTACCTTATAATTCCAAGGGCCGTGACTACCCGTATATACCGAGAGTATACTGCAGCTCTTTACTGACAGTATATACGAGTAAATCTAAGACTTGAAATTATAAGCGTTAATGCTATCCAGATGATGATTTCGAATGTGATTGATATGATTTTTAATTCTGTTTGAGAATTGATGAATTGATTTGGATTCTGATTGAAAATTCTGATTGAAAAATGATGATTTTTAAAAATTAGTTGAAATATAATGAAACCACAATGAGGGGGAATGGGACAAGTCCCTGTGATGATATTCATAACTAGAATGATGATAATGAATTCAGCAAATCACTATGAGATTAGTGGGTTGTGCTGTCAGATTGCTACTGTTAATACTTGATTGGTAGATAAAGTTAAGGGATGTCAAATTGAAAACTTGCTTGACTGAAATTCCGTGGAGGAATGTTCCGAAAGAAACTTTTCGGACTAATGGACCATTATCATGTTAAAGATATGAATGAATTGTAGTTTAATGATGAGTTCTATATAGGGGATATTTATCCCAGTGTTCTATGACCAGAATATAAGGACTCTATAAGGAACCCCAGAATAAAATTGGATCTTAAGAAAAAGAGCTGTCCTCTACCTTGCGAGATGAGGACATCTCGCACTTTTTTAAGTGGGGTAGAATGTAAGATTCCTCCCCAGCCTTCGAGGTATACAGGAGTAAGAATCTCCCTTTTTGATCTTATAATTATTCCCTCTCTAAAATAAAAGAAAGTTTCTGTTTAAAAAAGGAAGACCCTTTCCCTAGAATACTTCTCAGGAGTCCCACCTGTTTTAAGGATTTAGAACAATGAGTTCAGAAGTGAGAATCGGTGTTTTGGATACCAAGGTTTTGGTTTTCATTCGAGTACGGCCCAAAAGAAGTTCTTTATCTCTTGGGGAGTATAAGAAGTTATCCCCCAGATATTGTGACCCTTATATCTGAATTCAATGAAAGTAGGTGACTTAGCCTACAAGCTTCTTTTACCTCCTCATCTCAAAATTCTTAATGCCTTCTATAGAAAAATGTGTCAAACACAAATCATGGAAAGACGGTAAAACTTTAGTGGCAAGTTACCGTTGGCTTCTAGGTTACGCTAGCTCCTTCCTTTATATAAGTCGTAACTTTTACTTGTCGCTCACAGTAATCTTACTTCCATCGATCCCCCTTCTTCTTAATCTCCTTCATGGCTTGGCAACAGGAATTAGTTTTATCCATGATGATTTCTCACCTTCAAGACGCAAGAGATTTTGTGAAGAAAGACTTTATAGAACAGTATGAGCGCTCACTTTTTCCTCACCTAGGAACTTCTGTAACTCAGACCAAATGGCGGACCTATCAAAACATAACTAGGGTAACACCCTGGGGTCAGCAGCACTTTCGTAACAATGTCCGCTTAGCCATGGTTATTGAAGCTTTGGGTTTGGGTCCCCGATACTACTGCGTCATGAGATCAAGGCATCTTGGGTTTTCTGAGCGGGTCTTCTTACTGGCGTGTTTTCTTCCTTATGAGAAGATATGCCTTATCCCGTTTTTGGCTTGCCTCTCAGAGGTCCTTTTGTTAGATCACCTCATACCACTGAGATAGGTGCGGCAATAACCAGCAGAATCATTCCCATAGATGAGTTACCCTATACTTGTGCAGCTTGTGAGTGCTGCTTTTGTGACCATATGATGGACGGGCTTATGGAAGTGTAAAGAGTTCTTCTATCTTTACTGTATAAGTTCCGAGAATGAATAAAGCTTAAATCTTGTTCTTATCTTGCTTTCTTTAAGACTTTTCTTGGTGGTTAATCTTGATTAAAATTTTTCTCTAAGTCTCATATTCGTGCATCTTGCGAAATTATCCCAGTTTGCGAGATGAGGACATCTCGCATTTTTTAAGTGGGGTAGAATGTAAGATTCCTCCCCCAAACCCTTTTTGATGTCTAGCATATTCCCCTGTAATCAATTCCTTTTCTGAAATATAAGAGATCTTGTTTGTGGCTGTTTTAACTTAGAGAGAGAAAATATTCTAGAGAGAGAATATTAAGATTTTGAATATTTTTGGATAGAAAAATATCTCACCTTATTAAAATGAATCCCCCTGAAACAAAAATTCAGAAAGAATTTTCCAATGTGCAATTGGAATTAATTGGAATAGGTATAAAGAACCTTAGTCTAAGGGTCTAGATTTTCAGAAATTTTTGGATTATGGTCCAATTAAGGTTCCTATGGGCCAATAGCATCAATCCATGTGTAGGGAGGAGATAAATCCAATTTGTAAAAGAAGATACCCAAAAATGAGTCAATGCTCACATAAGGTGAAGAGTTGAAAATGTACAAGGTTTATTAGTAAAAAACTATGAGCAATAAAATTTTGACACATATGTAAGGAAGGGGAGTTCTTTAAAGAAGGTGCATATTTCACATAAGATGAAGAGTTGAAAATGTACAAGGTTTATTAGTAAAAAACTATGAGCAATAAAATTTTGACACATATGTAAGGAAGGGGAGTTCTTTAAAGAAGGTGCATATTTCACATAAGATGAAGAGTTAAAAATGTACAAGGTTTATTAGTAAAAAACTAGGAGCAATAAAATTTTGACACATATGTAAGGAAGGGGAGTTCTTTAAAGAAGGTGCATATTTCACATAAGATGAAGAGTTGAAAATGTACAAGGTTTATTAGTAAAAAAGCTATGAGCAATAAAATTTTGACACATATGTAAGGAAGGGGAGTTCTTTAAAGGAGGTACATATTTCACATGCTTGAATGAGTTTTAAACTCAAAAATAATGTGATATTTTTATCCCTTATCTCTCTTGAACCAAACCAAATCAAAATGAAACCAAATCAAAAAAAAGTAACCAAACTAGGTCCAAATCTAGTCCAAATTCAACCAAACTGACTTGGAAAATTCTAGAATCAGTTTGTTTGGTTAGGAGCTCAATTTTTCCTATAAATAGAAGCCTTCCCTTGTTGAAAAAAATATAGTGTCTTATGCTTGATTACTCTTCTCCACCTAGGCCAAGAACTGTGAATTCTTTAATAATTCACTAGTTTTTGACACTTCTCTCTTTCTTCAATCCCCATTGGTGGCTCCATCAACATACTAAACCAATTGATTGGTTGGGGGCTCTACCGTGATCAAAGAATCAAGCAAATTATAAGATAAGTATAGTGAATTTTGATCTTTTCTATAATTTCTCAATGATTCTCTCTTCCCCTCTCAAGCTTGAGAAGCTTAATTGATATGGTTTTTGAAATGCTATTAAAGTTAATTAATTAATGATAGTAAAGAATTACATAAAATTCTATTTATATTCAATTCTAATGGTTTTTCTCTCTCTCACTTAAGAAATGGTCATACTCATGACCCTTTTCAATCCAAATGAAGCTTTTCATAAGGCTTTTCCTTAATCCAAGATTAAGCTATGCTTGAGGCCAAATTAATGGCTTTTTTCTATGCTTTTAGTTTATGTATATCGATGATTCAATCCATTATGGATTGATGATCCAATTAGAGACCATTCTAATTATTTCCTTAATGATAAGCCTTATCCCTTAAAAAAAATTGAGATTTATCAGTCATAGTAGCGGAGCTATGGCAAAAGTTTTATAGAAATTACGCATAAAATAATTTCATTCAAAGCATAAAAAGAGGACTTCCTACCATATTCTAGGAACTATCATCCTAGATTAATTAAAAGAATTTTATTATGCATGTAGATGTATAGATGAGGATGTAAATGGAGATGTGGATGGATGCATGTAGATGTAGATGTATAGATGTAGATGTGAATGGAGATGTGGATGTATGCATGTAGATGTAGATGTATAGATGTAGATGTGGATGTGGAGGTGGATGTATGCATGTAGATGTAGATGTGGATGTGGATGTGGAGGTGGATGTATGCATGTAGATGTAGATGTATAGATGTGGATGTGAATGTGGAGGTGGATGTATACATGTAGATGTAGATGTATGGATGTGAGTGTGAATGTGGAGGTGGATGTATGCATGGAGATGTGGATGTATGCATATAGAAGTAGATGTATAGATGAGGATGTAAAGGGAGATGTGGATGGATGCATGTAGATGTAGATGTATAGATGTAGATGTGAATGGAGATATGGATGTATTCATGTAGATGTAGATGTGGATGTGGAGGTGGATGGATGCATGTAGATGTAGATGTAGATGACCCGCCTAGGGGATAGGCCCCACACTTACACCACTGGCATAGTTGGTGAGATCATGGGAGATATGCGGCCAGTGGGATGACAGGCTGTGTGACAGCCATTCTAGAGACTGGCATAGTTATAGCGCCAGCTCATTTAGTCGGGTTCACACTATAGAGAACCCGTGTATGTATTTGGTTGAGTACCTTTCATATTATTGTGTACTCTTATTCTTGTATATGGTGTGCTGAGTGTTGAGTAGAGAAGAAGAAGATTTTCAGCCTCTCACCTTGTGTGTTCTCTATTAGGGTTTTGTGAGTGTGTGTGTGTGCTTGCAAGAGCTCAAGCTCTCCTCCCCCCTGCATCTTTTCATGGTATCAGAGCCTGGTTCGTGCTAAGGGCTGAGCTGCAAGCAAGAGAACCACAAGGAGCGGTACGAGGGTAAGAGCTACAACTACTCTTCCCTATTGTGTTGGTGACTACACCCTTGTCGGGAGCTCTACGGGAGGCACCGGCAAACGATCTCTGATTGAGGAGCTTTCTTTGCGGGAGTGAAGCACTAGGGCAACTATACAGTCCTACGGACTGTATAGTTGCAGAAAACGCGTTTCGGGCGCGTCTGGACCTCCGTTTTTCAGAAAGCAGGCGATTTCGAGCATTGCGGGTAAGTCATCGATTCTTTGCAGAACTTTGTTTTAAGAACTGCAGGAAGACAGATTGACTGTGCAGACACTGTGGGTGCTGCAAAGAGGTCTACAGTTGCCATTGGGTGTATGTATGCACATTGACGTCACTGGTTGTGACATTTGAGAGTACGACAGTACCGCTGTGCAGAAAATACAGCATTTGTGCAGAAAAACCAGAGTGCAGTTTCTGGTAAAATTGTGTGTTTGGCAAGATGTCAAATGATGGGATAACTCAGATTGTGGCTGAGAAGCTTGACAAGAATAACTTCCATGCTTGGAGGTTCAGGTTGACAAATTTCCTGATGGGAAAAGGCTATTGGGACTACATAGAAGGTGAGCATGAAGAGGCACCGGAGATACCGGATATAAATCCGACTGCTGCAAATGTGAAAGAGTTTAAAGACTGGAACCAAGGAGCCAGGAAGGTTATGTATTGGCTTTCCATTAGTATACAGGACACCATGATTGGACACATTCAGGATGCCAAGTCCCCCAAGGAGGCGTGGGACACCTTGGTAAAGCTCTATGAAACAAATACCAAGGCACGTAAGATACAGTTGAAGAATGAACTTCATACTGTGGAGAAAAAGAGCATGTCTGTGAATGATTATGCGTTGAAGATAAAGGGTATTGTGGAATCCCTTGCATCTATTGGTGTGTTAGTAGATGATGATGACAAGGTGGAAGTCTGTCTACGTGGTCTCGGGCCACTATACAAGGCGTTCAAGACGTCCATTATTCAGACTCGGGAAAACATTCCCAACTTTACAGATTTGGTGTCTATGCTGATTATCGAAGAGAAGAACTTGGGTGAAGACCAACAGTCTTCACAAAGCAAAAACAGTTCAGAGCAACAGGCCTTCTACACGAGTTCAGGAAGAGGACGAGGTAGAGGAGGCCGTGGACGCGGTTAAGGAGGTGGCCGAACAGGTAATTAGAATTATGGCCAGCAGCAACAGCAACAACAACAGTCCCAGAATCAACTACAACAACAACAACACGCAGGTGGAAGAGGCAAATTCAGAGGCAGGGGGAGTCAAAGAGGCCGTGGAAATTGGCAAAGGCAATATAATGATGCACGTGAATGCTATTATTGTGGTAAGCCTGGGCATGTGCAGGCAGAATGTTATAAGAAGCAGGCTGACATGCAAAATGGGAAAGTGCAGCAAAACAACTATGCATCCTCAAGTAGAAATAATGAGGATAATGAAAGGTTGTTTGTTATGCAGCATGTCGTGAATGCCATGTCTGAAAATGTTGATGCAGCACAAAAAGATAATGTATGGTATGTGGATTCAGGCGCTTCGAACCACATGACGAGTCATGGGGAGTGGTTCAAGGAGATGAAAAACCCGGAAAGACCAGGTTTTGTGGAAACAGGGGATGACACTGCTCATCCAATTGCCCACGTTGGAGATGTGCCATTGTCTATGCAGGATGGCAAAGTGAAGTACCTTGCAGATGTACTTCATGTACCGAACATAACAAAGAATCTGGTTTCAGTTGGCTAGATTGAGTAGGGTTTGCAGGTTCGGTTTAATCCTGATGGGTGTTATGTTGAAGATTTTAAAGACAAGTGCAGGTTGGTTGCAAAAGGCAATAGAGTGGGCAGAATGTTTACATTGAATGTAGACATGCCTGAAATGAGTGCTGCGATGTTTGCAAATGGTTCAGGAGTTGTTGCAGACACAGACATATGGCATAAAAGAATAGGACATGTAAATGTGCAGAGATTAAAGTCTATGCAAACAAAAGGAATTGTGACAGGGCTGCCAAAATTTAAAGTGGAAGGTATGCAGAAAATATGTGAAGCATGCCAATTTGGGAAGCAAACAAAGCATGTGTTTCCACGTAACAGATATGTGAGCAGAAATGCACTAGATGTTGTGCATTCAGATGTATGGGGTCCTACGAAGACCATATCTATGGGAGGCTGCAGGTATTATGTGACTTTCATTGATGACCACACAAGGAAAGTGTGGGTATATTTCATGAAAGAGAAGAGTGAGGTGTTCACTCACTTTCAGAATTTCAGAGTTTTGGTTGAAAAGCAAACAGGAAAATATGTAAAGTGCCTAAGGTCAGATGGAGGGGGAGAGTACTTCTCCAATGAGTTCTCTGAATTTTTGAAGAAGAATGGTATTCGGAGACAGTTTACATGCAGATACACTCCGCAGCAAAATGGAGTTGCTGAGCGAAAAAACAGACACATTGCTGAGATTGCGCGGGCATTGATGGAAGAGAAAAATATGCCGCATAGCTATTGGGCTGAGGCTGTTTCTACAGCAGTATACATCATGAACAGGACTCCAACTGCAGCCATACATGATGTAACTCCAGAGGAGAGGTTTACTGGCAGAAAACCAGATTTGTCTCATCTGAAAGTCTTTGGATGCATTGCATATGTGCATGTGCCAGATGAGCTGAGAACTAAGCTGGATCTGAAAGCTAAAAAATGTGTGTTTATTGGATATTCCCTTGAGCAAAAGGGATACAGGTGTTATAACCCTGCTACACGTGAGTTGAGGGTAAGCAGGGATGTTGTCTTTGATGAGATGAGCAGCTGGTATGCTGCTGAAAAAGAAGTTGTTGGGGCTGATGTGAGTGGAAGTGTGGTTGCACAGAATGCAGGTCAGCAATCACAGTCTTTGAGTGGACCAGGAGAGTCCTCATCTAGTGGGTCTATTGATAGACCATGGAGTGGCAGGTTGCGTCATAATACCAGTCCTGCAAATGTGATTACTACATCACGTAAAGGAAAAGAGAAAGTGGTTGAGCCTCTTGGTATGCCTGACATTTCTGCAGGGCATTCTCATGTTGATGGAGAGTAGTGGCTCGGATATGAGCCTTGATGAGGAGCTTGGGATCCCAGCTATGAGAACACCTGGTGTAAAGAAGGCTATGGAAGCCATGAATGAAAAGCTGCGAAGATCTGGGAGAGTGAGAAATCCTGTGCAGAGATTTACCTATGATGGTTATGTGGCACATCACTATGCATATATGGCAAAGGTTGTGCAGGTTGTTGAGCCCACATGCATTGATGAGGCTGTTGGAAATGTGTGTTGGGAGAAAGCTATGGATGAGGAGATGGATGCACTATATGGAAATGAAACTTGGGACTTAGTGCAATTACATGAAGGCAAGAAAGCCATTGGATGCAAGTGGGTGTACAAAGTTAAACATAACACTGATGGAAGCATAAACAGGTATAAGGCTAGATTGGTAGCCAAAGGATATGCACAGACATATGGGATTGATTATGAGGAAACTTTCAGCCCAGTTGCCAAGATGGCAACGATGAGAGTTGTGATAGCAGTGGCTGCGTCAAAGCAATGGTCTTTACATCAGATGGATGTAAAGAATGCATTCTTGCATGGGGATTTGCAAGAAGAGGTGTATATGTTGCAGCCACCTGGTTATGAGGATGTGGGTCACCCCGAGCATGTTTGCAGGTTGAAGAAAGCCTTGTATGGCTTAAAGCAAGCACCAAGAGCATGGTCTGACAAGATTTCTGAATATCTTGTCACTATTGGCTTTCATATAGCCAATGCAGATTTCTCATTGTATGTGAGACATGGTGATAGAGGAGTTGTGCTTGTTGTCATCTATGTAGATGACTTGATCATTACGGGGGACCATGATGGAGAGATCTTTGATGTAAAGATCTTGCTTAGACAGAAGTTTGAGATGAAGGATCTGGGGGAGCTCAGATATTTCTTGGGCATTGAGGTGATTAGGTCACCACATGGTATTGGATTACTGCAGAGACAGTATGGCTTGGACATGTTGTCCAAGTATGGTATGACAGGCTGTAAGCCTATTTCTGTGCCATTGGATCAGAATGGCAAGTTGAGTGCAGATTCAGGAGAGATCTTGGAGGATCCTACTATGTACAGACGCATAGTAGGAAGTTTGATCTACATGACGATCACCAGACCAAATTTGAGCTATGCTGTTGGGTTGGTGAGTCAGTTTATGCAGGTTCCACAGAAACCGCATTTGGATGCAGTGAGACGCATACTGAGGTATGTGAGGTCTACTTTGCATTGTGGACTATTCTATGAGACTGGGACAGAGATATGTGTACATGGGTACACAGATGCTGATTGGGCTAGTAGTATCTCAGATAGAAGATCTACCAGTGGATTCATGTTTTCTTTGGGGAGTGCTGCTGTGACTTGGAGCAGCAAGAAGCAGCCTACGGTTGCTCTATCGAGTACAGAGGCCGAGTACAGAGGAGCTGCTATGGCAGCATGTGAGGTAGCTTGGTTGAGAAAGCTACTTGCAGATTTGGGTCTATCAGTAGATAGACAAGTTGTCATTTTCTGTGACAACATTAGCAGTATATAGTTGGCCAGGAACCCAGTCTTTCATGCTCGTACGAAGCACATAGGGGTCCACTACCACTTCGTCAGAGAGAAGGTCTTGGCAGGAGACCTTGACCTTGTTTATGTCAGCACCACAGAGGATCAGGTAGCTGACATCTTCACCAAAGCATTGGGTACAGAGAAGCTCCGCAGATTCAAGGCTTCGCTTGGTGTACATGAGATGGAGTTGAGCTCGAGGGGGAGTGTTGAGATATCGAGCTTGTCTAGTGAGGCGGTGGCCACTGATGACCCGCCTGGGGGATAGGCCCCACACTTACACCACTGGCATGGTTGGTGAGATCATGGGAGATATGCGGCCAGTGGGATGGCAGGCTGTGTGACAGCCATTTTAGAGACTGGCATAGTTATAGCGCCAGCTCATTTAGTCGGGTTCACACTATAGAGAACCCGTGTATGTATTTGGTTGAGTACCTTTCATATTATTGTGTACTCTTATTCTTGTATATGGTGTGTTGAGTGTTGAGTAGAGAAGAAGAAGATTTTCAGCCTCTCACCTTGTGTGTTCTCTATTAGGGTTTTGTGAGTGTGTGTGTGTGCTTGCAAGAGCTCAAGCTCTCCTCCCCCCTGCATCTTTTCACAAACACACCACTGCCTCTCACACCCTCCCCACCACCACACTCAGCCAGCAGCCCACTCCCACATCTCAAAAACCACAAAAGCTGCTGACCCACCACAAAAAACTAACCACACTAACACTTCTAACGACACTAACACATGCACATAGAGCATGCCTTCTCCCCATTGGGTTCCTAAGAAGCTCCTAACCGCGTAGGGCTACTATGAGGGCACATCTACCTTGTGGATCCCCCAACAATCCAACTCTCATCCTCATACACGGGCACCCTGAGCTCCTCATCCCCCTCATAGGCAACCAATTCGCCAACCACAAGCCCATAGGGTACGGGGTAAATGTGAGCCCAAACTCTCTCCATGGCCCACCTATCCTCAATCATACCCTCAACCATGCCCAAAACCAACCTCGAGCAGGATCCCAAAACCTCTACTACAAGCCCAACATTTCTATGAGGGCAATCGCCACATTTGGATCCCCAAATCACCACGACACCAACTCCCACCTCATCTCACTCCACATTCACCCACCTTAGAAACCCAAGGTGGCTTTTGCCACAATGACTGCCTAGGAAAAAGGGAAGAAAAAGCTTCACCAACAACACTATAACCCCCATTCCACAGTTGACAGCCCTTACCAATGCTATACCCTTGATGTTGCAACTCCTCCACATGTTATTTTCAGGCTGCCTCGAAATACTCCCAAGCAACTATCAACCTCTCTAGTTTTAGGTACTCCCTTGTCATCAGCCTTTGCATCCCCCCAAGAATCGGATGCTGCCAACCTTGCCCTCACCTAATTGGAATACCGACTCCTCACTTTGGCAAATTGGGCACGCAGTGGGCACGCAGTCAATACAAACCCAGCATGGGGTGCTATAACAGCATAGCCCAAGGGTACAAAACCTGACTCAGGGTGCCCAAAAAAATAAGAAGTACTACGCCCTTACAATTCACATCCCCCTTTTCCATGGCCAGCAGACCATTCAGAACTTCAAATTTACCACGGTTGTACCAAAGATGCCATGGCCATACCAACATCCAATTGAATTTCCATGGTCGTCCCATTGAGCGTTCAAGATGCCATGGTCGTTCTGAATGTGCCACAGATGTTCCAACTTTTTCTCAAGTTACATTAGGGAAATTTTGGCCTCAACTTTGGGCCCTCTAAGAAGTGCCAACTAAGCTTAGAGAGAGAATCCAAAAAGCCTAAACAATGTGAAATTGATTTTGGTGTATTTTCTCTTGGCATTTTCTTGAGATATAAAAGATATATTTCTATTCTTAAATGTATATAAAAATGATAAAATATTGCTAGTTCTCGAAGTCTTCAATCTGTTCATGTACTATATGTACTACGTGAACAATGAATTGGTCAATTCTCCAAGTTTAATGGCTTATATCTCAAAATCTCTACGTACGAGAGCTGAAATAGAATATTTCTTGAAATTTGAACCAAGGATCATGTAAAAATGGTTCAAGTTCCCTCCTTGCAAGAAATTTCACCTCAAATTTTGAAGGTTTTCAAGTTTCCTCCCTGCAAGGAACTTTACCTCAAATTTTGAAGGTTTTACATATCAAAGTTTGCAGGTATTAGTTCCTTCAAAATCAAGGTTTTTCTTGCAAATTAGTTAGATTCTTTACTTCTTTTTACTATTTTAGCACCTTTCTCTTTCCATTCAATTTTTTCTACTAATCAAGAACTACAAGGAGGAATACAAAGAAAAGAGACATTTACAACCTACACATCGAGCTTGAACATGAATAGAACCTCTAAGTAAGAGAAATAAACCTAATACTTTGTGTACTGCTTCTAAAGAAATGTTGAGGATGCAAGGGAAGAAAAACATAGATTTATGGATTGATGGGAGGTTATATCCAAAAGACCCTTTTACAAACTCCACACCCCCATTTTAGGAATACGACATCTTTGCTTAACTTTGTTGGAGATGGCTATAATGGGCTCCTAGGATATACACATCATTTGGAATCAACAAGAAATGTTCTTAAATTAGAAAGAGATTTGTTTAAGAAGGACAACATTCATTTGAAGAAAACCATGGAGCATTGTGTGCAGAATTTATTAAGCAATAAGGAAACCATTTAAGGGCTTGAAAAACAAATGTCTGACCTCATTAGGTCTTCGTAGACGACAAGAAAAACTAAGGGATATTGAGCAAATGAAGCTAGGAGGTGCTGGCATCAAGAAGAGAATACATGCAATCAAGTAAGCTCCTTTCTATTAACTGGTTTATTGTTTCTATTGTGATATTTTATGAATAGCAATCATTATTGTATATCAATTTTTGCATTTCAATATGATATTAGATCATTATTGCACCTTGATAAAGAATCAATGATAGAACCTTCTGGCGCACATTTTAGTCTTCTTTTAGATTTCCAGTATTATGCAGAAGCACTGATGAACGAGAAGAAATATAAGAAGGTCTCAGAAAAGCAAATACATAACTTTTTCAAAGAGAATCAACTCAATCCACAAGACATCCAAGCAATACTTGATGAGGCTGGTATATCACACAGAGGGTACTCAGCCATTTATAAGACTTTGCATGAAAAGATGAAGGATTATAGTATGAAAGGATCATTATTGCCAAATCCTTCTTTGGTAAAAAAAATGTGTAAACATGTAAACGAAGAGGTAGTGTAAGCACTGGGAACCCCATTTCATATTGAAGACACCTATGCTGCACCAACAGGAGATGTGGTCTAAAATAGATACAATAATATTTTCTATGACTTGGAGGCCTTACGATCATATGATGTTCAATTGTTTGAAGTTACTCCTGAAGAATGTGATGGTGTCCTCAAATTTGTGCTAAAGCTTAATGAGTATCAAATTGTGAAGGAGCGAAAGTTAGAAAGTGTAAGATTCCTCCCCCAAACCCTTTTTGATGTCTAGCATATTCCCCTGTAATCAATTCCTTTTCTGAAATATAAGAGATCTTGTTTGTGGCTGCTGTTTTAACCTAGAGAGAGAAAATATTCTAGAGAGAGAATATTCAGATTTTGAATATTTTTGGATAGAAAAATATCTCACCTTATTAAAATGAATCCCCTTGAAACAGAAATTCAGAAAGAATTTTCCAATGTGCAATTGGAATTAATTGGAAATAGGTATAAAGAACCTTAGTCTAAGGGTCTAGATTTTCAGAAATTTTTGGATTATGGTCCAATTAAGGTTCCTATGGGCCAATAGCATCAATCCATGTGTAGGGAGGAGATAAATCAAATTTGTAAAAGAAGATACCCAAAAATGAGTCAATGCTCACATAAGGTGAAGAGTTGAAAATGTACAAGGTTTATTAGTAAAAAACTATGAGCAATAAAATTTTGACACATATGTAAGGAAGGGGAGTTCTTTAAAGAAGGTGCATATTTCACATAAGATGAAGAGTTGAAAATGTACAAGGTTTATTAGTAAAAAACTATGAGCAATAAAATTTTGACACATATGTAAGGAAGGGGAGTTCTTTAAAGAAGGTGCATATTTCACATAAGATGAAGAGTTGAAAATGTACAAGGTTTATTAGTAAAAAACTAGGAGCAATAAAATTTTGACACATATGTAAGGAAGGGGAGTTCTTTAAAGAAGGTGCATATTTCACATAAGATGAAGAGTTGAAAATGTACAAGGTTTATTAGTAAAAAAACTATGAGCAATAAAATTTTGACACATATGTAAGGAAGGGGAGTTCTTTAAAGGAGGTACATATTTCACATGCTTGAATGAGTTTTAAACTCAAAAATAATGTGATATTTTTATCCCTCATCTCTCTTGAACCAAACCAAATCAAAATGGAACCAAATCAAATCAAAAAGTAACCAAACTAGGTCCAAATCTAGTCCAAATTCAACCAAACTGACTTGGAAAATTCTAGAATCAGTTTGTTTGGTTAGGAGCTCAATTTTTCCTATAAATAGAAGCCTTCCCTTGTTGAAAAAAATATAGTGTCTTATGCTTTGTTACTCTACTCCACCTAAGCCAAGAACTGTGAATTCTTTAATAATTCACTAGTTTTTGACACTTCTCTCTTTCTTCAATCCCCATTGGTGGCTCCATCAACATACTAAACCAATTGATTGGTTGGGGGCCTCTACCGTGATCAAAGAATCAAGTAAATTATAAGATAAGTATAGTAAATTTTGATCTTTTCTATAATTTCTCAATGATTCTCTCTTCTCAACCCCTCTCAAGCTTGAGAAGCTTAATTGATATGGTTTTTGAAATGCTATTAAAGTTAATTAATTAATGATAGTAAAGAATTACATAAAATTCTATTTATATTCAATTCTAATGGTTTTTCTCTCTCTCACTTAAGAAATGGTCATACTCATGACCCTTTTCAATCCAAATGAAGCTTTTCATAAGGCTTTTCCTTAATCCAAGATTAAGCTATGCTTGAGGCCAAATTAATGGCTTTTTTCTATGCTTTTAGTTTATGTATATCGATGATTCAATCCATTATGGATTGATGATCCAATTAGAGACCATTCTAATTATTTCCTTAATGATAAGCCTTATCCCTTAGAAAAAATTGAGATTTATCAGTCATAGTAGCGGAGCTATGGCAAAATTTTTATAGAAATTACGCATAAAATAATTTCATTCAAAGCATAAAAAGAGGACTTCCTACCATATTCTAGGAACTATCATCCTAGATTAATTAAAAGAATTTTATTATGCATGTAGATGTATAGATGAGGATGTAAATGGAGATGTGGATGGATGCATGTAGATGTAGATGTATAGATGTAGATGTGAATGGAGATGTGGATGTATGCATGTAGATGGAGATGTAGATGTGGATGTGGATGTGGTGGTGGATGTATGCATGTAGATGTAGATGTATAGATGTGGATGTGAATGTGGAGGTGGATGTATACATGTAGATGTAGATGTATGGATGTGAGTGTGAATGTGGAGGTGGATGTATGCATGGAGATGTGGATGTATGCATGGAGATGTGGATGTATGCATATAGAAGTAGATGTATAGATGAGGATGTAAAGGGAGATGTGGATGGATGCATGTAGATGTAGATGTGAATGGAGATATGGATGTATTCATGTAGATGTAGATGTATAGATGTAGATGTGGATGTGGAGGTGGATGGATGCATGTAGATGTAGATGTATAGATGTAGATGTGAATGGAGATGTGGATGTATGCATGTAGATGTAGATGTATAGATGTAGATGTGGATGTGGAGGTGGATGTATGCATGTAGATGTAGATGTGGATGTGGATGTGGATGTATGCATGTAGATGTAGATGTATAGATGTGGATGTGAATGTGGAGGTGGATGTATGCATGTAGATGTAGATGTATGGAGGTGAATGTGAATGTGGATGTGGATGTATGCATAGAGATGTGGATGTATGCATGTAGATGTGAATGTACGCATATAGATGTGGATGTATGGATGTGAATGTGCATGTAGATGCGGATGTATGGATGTGGATGCATGAATGTGCATGTAGATGTGGATGTGAAAATAGATGTATGGATGTAGATGTGGATGTATGGATGTGAATGTGGATGTGGATGTGGATATATGTATGGATGTGAATAAATGATATGTAATGTGAAGGAATCTGAAGTGATGAGATGGAAAATGATGTGATGGGATGAGTATACATATAAATGGAATATGGAATAAGTAATGTAGATTGATGAGGGATAATGTGGAAAAATGAAAGTTAAAATAGAAACTGTATTGTAAACTGTTTGTAAATGCTGTTTGTAAATGACTGTTTTATGTCAACAATGCTGGGGGAGCATTTTGACCATCTTGTGATTAAGGTCGTGGAGACCTAACTGATAAAGTTGCAACTGCTGACGGAGAGTCAATGAAGGACGTCTCGCGTAGCAAGGTCGGCCGAGGTCTTGACCAGCCTCGATGCGATTAAAATGGTGAGCTTCCGGTACGGTGGATGAGGGGCCAAGGAAGCGGCCTATGAGTGAAGCGCTAGGTCCCCTGCGAAGGATCCTAGAGGGTGCTGACCATACGGTGCTCAAGCTTTTGGTTGCCTAGGATACCCACGCGTGCGTCGAGGAAGATATTGGAACAAGAGTAGGAGTTGTTTTCTGAAATCGGGCATGGATCTGGTTGATTGACCTTGCTGGTCTTCAATGGATGAGTCCATGGCTCTTTATATGGATCGGTTGGTTGATCTTGCTGATCTTCAACGAGAGTCCATCTTGATAAGTGATTATATTGCCGAGTATTATGGGCTAGGGATTAGGGAACGGCCCCTGAGTGGACAGGTGGTGAGCGTCCTAGTTACCAATGATGCCATAGATACTCTGATGAAGGAATGATGGGAAAATTAAGAATCAACTGGATAAATTGGAAGATGGTGATCAGTGATACTATGGTTTTATTAAAGGATTGTTTTAAACTGGTTGAATCTATGAAAAGGCAATTTCATATTGGGTGTGTGAGTGGTGTGACTAGTTTTATTTTGCATGAACATCCGGCTAGGGGGCCTTGGAACTCTTTTCCTTGGTACCCGGGACAAAACCTAACCAAATTCTTAATTGGATCCCATCACTACAGTGGTTGGGCGGTTGGCTAACCCATGGGACTGGATGGGGTTAGGCTGGACTGATGGATCCGTAAATCGAGACTCAAACTTTTGTTTTTACGATAGATAAAATAAATCCCGGACAGTAATTGTTCTATGGATAGGAATCAACGGCTGTGCCTCTTGAATGGGGAAAAAAGCGTTGATCCCAATGATCCAAGTGCAAGTTTCTTCCTTGATCTGACCAAGTATCTTATAGATGTAATTGGATCAGCTCGATCAGAAATGATCTTGACTACGTTAGAGTAAAAAGTTATCCTGGTGGAATCGCCCGTGCCTTCCGATAAAGGAAGTTTTTCCGGGTTCGGTTTTAGAACAACCGACGGATTAGTCTTTTGTCCGGATATCCGTGGGCGAGGTCCGAATGTGGGACCTCTGTCCCACGCGAGAAGTGCTACTTCCGCTGCCAGTATCATGAATCCGTTGCTCGGTGGGAACAGGGATCTTATAGTTGGTATCAGAGCATTTGGTTAATAAAAATCAACTGAGAAGACAAATATATCAAAAAATTATCAAGAAACACAAAAAGGTTATAATTGTGAGATAATTCATACAATTTGATATTCAAACTGAAATTCGTAATTTGGTAATTGGGTCTTCAGATGGAAGTACCGCAATTATATAGAATCCCTGACTTGCTTGAGGCCTAGACATGATAGTATTTACCTTATAATTCCAAGGGCCGTGACTACCCGTATATACCGAGAGTATACTGCAGCTCTTTACTGACAGTATATACGAGTAAATCTAAGACTTGAAATTATAAGCGTTAATGCTATCCAGATGATGATTTCGAATGTGATTGATATGATTTTTAATTCTGTTTGAGAATTGATGAATTGATTTGGATTCTGATTGAAAATTCTGATTGAAAAATGATAATTTTTAAAAATTAGTTGAAATATAATGAAACCACAATGAGGGGGAATGGGACAAGTCCCTGTGATGATATTCATAACTAGAATGATGATAATGAATTCAGCAAATCACTATGAGATTAGTGGGTTGTGCTGTCAGATTGCTACTGTTAATACTTGATCGGTAGATAAAGTTAAGGGATGTCAAATTGAAAACTTGCTTGACTGAAATTCCGTGGAGGAATGTTCCGAAAGAAACTTTTCGGACTAATGGACCATTATCATGTTAAAGATATGAATGATATGATCTGAATGAATTATAATTTAATGATGAGTTCTATATAGGGGATATTTATCCCAGTGTTCTATGACCAGAATATAAGGAACCCCAGAATAAAATTGGATCTCAAGAAAAAGAGCTGTCCTCTACCTTGCGAGATGAGGACATCTCGCACTTTTTTAAGTGGGGTAGAATGTAAGATTCCTCCCCAGCCTTCGAGGTATACAGGAGTAAGAATCTCCCTTTTTGATCTTATAATTATTCCCTCTCTAAAATAAAAGAAAGTTTCTGTTTAAAAAAGGAAGACCCTTTCCCTAGAATACTTCTCAGGAGTCCCACCTGTTTTAAGGATTTAGAACAATGAGTTCAGAAGTGAGAATCGGTGTTTTGGATACCAAGGTTTTGGTTTTCATTCGAGTACGGCCCAAAAGAAGTTCTTTATCTCTTGGGGAGTATAAGAAGTTATCCCCCAGATATTGTGACCCTTATATCTGAATTCAATGAAAGTAGGTGACTTAGCCTACAAGCTTCTTTTACCTCCTCATCTCAAAATTCTTAATGCCTTTTATAGAAAAATGTATCAAACACAAATCATGGAAAGACGGTAAAACTTCAGTGGCAAGTTACCGTTGGCTTCTAGGTTACGCTAGCTCCTTCCTTTATATAAGTCGTAACTTTTACTTGTCGCTCAAAGTAATCTTACTTCCATCGATCCCCCTTCTTCTTAATCTCCTTCATGGCTTGGCCAACAGGAATTAGTTTTATCCATGATGATTTCTCACCTTCAAGACGCAAGAGATTCTGTGAAGAAAGACTTTATAGAACAGTATGAGCGCTCACTTTTTCCTCACCTAGGAACTTCTGTAGCTCAGACCAAATGGCGGACCTATCAAAACATAACTAGGGTAACACCCTGGGGTCAGCAGCACTTTCGTAACAATGTCCGCTTAGCCATGGTTATTGAAGCTTTGGGTTTGGGTCCTCGATACTACTGCGTCATGAGATCAAGGCATCTTGGGTTTTCTGAGCGGGTCTTCTTACTGGCGTGTTTTCTTCCTTATGAGAAGATATGCCTTTATCCCGTTTTTGGCTTGCCTCTCAGAGGTCCTTTTGTTAGATCACCTCATACCACTGAGATAGGTGCGGCAATAACCAGCCGAATCATTCCCATAGATGAGTTACCCTTTACTTGTGCAGCTTGTGAGTGCTGCTTTTGTGACCATATGATGGACGGGCTTATGGAAGTGTAAAGAGTTCTTCTATCTTTACTGTATAAGTTCCGAGAATGAATAAAGTTTAAATCTTGTTCTTATCTTGCTTTCTTTAAGACTTTTCTTGGTGGTTAATCTTGATTAAAATTTTTCTCTAAGTCTCATATTCGTGCATCTTGCGAAATTATCCCAGTTTGCGAGATGAGGACATCTCGCAATTTTTAAGTGGGGTAGAATGTAAGATTCCTCCCCCAAACCCTTTTTGATGTCTAGCATATTCCCCTGTAATCAATTCCTTTTCTGAAATATAAGAGATCTTGTTTGTGGCTGTTTTAACCTAGAGAGAGAAAATATTCTAGAGAGAGAATATTCAGATTTTGAATATTTTTGGATAGAAAAATATCTCACCTTATTAAAATGAATCCCCCTGAAACAGAAATTCAGAAAGAATTTTCCAATGTGCAATTGGAATTAATTGGAATAGGTATAAAGAACCTTAGTCTAAGGGTCTAGATTTTCAGAAATTTTTGGATTATGGTCCAATTAAGGTTCCTAAGGGCCAATAGCATCAATCCATGTGTAGGGAGGAGATAAATCCAATTTGTAAAAGAAGATACCCAAAAATGAGTCAATGCTCACATAAGGTGAAGAGTTGAAAATGTACAAGGTTTATTAGTAAAAAACTATGAGCAATAAAAATTTGACACATATGTAAGGAAGGGGAGTTCTTTAAAGAAGGTGCATATTTCACATAAGATGAAGAGTTGAAAATGTACAAGGTTTATTAGTAAAAAACTATGAGGAATAAAATTTTGACACATATGTAAGGAAGGGGAGTTCTTTAAAGAAGGTGCATATTTCACATAAGATGAAGAGTTGAAAATGTACAAGGTTTATTAGTAAAAAACTAGGAGCAATAAAATTTTGACACATATGTAAGGAAGGGGAGTTCTTTAAAGAAGGTGCATATTTCACATAAGATGAAGAGTTGAAAATGTACAAGGTTTATTAGTAAAAAAACTATGAGCAATAAAATTTTGACACATATGTAAGGAAGGGGAGTTCTTTAAAGGAGGTACATATTTCACATGCTTGAATGAGTTTTAAACTCAAAAATAATGTGATATTTTTATCCCTCATCTCTCTTGAACCAAACCAAATCAAAATGGAACCAAATCAAATCAAAAAGTAACCAAACTAGGTCCAAATCTAGTCCAAATTCAACCAAACTGACTTGGAAAATTCTAGAATCAGTTTGTTTGGTTAGGAGCTCAATTTTTCCTATAAATAGAAGCCTTCCCTTGTTGAAAACAATATAGTGTCTTATGCTTTGTTACTCTACTCCACCTAAGCCAAGAACTGTGAATTCTTTAATAATTCACTAGTTTTTGACACTTCTCTCTTTCTTCAATCCCCATTGGTGGCTCCATCAACATACTAAACCAATTGATTGGTTGGGGGCCTCTACCGTGATCAAAGAATGGTGAAAATAGATGTATGGATGTAGATGTGGATGTATGGATGTGAATGTGGATGTGGATGTGGATATATGTATGGATGTGAATAAATGATATGTAATGTGAAGGAATCTGAAGTGATGAGATGGAAAATGATGTGATGGGATGAGTATACATATAAATGGAATATGGAATAAGTAATGTAGATTAATGAGGGATAATGTGGAAAAATGAAAGTTAAAATAGAAACTGTATTGTAAACTGTTTGTAAATGCTGTTTGTAAATGACTGTTTTATGTCAACAATGCTGGGGGAACATTTTGACCATCTTGTGATTAAGGTCGTGGAGACCTAACTGATAAAGTTGCAACTGCTGTGACGGAGAGTCAATGAAGGACGTCTCGCGTAGCAAGGTCGGCCGAGGTCTTGACCAGCCTCGGTGCGATTAAAATGGTGAGCTTCCGGTACGGTGGATGAGGGGCCAAGGAAGCGGCCTATGAGTGAAGCGCTAGGTCACCTGCGAAGGATCCTAGAGGGTGCTGACCATACGGTGCTCGGGCTCTGGGTCGCCTAGGATACCCACGTGTGCGTCGAGGAAGATATTGGAACAAGAGTAGGAGTTGTTTTCTGAAATCGGGCATGGATCTAGTTGTTTGACCTTGCTGGTCTTCAATGGATGAGTCCATGGCTCTTTATATGGATCTGTTGGTTGATCTTGCTGCTGATCTTCAACGAGAGTCCATCTTGATAAGTGATTATATTGCCGAGTATTATGGGCTAGGGATTAGGAAACGGCCCCTGAGTGGACAGGTGGTGAGCGTCCTAGTTACCAATGATGCCATAGATACTCTGATGAAGGAATGATGGAAAAATTAAGAATTAACTGGATAAATTGGAAGATGGTGATCAGTGATACTATGGTTTTATTAAAGGATTGTTTTAAACTGGTTGAATCTGTGAAAAGGCAATTTCATATTGGGTGTGTGAGTGGTGTGACTAGTTTTATTTTGCATGAACATCCGGCTAGGGGGCCTTGGAACTCTTTTCCTTAGTACCCGGGACAAAACCTAACCAAATTCTTAATTGGATCCCATCACTACAGTGGTTGGGCGGTTGGCTAACCCATGGGACTGGATGGGGTTAGGCTGGACTGATGGATCCGTAAATCGAGACTCAAACTTTTGTTTTTACGATAGATAAAATAAATCCCGGACAGTAATTGTTCTATGGATAGGAATCAACGGCTGTGCCTCTTGAATGGGAAAAAAAGCGTTGATCCCGATGATCCAAGTGCAAGTTTCTTCCTTGATCTGACCAAGTATCTTATAGATGTAATTGGATTAGCTCGATCAGAAATGATCTTGACTACGTTAGAGTAAAAAGTTATCCTGGTGGAATCGCCCGTGCCTTCCGATAAAGGAAGTTTTTTCGGGTTCGGTTTTAGAACAACCGACGGATTAGTCTTTTGTCCGGATATCCGTGGGCGAGGTCCGAATGTGGGACCCCTGTCCCCCGCGAGAAGTGCTACTTCCGCTGCCAGTATCCTGAATCCGTTGCTCGGTGGGAACAGGGATCTTACAGTTGGTATCAGAGCATTTGGTTAATAAAGATCAACTGAGAAGACAAATATATCAAAAATTTATCAAGAAACACAAAAAGGTTATAATTGTGTGAGATAATTCATACAATTTGATATTCAAACTGAAATTCGTAATTTGGTAATTGGGTCTTCAGATGGAAGTACCGCAATTATATAGAATCCCTGACTTGCTTGAGGCCTAGACATGATAGTATTTACCTTATAATTCCAAGGGCCGTGACTACCCGTATATACCGAGAGTATACTGTAGCTCTTTACTGACAGTATATACGAGTAAATCTAAGACTTGAAATTATAAGCGTTAATGCTATCCAGATGATGATTTCGAATGTGATTGATATGATTTTTAATTCTGTTTGAGAATTGATGAATTGATTTGGATTCTGATTGAAAATTCTGATTGAAAAATGATGATTTTTAAAAATTAGTTGAAATATAATGAAACCACAATGAGGGGGAATGGGACAAGTCCCTGTGATGATATTCATAACTAGAATGATGATAATGAATTCAGCAAATCACTATGAGATTAGTGGGTTGTGCTGTCAGATTGCTACTGTTAATACTTGATCGGTAGATAAAGTTAAGGGATGTCAAATTGAAAACTTGCTTGACTGAAATTCCGTGGAGGAATGTTCCGAAAGAAACTTTTTGGACTAATGGACCATTATCATGTTAAAGATATGAATGATATGATCTGAATGAATTATAATTTAATGATGAGTTCTATATAGGGGATATTTATCCCAGTGTTCTATGACCAGAATATAAGGAACCCCAGAATAAAATTGGATCTTAAGAAAAAGAGCTGTCCTCTACCTTGCAAGATGAGGACATCTCGCACTTTTTTAAGTGGGGTAGAATGTAAGATTCCTCCCCAGCCTTCGAGGTATACAGGAGTAAGAATCTCCCTTTTTGATCTTATAATTATTCCCTCTCTAAAATAAAAGAAAGTTTCTGTTTAAAAAAGGAAGACCCTTTCCCTAGAATACTTCTCAGGAGTCCCACCTGTTTTAAGGATTTAGAACAATGAGTTCAGAAGTGAGAATCGGTGTTTTGGATACCAAGGTTTTGGTTTTCATTCGAGTACGGCCCAAAAGAAGTTCTTTATCTCTTGGGGAGTATAAGAAGTTATCCCCCAGATATTGTGACCCTTATATCTGAATTCAATGAAAGTAGGTGACTTAGCCTACAAGCTTCTTTTACCTCCTCATCTCAAAATTCTTAATGCCTTCTATAGAAAAATGTATCAAACACAAATCATGGAAAGACGGTAAAACTTCAGTGGCAAGTTACCGTTGGCTTCTAGGTTACGCTAGCTCCTTCCTTTATATAAGTCGTAACTTTTACTTGTCGCTCACAGTAATCTTACTTCCATCGATCCCCCTTCTTCTTAATCTCCTTCATGGCTTGGCCAACAGGAATTAGTTTTATCCATGATGATTTCTCACCTTCAAGACGCAAGAGATTCTGTGAAGAAAGACTTTATAGAACAGTATGAGCGCTCACTTTTTCCTCACCTAGGAACTTCTGTAGCTCAGACCAAATGGCGGACCTATCAAAACATAACTAGGGTAACACCCTGGGGTCAGCAGCACTTTCGTAACAATGTCCGCTTAGCCATGGTTATTGAAGCTTTGGGTTTGGGTCCCCGATACTACTGCGTCATGAGATCAAGGCATCTTGGGTTTTCTGAGCGGGTCTTCTTACTGGCGTGTTTTCTTCCTTATGAGAAGATATGCCTTTATCCCGTTTTTGGCTTGCCTCTCAGAGGTCCTTTTGTTAGATCACCTCATACCACTGAGATAGGTGCGGCAATAACCAGCCGAATCATTCCCATATATGAGTTACCCTATACTTGTGCAGCTTGTGAGTGCTGCTTTTGTGACCATATGATGGACGGGCTTATTGAAGTGTAAAGAGTTCTTCTATCTTTACTGTATAAGTTCCGAGAATGAATAAAGTTTAAATCTTGTTCTTATCTTGCTTTCTTTAAGACTTTTCTTGATGGTTAATCTTGATTAAAATTTTTCTCTAGGTCTCATATTCGTGCATCTTGCGAAATTATCCCAGTTTGCGAGATGAGGACATCTCGCATTTTTTAAGTGGGGTAGAATGTAAGATTCCTCCCCCAAACCCTTTTTGATGTCTAGCATATTCCCCTGTAATCAATTCCTTTTCTGAAATATAAGAGATCTTGTTTGTGGCTGTTTTAACCTAGAGAGAGAAAATATTTTAGAGAGAGAATATTCAGATTTTGAATATTTTTGGATAGAAAAATATCTCACCTTATTAAAATGAATCCCCCTGAAACAGAAATTCAGAAAGAATTTTCCAATGTGCAATTGGAATTAATTGGAATAGGTATAAAGAACCTTAGTCTAAGGGTCTAGATTTTCAGAAATTTTTGGATTATGGTCCAATTAAGGTTCCTAAGGGCCAATAGCATCAATCCATGTGTAGGGAGGAGATAAATCCAATTTGTAAAAGAAGATACCCAAAAATGAGTCAATGCTCACATAAGGTGAAGAGTTGAAAATGTACAAGGTTTATTAGTAAAAAACTATGAGCAATAAAAATTTGACACATATGTAAGGAAGGGGAGTTCTTTAAAGAAGGTGCATATTTCACATAAGATGAAGAGGTTAAAATGTACAAGGTTTATTAGTAAAAAACTATGAGGAATAAAATTTTGACACATATATAAGGAAGGGGAGTTCTTTAAAGAAGGTGCATATTTCACATAAGATGAAGAGTTGAAAATGTACAAGGTTTATTAGTAAAAAACTAGGAGCAATAAAATTTTGACACATATGTAAGGAAGGGGAGTTCTTTAAAGAAGGTGCATATTTCACATAAGATGAAGAGTTGAAAATGTACAAGGTTTATTAGTAAAAAAACTATGAGCAATAAAATTTTGACACATATGTAAGGAAGGGGAGTTCTTTAAAGGAGGTACATATTTCACATGCTTGAATGAGTTTTAAACTCAAAAATAATGTGATATTTTTATCCCTCATCTCTCTTGAACCAAACCAAATCAAAATGGAACCAAATCAAATCAAAAAGTAACCAAACTAGGTCCAAATCTAGTCCAAATTCAACCAAACTGACTTGGAAAATTCTAGAATCAGTTTGTTTGGTTAGGAGCTCAATTTTTCCTATAAATAGAAGCCTTCCCTTGTTGAAAACAATATAGTGTCTTATGCTTTGTTACTCTACTCCACCTAAGCCAAGAACTGTGAATTCTTTAATAATTCACTAGTTTTTGACACTTCTCTCTTTCTTCAATCCCCATTGGTGGCTCCATCAACATACTAAACCAATTGATTGGTTGGGGGCCTCTACCGTGATCAAAGAATGGTGAAAATAGATGTATGGATGTAGATGTGGATGTATGGATGTGAATGTGGATGTGGATGTGGATATATGTATGGATGTGAATAAATGATATGTAATGTGAAGGAATCTGAAGTGATGAGATGGAAAATGATGTGATGGGATGAGTATACATATAAATGGAATATGGAATAAGTAATGTAGATTGATGAGGGATAATGTGGAAAAATGAAAGTTAAAATAGAAACTGTATTGTAAACTGTTTGTAAATGCTGTTTGTAAATGACTGTTTTATGTCAACAATGCTGGGGGAGCATTTTGACCATCTTGTGATTAAGGTCGTGGAGACCTAACTGATAAAGTTACAACTGCTGACGGAGAGTCAATGAAGGACGTCTCGCGTAGCAAGGTCGGCCGAGGTCTTGACCAGCCTCGGTGCGATTAAAATGGTGAGCTTCCGGTACGGTGGATGAGGGGCCAAGGAAGCGGCCTATGAGTGAAGCGCTAGGTCACCTGCGAAGGATCCTAGAGGGTGCTGACCATACGGTGCTCGGGCTCTGGGTCGCCTAGGATACCCACGCGTGCATCGAGGAAGATATTGGAACAAGAGTAGGAGTTGTTTTCTGAAATCGGGCATGGATCTGGTTGATTGACCTTGCTGGTCTTCAATGGATGAGTCCATGGCTCTTTATATGGATCTGTTGGTTGATCTTGCTGCTGATCTTCAACGAGAGTCCATCTTGATAAGTGATTATATTGCCGAGTATTATGGGCTAGGGATTAGGAAACAGCCCCTGATGAGTGGACAGGTGGTGAGCGTCCTAGTTACCAATGATGCCATAGATACTCTGATGAAGGAATGATGGAAAAATTAAGAATCAACTGGATAAATTGGAAGATGGTGATCAGTGATACTATGGTTTTATTAAAGGATTGTTTTAAACTGGTTGAATCTGTGAAAAGGCAATTTCATATTGGGTGTGTGAGTGGTGTGACTAGTTTTATTTTGCATGAACATCCGGCTAGGGGGCCTTGGAACTCTTTTCCTTAGTACTCGGGACAAAACCTAACCAAATTCTTAATTGGATCCCATCACTACAGTGATTGGGCGGTTGGCTAACCCATGGGACTGGTGGATGGGGTTAGGCTGGACTGATGGATCCGTAAATCGAGACTCAAACTTTTGTTTTTACGATAGATAAAATAAATCCCGGACAGTAATTGTTCTATGGATAGGAATCAACGGCTGTGCCTCTTGAATGGGGAAAAAAGCGTTGATCCCAATGATCCAAGTGCAAGTTTCTTCCTTGATCTGACCAAGTATCTTATAGATGTAATTGGATCAGCTCGATCAGAAATGATCTTGACTACGTTAGAGTAAAAAGTTATCCTGGTGGAATCGCCCGTGCCTTCCGATAAAGGAAGTTTTTCCGGGTTCAGTTTTAGAACAACCGACGGATTAGTCTTTTGTCCGGATATCCGTGGGCGAGGTCCGAATGTGGGACCCCTGTCCCACGCGAGAAGTGCTACTTCCGCTGCCAGTATCCTGAATCCGTTGCTCGGTGGGAACAGGGATCTTACAATTGGTATCAGAGCATTTGGTTAATAAAGATCAACTGAGAAGACAAATATATCAAAAATTTATCAAGAAACACAAAAAGGTTATAATTGTGTGAGATAATTCATACAATTTGATATTCAAACTGAAATTCGTAATTTGGTAATTGGGTCTTCAGATGGAAGTACCGCAATTATATAGAATCCCTGACTTGCTTGAGGCCTAGACATGATAGTATTTACCTTATAATTCCAAGGGCCGTGACTACCCGTATATACCGAGAGTATACTGCAGCTCTTTACTGACAGTATATACGAGTAAATCCAAGACTTGAAATTATAAGCGTTAATGCTATCCAGATGATGATTTCGAATGTGATTGATATGATTTTTAATTCTGTTTGAGAATTGATGAATTGATTTGGATTCTGATTGAAAATTCTGATTGAAAAATGATGATTTTTAAAAATTAGTTGAAATATAATGAAACCACAATGAGGGGGAATGGGACAAGTCCCTGTGATGATATTCATAACTAGAATGATGATAATGAATTCAGCAAATCACTATGAGATTAGTGGATTGTGCTTTCAGATTGCTACTGTTAATACTTGATCGGTAGATAAAGTTAAGGGATGTCAAATTGAAAACTTGCTTGACTGAAATTCCGTGGAGGAATGTTCCGAAAGAAACTTTTCGGACTAATGGACCATTATCATGTTAAAGATATGAATGATATGATCTGAATGAATTATAATTTAATGATGAGTTCTATATAGGGGATATTTATCCCAGTGTTCTATGACCAGAATATAAGGAACCCCAGAATAAAATTGGATCTTAAGAAAAGGAGCTGTCCTCTACCTTGCGAGATGAGGACATCTCGCACTTTTTTAAGTGGGGTAGAATGTAAGATTCCTCCCCAGCCTTCGAGGTATACAGGAGTAAGAATCTCCCTTTTTGATCTTATAATTATTCCCTCTCTAAAATAAAAGAAAGTTTCTATTTAAAAAAGGAAGACCCTTTCCCTAGAATACTTCTCAGGAGTCCCACCTGTTTTAAGGATTTAGAACAACGAGTTCAGAAGTGAGAATCGGTGTTTTGGATACCAAGGTTTTGGTTTTCATTCGAGTATGGCCCAAAAGAAGTTCTTTATCTCTTGGGGAGTATAAGAAGTTATCCCCCAGATATTGTGACCCTTATATCTGAATTCAATGAAAGTAGGTGACTTAGCCTACAAGCTTCTTTTACCTCCTCATCTCAAAATTCTTAATGCCTTCTATAGAAAAATGTATCAAACACAAATCATGGAAAGACGGTAAAACTTCAGTGGCAAGTTACCGTTGGCTTCTAGGTTACGCTAGCTCCTTCCTTTATATAAGTCGTAACTTTTACTTGTCGCTCACAGTAATCTTACTTCCATCGGTCCCCCTTCTTCTTAATCTCCTTCATGGCTTGGCAACAGGAATTAGTTTTATCCATGATGATTTCTCACCTTCAAGATGCAAGAGATTCTGTGAAGAAAGACTTTATAGAACAGTATGAGCGCTCACTTTTTCCTCACCTAGGAACTTCTGTAGCTCAGACCAAATGGCGGACCTATCAAAACATAACTAGGGTAACACCCTGGGGTCAGCAGCACTTTCGTAACAATGTCCGCTTAGCCATGGTTATTGAAGCTTTGGGTTTGGGTCCCCGATACTACTACGTCATGAGATCAAGGCATCTTGGGTTTTCTGAGCGGGTCTTCTTACTGGCGTGTTTTCTTCCTTATGAGAAGATATGCCTTTATCCCGTTTTTGGCTTGCCTCTCAGAGGTCCTTTTGTTAGATCACCTCATACCACTGAGATAGGTGCGGCAATAACCAGCAGAATCATTCCCATAGATGAGTTACCCTATAATTGTGCAGCTTGTGAGTACTGCTTTTGTGACCATATGATGGACGGGCTTATGGAAGTGTAAAGAGTTCTTCTATCTTTACTGTATAAGTTCCGAGAATGAATAAAGTTTAAATCTTGTTCTTATCTTGCTTTCTTTAAGACTTTTCTTGGTGGTTAATCTTGATTAAATCTTTTCTCTAAGTCTCATATTCGTGCATCTTGCGAAATTATCCCAGTTTGCGAGATGAGGACATCTCGCATTTTTTTAAGTGGGGTAGAATGTAAGATTCCTCCCCCAAACCCATTTTGATGTCTAGCATATTCCCCTGTAATCAATTCCTTTTCTGAAATATAAGAGATCATGTTTGTGGCTGTTTTAACCTAGAGAGAGAAAATATTTTAGAGAGAGAATATTCAAATTTTGAATATTTTTGGATAGAAAAATATCTCACCTTATTAAAATGAATCCCCCTGAAACAGAAATTCAGAAAGAATTTTCCAATGTGCAATTGGAATTAATTGGAATAGGTATAAAGAACCTTAGTCTAAGGGTCTAGATTTTCAGAAATTTTTGGATTATGGTCCAATTAAGGTTCCTATGGGCCAATAGCATCAATCCATGTGTAGGGAGGAGATAAATCCAATTTGTAAAAGAAGATACCCAAAAATGAGTCAATGCTCACATAAGGTGAAGAGTTGAAAATGTACAAGGTTTATTAGTAAAAAACTATGAGCAATAAAAATTTGACACATATGTAAGGAAGGGGAGTTCTTTAAAGAAGGTGCATATTTCACATAAGATGAAGAGTTGAAAATGTACAAGGTTTATTAGTAAAAAACTATGAGCAATAAAAATTTGACACATATGTAAGGAAGGGGAGTTCTTTAAAGAAGGTGCATATTTCACATAAGATGAAGAGTTAAAAATGTACAAGGTTTATTAGTAAAAAACTAGGAGCAATAAAATTTTGACACATATGTAAGGAAGGGGAGTTCTTTAAAGAAGGTGCATATTTCACATAAGATGAAGAGTTGAAAATGTACAAGGTTTATTAGTAAAAAAGCTATGAGCAATAAAATTTTGACACATATGTAAGGAAGGGGAGTTCTTTAAAGGAGGTACATATTTCACATGCTTGAATGAGTTTTAAACTCAAAAATAATGTGATATTTTTATCCCTCATCTCTCTTGAACCAAACCAAATCAAAATGGAACCAAATCAAATCAAAAAGTAACCAAACTAGGTCCAAATCTAGTCCAAATTCAACCAAACTGACTTGGAAAATTCTAGAATCAGTTTGTTTGGTTAGGAGCTCAATTTTTCCTATAAATAGAAGCCTTCCCTTGTTGAAAACAATATAGTGTCTTATGCTTTGTTACTCTACTCCACCTAAGCCAAGAACTGTGAATTCTTTAATAATTCACTAGTTTTTGACACCTCTCTTTCTTCAATCCCCATTGGTGGCTCCATCAACTTACTAAACCAATTGATTGGTTGGGGGCCTCTACCGTGATCAAAGAATCAAGCAAATTATAAGATAAGTATAGTGAATTTTGATCTTTTCTATAATTTCTCAATGATTCTCTCCTCTCAACCCCTCTCAAGCTTGAGAAGCTTAATTGATATGGTTTTTGAAATGCTATTAAAGTTAACTAATTAATGATAGTAAAGAATTACATAAAATTCTATTTATATTCAATTCTAATGGTTTTTCTCTCTCTCACTTAAGAAATGGTCATACTCATGACCCTTTTCAATCCAAATGAAGCTTTTCATAAGGCTTTTCCTTAATCCAAGATTAAGCTATGCTTGAGGCCAAATTAATGGCTTTTTTCTATGCTTTTAGTTTATGTATATCGATGATTCAATCCATTATGGATTGATGATCCAATTAGAGACCATTCTAATTATTTCCTTAATGATAAGCCTTATCCCTTAGAAAAAATTGAGATTTATCAGTCATAGTAGCGGAGCTATGGCAAAATTTTTATAGAAATTACGCATAAAATAATTTCATTCAAAGCATAAAAAGAGGACTTTCTACCATATTCTAGGAACTATCATCCTAGATTAATTAAAAGAATTTTATTATGCATGTAGATGTATAGATGAGGATGTAAATGGAGATGTGGATGGATGCATGTAGATGTAGATGTATAGATGTAGATGTGAATGGAGATGTGGATGTATGCATGTAGATGTAGATGTGGATGTGGAGGTGGATGTATGCATGTAGATGTAGATGTGGATGTGGATGTGGAGGTGGATGTATGCATGTAGATGTAGATGTATAGATGTGGATGTGAATGTGGAGGTGGATGTATACATGTAGATGTAGATGTATGGATGTGAGTGTGAATGTGGAGGTGGATGTATGCATGGAGATGTGGATGTATGCATATAGAAGTAGATGTATAGATGAGGAAGTAAAGGGAGATGTGGATGGATGCATGTAGATGTAGATGTATAGATGTAGATGTAGATGGAGATGGAGATGTAGATGTATAGATGTATGCATGTAGATGTAGATGTATAGATGTAGATGTGAATGGAGATGTGGATGTATGCATGTAGATGTAGATGTATAGATGTAGATGTGGATGTGGAGGTGGATGTATGCATGTAGATGTAGATGTGGATGTGGACGTGGAGGTGGATGTATGCATGTAGATGTAGATGTAGATGTATAGATGTGGATGTGAATGTGGAGGTGGATGTATGCATGTAGATGTAGATGTATGGAGGTGAATGTGAATGTGGATGTGGATGTATGCATAGAGATGTGGATGTATGCATGTAGATGTGAATGTACGCATATAGATGTGGATGTATGGATGTGAATGTGCATGTAGATGCGGATGTATGGATGTGGATGCATGAATGTGCATATAGATGTGGATGTGAAAATAGATGTATGGATGTAGATGTGGATGTATGGATGTGAATGTGGATGTGGATGTGGATATATGTATGGATGTGAATAAATGATATGTAATGTGAAGGAATCTGAAGTGATGAGATGGAAAATGATGTGATGGGATGAGTATACATATAAATGGAATATGGAATAAGTAATGTAGATTGATGAGGGATAATGTGGAAAAATGAAAGTTAAAATAGAAACTGTATTGTAAACTGTTTGTAAATGCTGTTTGTAAATGACTGTTTTATGTCAACAATGCTGGGGGAGCATTTTGACCATCTTGTGATTAAGGTCGTGGAGACCTAACTGATAAAGTTGCAACTGCTGACGGAGAGTCAATGAAGGACGTCTCGCGTAGCAAGGTCGGCCGAGGTCTTGACCAGCCTCGGTGCGATTAAAATGGTGAGCTTCCGGTACGGTGGATGAGGGGCCAAGGAAGCGGCCTATGAGTGAAGCGATAGGTCACCTGCGAAGGATCCTAGAGGGTGCTGACCATACGGTGCTCGGGCTCTGGTTCGCCTAGGATACCCACACGTGCGTCGAGGAAGATATTGGAACAAGAGTAGGAGTTGTTTTCTAAAATCGGGCATGGATCTGGTTGATTGACCTTGCTGGTCTTCAATGGATGAGTCCATGGCTCTTTATATGGATCTGTTGGTTGATCTTGCTGATCTTCAACGAGAGTCCATCTTGATAAGTGATTATATTGCCGAGTATTATGGGTTAGGGATTAGGAAACGGCCCCTGAGTGGACAGGTGGTGAGCATCCTAGTTACCAATGATGCCATAGATACTCTGATGAAGGAATGATGGAAAAATTAAGAATCAACTGGATAAATTGGAAGATGGTGCAGTGATACTATGGTTTTATTAAAGGATTGTTTTAAACTGGTTGAATCTGTGAAAAGGCAATTTCATATTAGGTGTGTGAGTGGTGTGACTAGTTTTATTTTGCATGAACATCCGGCTAGGGGGCAAAACCTAACCAAATTCTTAATTGGATCCCATCACTACAGTGGTTGGGCGGTTGGCTAACCCATGGGAATAGATGGGGTTAGGCTGGACTGATGGATCCGTAAATCGAGACTCAAACTTTTGTTTTTACGATAGATAAAATAAATCCCGGACAGTAATTGTTCTATGGATAGGAATCAACGGCTGTGCCTCTTGAATGGGGAAAAAAGCGTTGATCCCAATGATCCAAGTGTAAGTTTCTTCCTTGATCTGACCAAGTATCTTATAGATGTAATTGGATCAGCTCGATCAGAAATGATCTTGACTACGTTAGAGTAAAAAGTTATCCTGGTGGAATCGCCCGTGCCTTCCGATAAAGGAAGTTTTTCCGGGTTCGGTTTTAGAACAACCGACGGATTAGTCTTTTGTCCGGATATCCGTGGGCGAGGTCCGAATGTGGAACCCCTGTCCCACGCGAGAAGTGCTACTTCCGCTGACAGTATCCTGAATCCGTTGCTCGGTGGGAACAGGGATCTTACAGAAAGGGTTACCATCACACTGATGAACAAGGCACTTGATACATCTATTGTAAAAGATGATCCTAGATGGTTTAGTGTTCAGTCTGAAAATAATATATTATCGTTGGGATCGTTTAAGGTAAAATTTATTAGACTCGGATATGTTTGTGAAAAAAGAATTACATATAAAAAACACTAATGGGTGTTGCATTCCTATGTTTTTATAAATTTTCATTGGATTTGAGAATTGCCGGGCGAAATCGGAAATTTCGTGAACGATGGGATTCTGCATTCCACCTAATGGGATATGCCCCAAGGTATCTGGACAATGTCTTGATTACAAACAAAGGAAATTCTGCATTGTCTTTCAAGAATTTCTTGTGGAATATAATGAATTGTGGAAACTTCAATCGGTTTATGTACTCTCCTAGTGCTACGTCCATTACGAGTCCTCCCACGCGTTTGCCTACTCCGTGCCCAAGAAACTCATCCTCAAACACAACCTGCTACAAAACAATATTGTCGAGATGAGCCAACACAACAAATAGAAGAACCTACTCAGCCACACCACGATAAAAAGTAATTAACAAGTAAACACACCTTTTGATTTTTGTCATTAACAAGTAAATCATATGTCCATATATTGATTGTTGAGTAAGTGTCCTGGACCGCCGATGAGGATGCCCCTTCCCTTCCCATGTGTGAAATATTAAGTCTTTGCTGAATAGCCTGAAATTTCCCTTCAGTGGTGGGAAGGTTGGATTCATAGCTTTTTGCATCCTTGTACATCATAAATAATGTGTCGGCAGCAAAATGGAACTCACTATCCTTGACATTTGAATCCAATAAGAGATACTTATCCAAATCTGGATCGACAAAATCTTCATCTTCCTCAAGATTCTATGCAATGATGACCAGATAGTACTCTTCCCTTATGTCAAACATACCTTGAATATCTGTAGTTAACAAATATTCTTTGTCACCAATAGGAATTGTGGGGAGTGGGGCTGGAATGTCCCCTGCTTCCTCTTTCATAGAGGGCTACTCATCACCTGTAACCACTAAGGTGTCTTCTCTTTTGAGTGTGTCAATATCCAACTGCTCACTTAAGTCCCTCTCCATAGCCAAGTTTATCTCCTCCGCAATCTCTTGAACTTCATCTTCTGCTCTTGGAGGTTCCTCTACCTTCTCCTCAATTTCTTCATTTGAAACTTTTTCATCCTCAAGGAGCACATGCAGATAGCAGATAAATCCATAGTGGTAATAAGCAATTGTGAATGGGACACTTATTGTGTGTCTTCTTCTTATCATCTGGCACCTTTAAAATATCCATGTTTAACTTTTGTCTCAGGGTTGTTGAAGGCACAATATCATTCACGTGCACGTACTGGACGCCATCAAACATGACTGTACCACTCAAAGTGATCTGCTGAAATTGTTGCCCTTTCTCCTCAAGATACAAACGAGCAGAAATGATCATGTCTTCAATGGAGAAATTGAAATTAAACATGAATGAGATTTCATGATGGCGATGATGCTGTTGAACTTTATAAAGGAAGTTAAACAACTTTTCATTTGGGGTTTCTTGAAGGCCACCATCAGACTCAACCTCAATCCCGAAAGGTTCCATCTACAAGCCAAGAAATATGTCAGGTCAATGAAAGTTGTGTGTAAGATAATAAAGGATTAGGCAAGATCAATATAACGTGATAAGCATTGGAGAAATCTCATTGACATCTCTAGTTGCGTTGTAGTAGTTTGATGAAATATTAGTGAGAAAATGAATTGCAAAAAAAAATGTGCCAAAATCACTGTAACGTGATACGTATGGGAGAATTCCCAACAAGGAGCCCTCTCTTCACGTTATAGTGATTTGATGCAATATTTCAAAGGCAATGATGATTGTAAGAAAAATCACTACAAGAACAACAGTACGACAAATCACTAACGTGATATGGGTGGGAGAGTTCTCACCGACTCCCCTCTTCGCGCTGTAGTAATTCGATCAAATATTTGTAAGAAAAAAATCAATTTCTTAAAAATCTAAACGACGAAATCTTTGAAAAAGCAAAAAAAAGAATGGTAGTAGGACAAATCACTATAACGCGATATGCTTGAGAGAGTTCGCACCCGAGACCTCTTCTCGTGTTGTAGTGATTTCAAGAAATTTATGCAAGCAAATTACCATTGTGGGCAAAATCACTACAACGCAATATGGGTACGTTAGTTCTCACCGAGATCCCTCTTCGCGTTGTAGTGATTTGATGAAATATTTGTGAGAAATAAATTAAATTCTTAAAAATCTAAAAGCAGTAATCTTTGATGGAATATTTACAAAACAATTATACAACTTCGACAAAATTGAAACACGAAAACATTTGAAAACATACCATGAAATTCACTGGGAGAGCAAGAAGCAACCAACGAAATTGACTGTAGGAGAGCAAGATGCAACTTGAAGGTGTGATGACTACGAGAAAAATTGCACAAGAGCAAGAAGCAATGAATAATGAATGTTGGTCCACGGAAACTAACGGTCTCTGTACACGTGGCAGACATGCATGATGGCACACCACGTGCTCTGTGCACGTATGATGACACGTGTTAAAAATTGATTGATCGTAATCATCCTGAGTATGACCCCGCATCCTCCTTCGCACGTGTTGACATGCCCTTTTGCATGTGCGTCGTGCTTGTCCTCGGTAAATGTGGTACTCATCCTCGATAAATGTCAAGTGTCCTTATCTTTTGCTCCCGTTTCATTCTATCTCCTTCAGTTGCGTGTATTCCTCTGTGTCGTGCCTCATCTATGCCATCTCTGCGATTTATCAAGCAAGCGTCCCATCACTTCAACATTTTCCTTGCATAATTATTTTGTGAGTTATCAAGTAATCAACTGGTCTTAAATGTTATATTCAATCATATATATCATGTTTTACCTACGTTCATTAGATATTGGGTCAAACAAAAGGCAATGTGTGACAAATCACCACGACGCGAAGAATGAATTTTTCTGATGTAGCCAAGCGCGTAATAGTTTTTTGGACATACTTTCTTGTCCTATACATTGTTCTATGTCGTGTATGTTATCTATGACTTATTTCCATGACCTACTTTGTGAAATGAAATGCTCTGTGCAAGAAATCACTACTACAACGCGAGGAGGGTGTGACGATTAGGTCTGATGTGCATGTATCACGTTGTAGTGATTTGGACCTATTTTATCGTCATAGGTGTTGTTAGGTGTATTGTTCTTGTGTTATTTTGTCAAATGAAAGGGTCTCTTTGAGAAATCAATATACAACGCGAGGAGTTGATGTAGATTTTGTCTGAAGTACCCATATCGCATTGTAGTGATTTGAAGCTAATTTGTTATCAAAGTTAACTTTTTCAATAGTTTTTGTATTATTGTCCTATGTAGTTATTGAGAGAAACTTATCATGTAACATTATGACTATTTTCAGATGGCGCGTATGAAGAAGACCGCAAGGCTCTCATCTACAGATGATCCTCAATTAGATAGAGAAGCTAGTTTGGGAAAGAAAATGTCTGCACTGTGCTCAATGAGGAGACGCAGGTACAACCAACATAGATCCGTCCTTCTTGAACTAAGGAAGGTGGAGAAACATATACATTGCATGATTCCAAAGTTGCCATTCCAGCGCATAGTCCGGTCTACATGCGAGAATTTTGGCATTAATATGCGTTGGCAGGCCTCTGCCCTAGGATGTTTGCAAGAGGCTGCGGAAGACTGGCTTGTCGAATTTTTTCAAGATAGCTATGTCCTTGCTGTGCATGCACATAGAATCACTATGATGCCAAAAGGCATGAACTCGCTTCGTTTGCTCAAGTTCAGATATGACCGTACGCTGGAGCCCATCCTACTTAGTGACAAGAGAATGAAAGGAATTTTGGAAATCCCTCCTTTGATGAAGAAAGTTAAGATAATAGAAGTGACAGAGTCTAGTCATTCATGTGACACAAGGCTCAACGTAAGGCTCAATGCACAAAGGATTGGTGACCAAGCCAGGATGCAGGAGCTCTAAGAATTGCGGTTGAAGAAAGCGACTATTCAGGAAATGCATAAGTCGAATGTGAGAGCTTTGAGTTATTCTGTCCCCTCGTTTCACGTTAGACTTCCAGTGTGAGACACTAGGCAATTTTTCCCTTTCGCTCGATGCGGAGGAGATTGATGTTTTATTCAATGTTTTAAGGGAGTTCAACGATAGAATTATCATAGCAGTTCTAAGGTTTACTATGTCCTTTTCATCATCTTGATTATAAAGTGGGTTGCTTGTCCAAAGTAACTAATATAATGTAATTTTCTTGTGCAGCTTGGTTATATCAAATCTCCCATTTGATGTTCAAAATCGTGTATATATTATAGATTCCCTTCTTTCCTCGGTTCTTACTGCACAACATACTTCATTGGTTAATGTATGTCTGTGGTTTAGTTCGATAAATTTTGATGTAGCTCAAAAAATTCTAATGGCATACAATGAAGAGTAAGTGACATGCAATCTCATTTATAGTCTTAGTATTGTGACCTAAATTTACTATATATTTTTTATGTTACTTCTGATACTCCTAATTGCATGTTGTAGTTCACACTGGAGTTTGATCCTTTACGATATGGAATCCAAGACTTGTTACTTGGCCAAATCAGGTGAAGAATTCCATGTCACCGTGGTGAGCGTCCCAAAGAGCAACCAACCCAAGAGCATCCCGAAGAGCAAGCACCCCCTCAACAACAAGCCTCATCACCCCCTCAACACAACAACAAGAATTATCCCACACACAATAGCACGCTTCGTAGGAAAAAATAAGAACATATCAATATTTTAAATATCCAATAAGAAAATGTAAAATATTTGTCTTAGTTTCTATTGCTCTGAGAAATACAAAATGTTGTCATGATTGATGTAACTATATGCTGTCAAAAATACATTTATCCCCATTTATCTCTATGTGATGATCGTTTGCACCATGAAAACTTGCTTCCTTATAATGTCTACATTGAATGGTCCTGTCTTTTCTCCTTGGTACCTATTTCCAAAATCAAAGTAATGTATATAAGTAATAATGATTATGGCGTAGTTTTGGAATGAATACTTTTTTGAGGTTAGATTGAATAACATACCTTATGGTCGTTGCACTTAGTAATCCAATACCATGTGGTGACCTAATCACCTCAATGCCCAAGAAATATCTGAGCTCCCCCAGATCCTTCATCTCGAACTTATGTCTAAGAAAGATCTTTACATCAAAGATCTCTGCATCATGTCCCCCGTAATGATCAAGTCATCTACATAGATGACAACAAGCACAACCCCTCTATCACCATATCTCACATACAGTGAGAAATCTGCATTGGCTACATGAAAGCCAATAGTGACAAGATATTCAGAAATCTTGTCAAACCATGCTCTTGGTGCTTGTTTTAAGCCATACAAGGCTTTCTTCAACCTGCAAACATGCTCAGGGTGACTCACATCCTCATATCCAGGTGGCTGCAACATATACACCTCTTCCTGCAAATCCCCATGCAAGAATGCATTCTTTACATCCATCTGATGTAAAGACCATTGCTTTGACGCAGCCACTGCTATCACAACTCTCACTGTTGCCATCTTAGCAAGCAATTGGGCTGAAAGTTTCCTCATAATCAATGCCATATGTCTGCGCATATCCTTTGGCTACCAATCTAGCCTTGTACCTGTTTATGCTTCCATCACTGTTATGTTTAACTTTGTACACCCACTTGCATCCAATGGCTTTCTTACCTTCAGGCAATTGCACTAAATCCCAAGTCTCATTTTTTTTCCATAGAGTGCATTCATCTCCTCATCCATAGCTTTCTCCCAATACACATTTCCAACAGCCTCATCAATGCATGTCGGCTCAACAACCTGCACAACCTTTGCCATATATGCATAGTGATGTGCCACATAACCATCATAGGTAAATCTCTGCACATGATTTTTCACTCTCCTAGATCTTCGCAGCTTTTCATTCATGGCTTCCATAGCCTTCTTTACACCAGGTGTTCTCATAGCTGGGATCCCAAGCTCCTCATCAAGGCTTATATCTGAGCCACTAGACTCTCCATCAACATGAGAATGCCCTGTAGAAATGTCAGGCGAACAAATTCTCAGAACAATCCTCATCCCTTCATGATGGAATTCTTGACGTTGCAGCAGTTTTCTCTCCATGCTCCTCTCCTTGTTGATTCAATCCATACGGACTGATTATGAAACATATTAGTAAAATTAAAGATGGTTTTGTGGTTTTACAAACCCACTAATGGTTTTCTCCCTTGCTTTACCCTTTGGACAATAGATTGATTATCCTTTGGACAATAGATTGATTATCCTTTGGACAATAGATTGATTATCCTTGCTTTACCCTTTGGACAATAGATTGATTAAAAACAAAGTCTTTTTTCAACCATACATAAACATAAATCCATAAAGGTGTTCTTCTTTAATTAAAATTCAAAAAATTTACCAAAATCACATGTTCCTTGGTCTCTTTCACCTCTTTGTCCATAAGTCTTTGATAGCCTTCAAGAAGATTAAATTAAACCAAAACTTTGATACTACTGTCACGGGACTTTTTTTTACTTCTTGAAGAAATAATTAAAAACTCATAAAATATATCAAAATTAAAATAAAGACTTGAATTAAAATTGATGAATAAATAATTAAGCATAACATAAGACAAAAGAATTAAAATAACATCACCATCAAGACAAGATTGGGTACAATCTCCCGACATGAATATTTCAAAAAAATATTCATAAAAATAACCCAAGGAACTAAGAATAGATGAACGTACAAATTGGGCTTGCTTTTTTCACTTTTGGGGTATTGCTTTACAAATTTTAAATCATATCAAAATCCTTAAGTTTTGTACATATAAAAACTTTTGTCTAAATAAAATTACTAGTAAGCCTTGTTACATAAAATAACTTTATGCACATTTGCACATATATTAATTTTGTGCTCACTTGCACATTCCATTAAGCTGAATCTTGTAACAAACAATGCAACAAGAAATCTACATGCCTCAAAATTTCCTTTACAAATGGACATGAAAGTGTTCTCTCATTTTTGCACCTGTTCACGAGGCATGGTTTGGAGCAATACATTAAGTAGTATGACTATCTCCTTGCCTTATTACGAAACATATAAGAAGAAGACTCGTCAACCTTACCTCCTTGCCTTATTATGCAAAGAACATGGAAAAAGATGAAATCTAGTCAAATGGAGAGCCCTTGTGTGATGATTTCAAACTTTTGTTTAATTTTTAATTTATAGTTATGATGGATTTCCTTTTTCAAGGGACTACTCTTTCTCTAATACATACACAAGAGAAACTTGTTATTTTTTTCGATTTTAGGAACTGTCATGTGATTTTGATAAAACTCCAAATAAATGAATGACAAACTTGTTTATTTGGCTTCATTTAAAAAAGTGACCTAGATGTAACATACAATATATTATCCACTTTGTTTGCAATAGTGTTAAAGTTTAGATTTACTTATAGTTATCACAATAGATATTTACGAGCGAGGCACTATTTTTCTGTGGAAATCTACGTCAACATCATTAAAGAGCTTAGTAAGTATCTACACAATTATTTATAAGCCTTGCAATAGATATTGGGTTATATCAAAATGTATGATATGAAACACCACCACCTTGCACACCACACAATCACCCCCTTTTGCAAATTTTGCGGAACGGACCCCTTTATCTCAAGATGGACGGTTCCGATGCATCCCAGATCGACGGACTGGATGTCTCCAAAATGGGCTGAAGCGGATCTAGGTGGCCGAACACTCAATCGTGGCGATTAGCCCGGCCACGATGCTTTCAACACAGACAGCTCAAATTTTCAGCAAACTAACAGCAGCCATCATCCCATGACGAAGCCTTCCTGCACGCGATGAGGCATGCAGAAGATGGCCCCTACGTTTCAATCGCTGTGCCTTTAACTGACTCTCAGCAGATTTTGTGCAGCTCTATATGCACAATCTAAGGCATTGGTTCAATGACATGAAGGCTCATTCTCACGCCACACATGGCGGGTTGTCAACAATAAAATTAGCAAAACTCATTAATGGTGTCGATTGTGTGAAAGTGCAGTGGTTAGAATGGGTTCGACAGTCCCAAGGTTGTGTGTTAGAATCTCCCTGTGCTAGGGATGGCACTTGTGTGTGGGTGATAAAGTCTGTCCTTTCAGCCAAGTTCAACAATTTTTTTTTTAAAAAAAAACTCATTAATGGTATGTTAAGATTTCTCTGCAATCATCAATGCTAATTTGAGATGGATTAAAGGAATCCACATTATGTGGAGAAGGGCATAGATAAAAGGAAAACATGGATGGGTTGATGACTTACATGGCAGTATGTGGGTGGAGAACTCTTCCTGCGAGTAAGAATACAAAGCTTTACGTTTAAAGAATCTCCTGCGTGAGTGATGGCACTTGTGTGGGCGGGTGTGGGGGTCCGGGGATAATGTGTGTACTTTCTACTTTCCAGCCAAGTTCAACAGAAAAAAAACTCATTGATGGTATGTTAAGATTCCTTTGCAATCATCAATGCTAATTTGAGATGGATGACAGGAATCCACATTAGGTGGAGAAGGGCATCGATGATGACTTACATGGCAGTATGTGGGTGGTGAACTGGTCCTGTGAATAAGCATACAAATGTTTTTAAGCTTTAGGTTTAAAGAAGCTTCTCTTGTTTTAGAGATAAGCAATGTTAAGCCTTCAAGAGCAGCTTACGGGCTCTTGGCTGAACCTTTTCTGTTTGCACAACAAAGCACAGACCACTATCTCCTACCAGCTTCTGCATGGCATTTGCCATGACATATTTGCCACCCTAAACACCACCATTTGTAACCTCCTTAATCTCTGACGACATACCATTCATGGGCTCAGAGTAAGTATCTGCCTGGTCCCAAAATGCTTTCTTCTTAACATCATCTTCTTGCATCATTTGCCCATACTCTGTGTGATTATAATGGCCATGGAAGTCCAGCTGTATACTCTCCTTGTCAAAAAGGTCCTCTATGATATTCAAGCTGCTGGAATCACTCGTGTATACAAACCTGGCCTTCCGATAAGTGTTTGGATCAATGAAAGGTTTCCATAGCTGCAAAATTCAAGCAATCTAGTTATCATCACATGAAAATGGCAGCTCTCAAAAAGAGTCCAAACAAACAAAAAAACCTTTTTGCATTTGAGCAGTTCTACCTTCCAAGTATACTCAAATAACTTGGGTGCATTTAGCATGATGCCCAAAGCAAGCCTCTCTGGATAGTGGTTTTGCAAAATGTGTGCCGTTTCCCGCACTTTCTGATTGGAGAGGATTTGGAGAGTGACCAGCCCTCAAAATCAATTATAAACAAGAGTTGATCTTGATCTGGGGGCAAATGGAAGGTAGCATCCTCCATTGTGTAAACCAGATGTCGCAATTGCCCATCATGTGAGCTCGTATTCTGCAGCACAAAAGCTCAGGGGAGTTATCATGCATTATAATCACAAACTTGAGAAACTCCCAACACATCTGCAAAAAGGACCTGATTTCTGGGGATCATTATGATCACTGGCCTCCCGAGCTTATTGGTGAAATTACCTCTATACATCTTTCCTGTTTCAAATTCCACTGCAACTTCTTCCTGAAATACCAAACAAAATAATAATGGCAATGTTTTTATCAACGGTGTACGTGAAAAGAAACAAGGGAGAAGAGAGCTTGAGCTCTTGCAAGCGCACACACACTCACAAAACCCTAAAAGAGAACACACAAGGTGAGAGGCTAAAAATCTTCTTCTTCTTCACACAACACTCAACACACCATATAAAAAGATAAGAGTACACACAAAATGAAAAGGTACTCAACCAAATACATACTAGGGTTTTCTATAGTGTGAACCCAACTAAATGAGTTGGCGCTATAACTATGCCAGTCTCTAGAATGGCTGTCACACAGCCTGTCATCCCACTGGCCGCATATCACCCATGATCTCACCAACCATGCCAGTGGTGTAAGTGTGGGGCCTATCTCCCAGGCCGGTCATCAATGTCCACCGCCTCACTAGATGAGCTCGAAATCTCAACACTCCCCCTCGAGCTCAACTCCATCTCATGTACACCAAGCGAAGCCCTGAATCTGCGGAGCTTCTCTTTACCCAATGCTTTGGTGAAGATGTCAACGACCTGATCCTGTGTGCTCACATAAACAAGGTCAACGTCTCCTGCCAAAACCTTCTCTCTGACAAAATGGTAGTGGACCTCTATATGCTTCGTGCGAGCATGAAAAATTGGGTTCCTGGCCAACTGTATACTGCTAATGTTGTCACAAAAAATGACAACTAGTCTATCCACTGATAGACCCAAATCTACAAGTAGCTTTCTCAACCAAGCTACCTCATATGCTGCCATAGCAGCACCTCTGTACTTGGCCTCTGTACTGGATAGAGCAACCGTAGGCTGCTTCTTGCTGCTCCAAGTCACAGCAGCACTTCCCAAAGAAAACACGAAGCCACTAGTAGATCTTCTATCTGAGACACTACCAGCCTAATCAGCATCTGTGTACCCATGTACACATATCTTTGTCTCAGTTTCATAAAATAGTCCACAATGCAAAGTAGACCTCACATACCTCAGTATGCGTCTCAATGCATCCAAATGCGGCTTCCGAGGAACCTGCATAAACTGACTCACCAACCCAACAACATAGCTCAAATCTGGCCTGGTGATCGTCATGTAGATCAAGCTTCCTACTATGCGCCTATACATAATAGAATCCCCCAAAATCTCTCCTGAATCTGCACTCAACTTGCCGTTCTGATCCAATAGCACTGAGATAGGCTTACAGCCTGTCATACTATACTTGGACAACATGTCCAAGTCATACTGTCTCTGTAGTAATCCAATGCCATGTGGTGACCTAATCACCTCAATGCCCAAGAAATATCTGAGCTCCCCCAGATCCTTCATCTCAAACTTCTGTCTAAGCAAGATCTTTACATCAAAGATCTCTGCATCATGGTCCCCCGTCATCTACATAGATGACAACAAGCACAACCCCTCTATCACTCTGTCTCACATACAGCAAGAAATCTACATTGGCTACATGAAAGCCAATAGTGACAAGGTATTCAGAAATCTTATCAGACCATGCTCTTGGTGCTTGTTTTAAGCCATACAAGGCTTTCTTCAATCTGCAAACATGCTCAGAGTGACCCACATCCTCATAACCACGTGGCTACAACATATACACCTCTTCCTACAAATCCCCATGCAAGAATGCATTCTTTACATCCATCTGATGTAAAGACCATTGCTTTGACGCAGCCACTGCTATCACAACTCTCACTGTTGCCATCTTGGCAACTGGGCTGAAAGTTTCCTCATAATCAATGCCATATGTCTGCGCATATCCTTTGGCTACCAATCTAGCCTTGTACCTGCTTATGCTTTCATCACTGTTATGTTTTACTTTGTACACCCACTTGCATCCAATGGCTTTCTTGCCTTAAGCAATTGCACTAAATCCCAAGTCTCATTTCCATATAGTGCATCCATCTCCTCATCCATAGCTTTCTCCCAACACACATTTTCAACAGCCTCATCAATGCATGTGGACTCTACAACCTGTACAACTTTTGCCATGTATGCATAGTGATGTGCCACATAACCATCATAGGTAAACCTCTGCACAGGATTCTTCACTCTCCCAGATCTTCGTAGCTTTGCATTCATGGCTTCCATAGCCTTCTTTACACCAGGTGTTCTCATAGCTGGTATCCCAAGATCCTCATTAAGGCTCATCTTTGAGCCACTAGACTCTCCATCAACATGAGAATGCCCTGCAGAAATGTCAGGCATACTAAGGGGCTCAATCACTTTCTCTTTGCCTTTATGTGATGTACTAATCACATTTGCAGGACTGGTATTATGACGCAGCCTGCCACTCCATGGTCTATCAACTGAACCACTAGATGAGGACTCTCCTGGTCCACTCAAAGACTGTGATTGCTGACTTATATTCTGTGTAACCACATTTCCACTCACATCAGCCCCAACGGCTTCTTTTTCAGCAGCATACCAGCTGCTCATCTCATCAAAAACAACATCCCTGCTTACCCTCAACTCACGTGTAGCAGGGTTATAACACCTGTATCTCTTTTGCTCAAGGAAATACCCAATAAACACACATTTTTCAGCTTTTGGATCTAGCTTAGTTCTCAGCTCATCTGGCACATGCACATATGCAATGCATCCAAAGACTTTCAGATGAGATAAATCAGGTTTTCTACCAGTAAACCTCTCCTCTCGAGTTACATCATGTATGGCTGCAGTTGGAGTCCTGTTCATGATGTAAACTGCTGTAGAAACAACCTCAGTCCAATAGCTATGCGGCATATTCTTCTCTCCCATCAATGCTCGCGCAATCTCAACAATGTGCCTGTTTTTCTGCTCAGTAACTCCATTTTATTGCGGAGTGTATCTGCATGTAAACTGTCTCCGAAGAGAACTCATTGGAGAAGTACTCTCCCCCTCCATCTGACCTTAGGCACTTTACATATTTCCCTGTTTGCTTTTCAACCATAACTCTGAAATTCTCAAAATGAGTGAACACCTCACCCTTCTCCTTCATGAAGTATACCCACACTTTTCTTGTGTGGTCACAAGAAAAGTGTGGGTATAATGTGTGGTCACAAGAAAAGTGTGGTCATCAATAAATGTCACATAATACCTGCAGCCTCCCATAGACATGGTCTTCATAGGACCCCATACATCTGAATGCACAACATCTAGTGCATTTCTGCTCACATTTCAGTCACGTGGAAATACATGCTTTGTTTGCTTTCCAAATTGGCATGCTTCACATATTTTCTGCATACCTTCAACTTTAAACTTTGGCAGTGCTGTCACAATTCGTTTAGTCTGCATAGACTTCATTCTCTGCACATTCACATGTCCAATTCTTTTATGCCAAATGTCTGTGTCTGCAACAATTCGTGAACCATTTGCAAACATCGCAGCACTCACTTAAGACATGTTAACATTCAATGTAAACATCTGCTCACTCTGTTGTCTTTTGCAACCAACCTGCACTTGTCTTTAAAGTCTTCAACATAACAACCACCATCAGGGTTAAACCGAATCTGCAAACCGTGCTCAATCATCTGGCCAACTGAAACCAGATTCTTTGTTATGTTCGGAACATGAAGTACATATGCAAGGTACTTCACTTTGCCATCCTGCATAGACAATGGCACATCTCCAACATGGGCAATTGGATGAGCAGTGTCATCCCCTGTTTCCACAAAACCTGGTCTTTCAAGGTTTTTCATCTCCTTGAACCACTCCCCATGACTCGTCATGTGATTCGAGGCACCTGAATCAACGTACCATACATCATCTTTATGTGCTGCTTCAACATTTTTAGACATGGCATTAACGACATAACAAACAACCTTTCATTATCCTCATTGTTTTTGCTCGAGGATACGTAGTTGTTTTGCTGTAATTTTCCATTTTGCATGTCAGCCTGCTTCTTATAACAATCTACCTGCACATGTCCAGGCTTACCACAATAAAAGCATCCACGTGTATCATTATACTGCCTTTGCCAATTTCCACGACCTCTTTGACTCCCCCTGCCTCTGAATTGGCCTCTGCGTGTTGTTGTTGTTGTGAATTCTGGGACTGTTGTTGTTGCTGCTACCGGCCATAATTCTGATTACCTGTTCGACCACCTCCTTGGCCACGTCCACGGCCTCCTCTACCTCGTCCTCTTCCTGAACTTGTGTAGAAGGCCTGTTGCTCAGAACTGTTTTTGTTTTGTGAAGACTGTTGGTCTTCACCCAAGCTCTTCTCTTCTATAATCAACATAGACACCAAAGGGAATGTTTTCCTAAGTCTGAATAGATGTCTTGAACGCCTTGTATTGTGGCCCGAGACCACGTAGATAGACTTCCACCTTATCATCATCATCTACTGAAACACCAATAGATGCAAGGGATTCCACAATATCCTTGATCTTCAATCCATAGTCATTCACAGACACTCTTTTTCTCCACAGTATGAAGTTCATTGTTCAACTGTATCTTCGTGTCGTGGTATTGGTTTCAGAGTTTTACCAAGGTGTCCCACGCCTCCTTGGGGAACTTGGCATCTTGTATGTGCCCAATCATGGTGTCCTGTATACTGATAGAGAGCCAATACATAACTTTTCTGGCTCCTTGGTTCCAATCCTTGAAGTCTTTCACATTTGCAGCAGTCGGATTGATCTCTAGTATCTCCGGTGCCTCTTTTCATACTCACCTTCTATGTAGTCCCAGTAACCCTTTCCCATCAGGAAATTTATCAACCTGAACCTCGAAGCATGAAATTTGTTCTTATCAAGCTTCTCAACAACAATCTGATTTATTCCATCATTTGACATCTTGCCAGACACACAAATTTACGAGAAACAGCACTCTGGTAAACTGCTGTATTTTCTGCAACGGTACTGTACTACACTCAAATGTCACAACCAGTGACCTCAATGTGCATACATACACTGTAACGGGAGGCGGACGCGTGTATTGGAATCGTATAAATGTGAACAAGATTCTGAGCACTTAACACTTAAGCATTACAACCACAAAGCTGGAAATGACAGTACACCACATAAAGGGGCCGATAATAGACTGACCCCCCACCCTTTAGGTTATATTACCAAAAGAGTCTGCAAAGTACAAGATTACGGTGCTTGGGGATTCACCACCAGCCTGCACCTGATTCTTCCAAATACATTATGAATGAATACATTTCAAACAAGAGAATCTGTAGGTACATCCGCCCTACACACAAGTACATCCGCCCTGCACAAGCCTCTTCACAGGTACATCCGCCCTGCACAAGAGTATCACAATCCTCACAGGTACTCCGCCCTGCACAAGACGTAGATGGATCTTTAGGCCCTGTTTCCACGCGAGAAACTGATCCAGAAACCTGTGTTCTCCGCGAGCAAGTGTCCCCAATGCTTGCCCTGAGCACCTGCTATACCAGGAATCCTTGAGACACATCCATGCTCACATATTCCATTGCTGTCCGGCCTATTTTGTGCAATAACCAGTCCAAAACATTAACTTTCTGTCGCGAGAAATCCACCTGTAAAGGGTCCTACAGCCCTGTGGAGGTCCCTAGAGCTGTCCTGTACTGTCTAAGTTGACTTTGGACACCTGTAACCAGCCCAAAACTCGCAATAACCAGAAATTGCAGGTCTGTAATTTACCAACCAGCTCTTTAGAAGAGTGTGGGGATCGTTGTCCAAGCTTGTGTGAGTCCGGGAAGCAAGCAACCAGCCCTGTAGCAACTCCCAAAGCTCCAACCAGCTCTCCAATATGTTGAATAATGAGTAAAACAGCCCAAAAGGGCCTCTTGAGGGAGGCGCCTTTTTCAGGTGCCACCTCAGGGGCTTGGTGGGTACACATGCTGGCTCACATGTGTCCCCATAAGGTGTCCAGGTAGGTGTCCAGCCCATAGTGCTCCATTTGTCCTGTTTCTATAAGTTTAGGTCCAACCAAATGGGAAATGGCCATAAGCTGTCCGGACTTCATTGATTTTGGTCCAACCAAATGCGAACACATTATAAGTTGTCCGGCCACTTATTAATGAGTGTGGACCTGCAAACCAATAAACCTTAGTAGTAAATGAAGTAAGCTGTAAATTGAGTGTGGACGCACTTACCACCTGCAAAACCCATAAGCCCACAGTTTTAGGCCCAAACAGGAGTGCACACACGTGTCCACAAGGTGCCCGGGCATCCCCGGTCCCTCGGACTTCACAAGCCAAAATAACAAGCATTGTCCAGGCAGCAAGACAATGTCACACAAAGTAAAATAAAGTTATAGCATGCATCATTTATGCATTGTGCACATGTAAACTTGGAGAACCACCTATCATCATTCTTGTACTTGAAAATATTCCGCCTGCCATCATAACACCCCATGTGTGCATGGCCGGAATCCACACGGGCACCGCCCGAAAGTCCACAAATGTCCTGCCATGTCCTTGGACTCATATGCATCCACTCATATGATCCACACACATGCCCAGGTATAATACATACATGCATCCGCATGTTTCTAGGCCTGACACGCATCCGCATGTCCCTAGAATATAGGGGTTTGTGACATTCCCCCAGGTGCTTTATGTCGGTCAAACTTGACCTTTTGACATACCATACATTCACGTACATATGCTTCAATATCCTTGCGAATATCTGGCCAAAGGAAATACCTCTCCAAAGCTTGTGCTGTGGCCAAAATGCCTCTATGACCTGCATATGGAGGAGCATGGCACTCATCCATAACCTTATGGCGAAGGTTCTTTACCACACCCATACGATTTTGCATCATGAGATATCCATCTCTTATGACATAAGATGGGACAGCAATACCCTCTTGCAAATCAGCCCATTCATGTGCAAAATCCTCATCCAGATGATACGTATTACGCATATCCGATAAGTCCTCATGGTATGCAACTGTAATAGCATGAACCTGTGGTCGTCTAGATAAGGCATCTGCCACCACATTCTTTTTCCCTGGAGTGTGTAAAATCTGAAAATGAAACATTGAGAGGAAATTTGCCCATCTCATATGCTTCTCTGAGAGCTTACTTTGAGTCAAAAAGTATCTCAAACTTTGATGATCAGTTTTGACCATAAAATCAGCCCCTAAAGGTTAGTGTTTCCAAATAGTAAGGGCATGAATTACAGCCAACAACTCCTTCTCATAAACCTGTAAGTGAAGCTCTGCATGTTGCAAGCGTCTGCTCTCATAGGCAATGGCATGTCCTTCTTGGTTCAAAACAGCACCTATGCAGTCCTCACATGCATCACATTCCACCACAAAAGGTTTGTGCAAATCCGGAATAATGAGTACAGGTCCCGAGATGATTGCACTCTTCAACTTTTGAAAGGCATTTCTCTCTTCTTGTGTCCATTTAAAGATTGCTTTCTTCTTCGTTAACTCATGTAACGGAGCGGCAATGAAAGCAAAATGCTTGACGAACCTCTTGTAGTAAGCACATAAACCAAGGAAGCTCCTCACTTCATGGACTGATTTCAACTGTGGCCATTCTTGCATGGCTTGTATCTTTGCGGGATCCATGTGCACACCATCCTTTGATACAATGTGACCAAGATAGTGAATCTCTGGGAGGAAGAATTCACTCTTTTTGGCATTTATGTAGAGCTGATTTTCCTTAAGCTCTTTAAACACAATAGCTAGGTGCTCACGATGTTGGGCTTCATTCTTTGAGAATACAATAATGTCATCAAAGAATATACTCGTGAACTTTCTATGCTTTCTGAACACCCTGTCCATCATCCTGTTGAAGGTAGCTGGTGCATTTGTAAGACCAAAAGGCACCACCAAAAACTCATAAAGACCAAAGGCTGTCCTAAATGCAGTCTTGTGTACATCTTGAGGTGCCACTCTCACTCGATGATACCCACTCTTGAGGTCTACTCGGCTGAAACATGCCGAACCTTCAAGCTTGTCCAAGATGTCATCAATGCGTGGAATCGGAAACCGATTCTTGATGGTTATCTTATTGAGGGCACGGTAATCAACACACATCCTGTAAGTACCATCCTTCTTTTGAACAAGAAGTACCGGCGAGCAATATGGCGAGGAACTAGGCCGAATCAAACCCTTTTCCAAAAGTTCATTCACCTGTGCCATAATCTCTTCTTGTTGACTAGCACTCACCCTGTATGGTGGCCTATTAGGTGGAGAGCTACCGGGAATTAGATCTATGCAATGATCTTCCGGCCTCTCGGGTGGCAACCTTGCTGGCAAAGCATTCGCAAAACAATCTTTGAACTCATTCAAAAAGTTAAGCTTGTCTTGATCTAATGTACTAACATCAACACTAGAATGTTCAATGGTATCACGTACAAAAACCAAGTAAGAACAAGCTGATTTCTTTATTGCCTTATTAATTTGTACATGGCTTACAAGAGGTATGGTACTTCCAGTAGTACCAGCATCTATAGAGTGCTCACGGCCTCTATGTACAAAGCTGATTTTCTTCTCTTTGTAAGCCTTAATAGGCTCTAAACGGTGATGCCAGGGCATCCCCAACAAAACATCACAACCTGTAAGAGGAGCCACTAAAAAGCTCTCATGGTCGAGGTAGTCCTATATATGTACACGGAGCTTACCAATGACCGGAGTTAAATCAACCTGTTTGCCCTCAAAGACGGCATTTGCATTCATTTGCATTCCCATGTCTTCCACATTGAGACCTATGGCGGCAGCCATCTGTACGGATATAAAGTTATCTATGGAAGCATCATCAAAAAGAAACAAAGCGGGCTGATCCTTCAATTTGCCCCAAGCCTTGCATATGACTCTACTCTTGGGCTCATGCCCTGTATTACCCTGCACATCGGGTACAACATTCACAAGAGGCTTTTCCACATTAGGCTCAGCATTCTTAGGATTCTGTGGGCATTTAGGATATATATGATCTTTACTGCCACACTTAAAGCATTTTCCAGCCTTCCTGTACTCTTCCAATTGCTGTTTTGAGAGCCCAAAATTGTGGCGTTTACCCCCCGGCTTCTTTTCGGAGTCATCCTTTGCATCTCGGCCATCTTTGGGAGCATTCTTAGGTGGTTGTCCACCCTTTCTGGTCATAACCAGCCCTGAATTTGCTCTTGTTTTGACCTGCAAATGGCTTATTTGTGGGTGCTTTCATGTGCAAGTTCTCCGCAATCATGGCTGAGTGTATAAGCTCTTGTATGGTCTTATTTGGGTACACTCCCAAGCTTTGTTGGATGATGTGATGGAGCCCCGATTCAAACTTTCTCTTCTTCTCATCCTCTCCAATCTTCATGAAGGGAGTAACCTTGAGAAGGACTTTCCAAAACTTTGCTATGTATGAAGCAACGGACTCTCCCTCATCTTGGGACAGCCAATCCCACTCCTTGCGTACATCCTTTGCAAAGTTTGGTGGTAAGAATTGATCATAAAACTGAATTTTGAAAGAAGACCAAGTTGAGGCAGCACTTCCATCAAGTATTTTTGCAAGCCACCAATCACTTGCCGTATCCTTGAGATGCATTCCCACATGCCTGAGCATAGACTTTTCCGAAAAGTCTTCATTGCAAAAAGCTATCTCAAACTGTCTAATGAAAGCAAGTGCTTTGGTAGAGTCCATCCGTCCCTGAAAGTTTTCAAACTTTACATCCTTGTCACCGGACTTGAACTCTCGAGGCTTCTTCCTTCTATGTGCATCCCTATGTACATCCTGTTCATCTCCATGGTGATGATGCCGCGATGAAGATTCACGATCCCTCTTCGTTCTCTCTTGAGCCACACTCTCCGAATGAGTGGAAAGCTCAACACGAGAACGGATATGTCTTCTTGGAGCAAAGCGGGAATGAGTAGAGGATCCCTCATCCTTACTCTTCTCTTGACCTGCATCAAGCCTAGCACCAGGGACTCTTGTCCTTTCAGCGTTTGGCACTTGCTGTGCTCTTCCTGCTTGTTGTGCATCATGTGCACCACCACGGGCAGCCATGAGGGGTGGCTTCTTGAAAGTCAATCTACCATCTGCTTCGGTGTATACATCACCCTTAACCATTAGGTATGTGTTAACCCATGGCGGACATGGCGACGTACTATATTTTACGTCATTAATTTAAATATTCTGAGTCATGGGCCGGGCTTGTCGGCACCATATGTTAAGGATGAAGGGATTGGGTGATCGCCGATGAGAGGCGCACCTTGGATATCAGTAGGATAAGGGTTAGGGTCGGCCGGCCATGTATGGGCGCCCAAGTGTGAACGGCCAAGTCACCTATATGAGTCAAATGTAACCCTAAAATCCTCATTCTCATGTGTTGTGAATAGAAGAGTGCTCTTGCCTTATCTCCTTGTTTTCCTTCTCCTGCGTGTGTGAGAGAGAGAGAGAGAGAGAGTGAGAGAGCGATCGAGCGCACTGTGTAGCGGCACGGCGAGACGGCGGAGAGGCGGTAGAGCGGCGACGGCGGCTCCTCCTTCACGGCTGCGACGCGGGAATCCTTCAAGGCAGCAGTTAAGCGGTGAGTGACACACCCTTTGGCATTCTGTTTGAGCTTCCTTCCCTGGTTGTATGCTTGTAGCCATTCGTGGCTCGTATACGGTGTCTGGCAAGTCCCCAGCTACGACCTGTGCGGCAAAAGCGCACATTTTTGGCGCCGCTGCCGGGGAGTTGCCCTGCACCAAGCTCCAGTTTGCAGCTCGACTACTGCGTGAAGTTTAATCTACACTGTAGGAAAGGCATCTGTGTTGCTGTTGAGGTGTTTCTGTGGTTTTCAATCTCTGTTTCTGCAATTTGTCTTCTGTATTCCTGTTTCTTTTGTTATATTTTCGCTCCGCGTGTGGGCGTACGTTCTGTTATCTGGTTTCTGCGTGTGAGAGGGATTTCTGAATCCCCAGATCTGTGCTGTGTGTGCGAACTGCGCTGCGGCCAAGGTTGAACCGTAAGGAAACCCTAGAAAACTTATCCCACAAAAAAAAACAGAAAATAAAAAATAAGAAAATTATAAAAAAGAAAAAAGAAAAAATTAAATTTTATTTTCAAAGAAAGAACCAAACGTGTGGAGAGGAAAGCTTTTCTAATTGGAGAAAAAATTTTTGAAAAGAAAGAACCCCAATTGACCCACGACCCACGACCCCGACCCCGGCCCCGGCCTCGGTCTCGGTCTCGGTCTCGGTCTTTTGATATATATATATAGGAGAGTGAGCCTCCATAGCTTTCTCTCAAGTGAGAGCTTATGGGAAGTCGTGCCCTATATGTAGCCCACTCCCCAAGGAGTAAAGTGAGCATGTGGGATAAAGCCCTCACCCTTTCCTCCACAAGCAAATAGGCTCTTGCCCCTTTCCCCCAAAGGAAACGGACTGTTTTGAGGACTACAAGAGCTCTGGATAGGCAAACACGGTGCTGTAAAGCACACTAGGACCCTTTAAACGATACGCTCGTTTCGAGCTATCACACGCCCTAGTCCAAGTTCGACCGTAAGTAAGGGGGTCAAAAACGGGTTAAAAACAACACAAAAACAAGTAAAAACGGGGTGCGAAACACCTAAGAAACCACTTGTGTGAGTTTCAAGGGTAGTTACCAACGCACGTAGGGTACCCACGTCACATGCATCTACGCTCTGGTCGGGTGCTAGAGCCTGAACCACTAGAAAGCGTTTCAGTCTACGCAGGCTCACACCATCCCTCCACGTTGGCATCTTGGCCTTCGGCTGGAACCCAAGGGAGTGCAACCCAAGATCCACGAATAGTGGATAGTGACTCGTCCTCTGACTCAGAAGCCATGGAAGGACACCCTACCAAGAACCCTGAGGAGACAAGCCAAAACATGCCAGTGTGGGCCCCACAGCCCGGATCTAGCATGTTTAGTCGTCTAATAGAGACCTTTAGTAGAGCTACACGCTCTGAACATGCGACAAGCGAAGTAAATGAGGAAGGAGGGGTAGTAGATTCGCCATTCACATCTTATGTAGACCCTACCCTCCCAAAGAGTGTCCATGTGGATATTCTACCCACTTCGTTCAATGAGGGCCCTACTGAGCTACCACATTCCGATGCTCCTCCTAAAGTAGAGGTCCCTAGGAGCCAATCCATAAGAAGTGACATTGCGTCCACTTCAAGAGAACCGTTTGGCACACCAAGTCTGGATGGGATATTTCTCAATGAAAATTGGGAATATGATCTACACACAGAGACTCTAACGGACCTATACACGGGTTACACATATCATGTAGGCTGGTTAGAAGTCCTACGATCTACATCTAGCGCCACTAATCTAGAGGAGCAACAACACATGATATGTGAGGTGATTCATAGAATTATCCAAATTGAGAGGCAAAATAGGGGAGTGGACCTAGTTTCCACTGGCCCTATGAGGTTTTTGGATACGGGCAAGGCCAAACAACCAACCCTATCACAATTGGAGACTCCCTCGGTGAGTCCCATAGACCCTTCATATGTTGTTTCGCCTGGAGTCTCAATGCAGGTTGAGCCCACGAGTAGTAACTTTAGTTTTCCAACCTTGGCTCAACTTTCCATTAAGGAATCCGCAATGCCTACCCCAATGATGAGCATGACAGAAAGCGCACCTGTTACCACTGTAGTTAGTACGACACCACTACCTAGTGGAACAGTACCTACAACAGTGCGTGGCAGTGCCTATCGGCCTTATGTACCTATTGCTACTCATGCTCATGTAGCTCCTACGCCTCCTAGTATGCCGATGGCGTATGCTCCAAGACTGCCTTATCACCACCCTTATCCAAGAGGAGCTAGGCCTAGCCACATATCATATCCTACGTCATTTGCCAACCTACTCAGACCAACGCCAACTCCTATCAGCCAGGCTATCCCAGAAGTGCCTCCACCAACTATGCCTGCTCACTTAGGTGATCTCGCAGCATTTGCTCAGACGATCGGACGATCCATTGCGGAAAACATGCGGGGCATGCCTGAGAGAGAACCTAGAAGCAAGGCAGTACAAGTGGCTAAGCTCACTCAAAACTTCAGTGGTAACGAGGATGTTAGGAAGCACATTGAAGTCTTTGAACACGTGTGTGATTCCTTGGAAGAGCACAATGAGCTCCATAAGTGTAAAGCCTTAGGCTTAACCTTAAGTGGGAAGGCCGGAGATTGGTATCGAACCTTAAGGGTTGAAGAGCGCACTCACTACCCCACTCTCAAGAGATTGTTCTTGAAAGAATACATACGCGAGGGTGTGCTTTGGGGGGTAGCATCTCAACTCCAAAAAGCTGAACGCGAGGAAGGGGAGTCAGTGAGAGACTTTATAAGTCGATTGAAGCATCTAAATTCTCGCTGCACTCCCGATGAACGCTTCAATAACAACCAACTCCTCGATAGATTCATCCGAGGATTGCGCCACGAGGACATTTACAATGGCCTAGTCATTAGAGGTCTTACAACGTGGGAAGCAGTCACTGCCAATGCAATCCAGTTAGAAGACAACTTGATGATTGCAGGTAAAAAGGTGTCTTCAGAAACAAAATCCGTTAGTTCGCAAGTATCTGGGCACGAGCCAATGACGGTAAAACCAATTGCCAAGGAGCCCAAGATATCTGAAATGTCTGTGACCGACCTTACTAAGGCTCTCCAAGAATACTTCAGGGGTAATCGAGCTCCTCAGAATAGCCATATGTACCCAAGGAGAGAGCAACAATGGTGTTCGGTGTGCTTAGGACCACATAGCACGAGTGAATGTCCCACATTCAGAGTCAAATTCAATGGGAATTGCAATGCATGTGGTAAGTATGGCCATCAATCTAAAGATTGCCTAACACTTAAGCGAATGTTGGCAAACCAGGCACCACTAGCTTGGTCAAACACACCTCAAGTACCCGCGCTAATGCCTGCACAACCTATCGAGCAACCATCACAGCACATAGTTCCAAGGAATCCGAATGTAGTCCAGTCTGTGCCATTACCACCGCCAGTGCTAGGACCACAACCTCCACATCCAAGGATTACCCCTGTAAACCAGATGGGTTGTGAGTCACATAGTGCATGTGGGGATTATGAAGAGGAGATAGACCCCACTGCTCCATACGGGATTGATACGTTTGAAATGATTCCCCAGTACTACATGGAGGATCATTTCGGGCAAGTCAAGCCTGTATATCAAGCGGCTGCTCTTGCCACAAGAGGGCAAAACCTTAATACCATGGCGAGGAGACCACCTCTTCAATGTTTCGAGTGTGGTGGACCGCATCGTATAGCGGAGTGCCCTAATAGGTTACAAAAGATCGCTACTCAGATGCAACCAAAACAAGCGAGCACATCGGGAATGCCGGTACTTACATACAATCGTTGTGGCATAGATCATTTGATCGCACAATGTCCACATAATCCTAATGCACCCAAGATTACGCCATTGAATTTGGTTGAGGTCACCAACCAAGCACGAGGAACCACACCCATTGTACCCGTGAATGTAGTTACACGGTCAATGCTTCAAAATCAAAACTACATTCTTGAAGAGAGGGATACTGCATCAATCGCTCAGGCAAAGAAAAAGAAAACACGGCGAAAGAGATCGCTTAATGCCACAAGCTCCAAGCCCAGTTCAAAGACTAACATAGGGACAGGAGACGACCCCGTGTATATGAATGATCCTGAAGACGATTCTGATTCAATAGAAACCATGGGGACCAAAGCCACTACCTTAAGGGAGGAACCCACACGGGAGCTCAATGAAGGGGAATCAAGCGAGTACATAAATAAGGGAAAACAGAAGGAAACTTCCTCGGCCCCACAACCAAGTCAGTTAATGCCCTCTCGACCACCCAAACTGACTGAGACTCCCCAAGACAAGCCACGTGGGCCAAAAACCCTCAAGAAAAAGATTGGAACTTACCCAAACCCAGTTGAGGAGATTGAACAAGTACAACACTTAAGGGGTTTGGTGGAAGAAACACAAAGAGAACTGGAGCCAAACCCGAGAAAAATCAAAATTCCAGACACAGTGTTTCCTACGCAAGTTCAGCCTCACCGGAACCATAAACCGTTAGCTATACCTAGTATCATTCGGGAAGAAAGTGAGGATAGGACATCTGGAAGTGGGCAAACACCCTTCTTGCTGGAAAGAATGTTTAGTGAGGGAATGCCTGACCCCATCGAAGAGGAAGTGATTCCATCTTCACCAGTCCCTAGTCAAGGGGCGATGTCTCGAAAAGTACCGTTGAATGTGTCCAAGCTAATGGATTTCATGTCCTCTGAGATCAGAACCACGATCATATCCAAATTATACGGAGATCCTGAGCTATTCTTAGCTCTTCGGGCATTTCTCAATGGAGAACTAAAGGCGGGGCTACCACAATTTGCAAATATGGATAGACCCGACACGCTTCAAGATGAAGGAGAACATTGGGATCTACAACCCAACTTTGATGAAGATTCGGTCGTGGAAATACCTGTGAACAAGTTGGGACAGTACTTTGAAGGTGACGAATCTAATGCCACCCTCCCCATTACTACCAAGGGATTAACTCTAAAGGGAATCCTTGATGGTGGTGCTGGAGTGAGCATTGTGACTAAAAACTGTTGGGAATCTATGGGAAGGCCTCACCTCGAAGTCACAAACATAGTGGTTAAGATGGCAAACGGAACCATAGCTAAACCTATTGGAATGTTAAGGGACCTTAAGATCAAGGTCCTGGGATACAAGGTAAAACATACCTTCATTGTAATGGATTTCTCCAAGCATCCTATGTCATATCAAATGATCTTAGGACGTCCTTTCATGAGGGAAGCACAAATGGTGCATGACTGGTCGAAAAACCATGTCTACCTACAATTCCAGAACTCTGTCATTCGAGTTGATCTTGAGAATGGTCGTGCACATCCTTTAGGAAGCAAGGTTATCATTGATAATCGATCGGATACCACTATTCACTCCGCCCCATTAAGGTATTGCTATACATGCAAAAAAGAGACTGATGATGGGAAAGATTCTCCTTATATGGATGTCCTACCGGGTATGACTGAGTCGGATAACGTGGATTGGGTACACCTAGCGGCAACCATAGACACATGGGGAAATAGAGGCACAAGTTGGGTAACACCTGAGGGGCAAGATATGCCACCGTTAGTGCCAATAAACATGATAGGTGTTATGCACTTGACTCCTGATGGCGAGAACGTGGCAAACTCCACCGACACTGAAAGTAGCGAAGACTCTGACCAATGCAACTCTGAGTATGAATCTCAAGAAGAAACTGACCCTGAGCCTGATGGGGAAAATGAATCAAATATTCACCCAAAGGTGGAAGCAAGGTGCTCAAGGCCTAGGACAGTGACCTCTTGCAGTTCATCCGAAAGTGAAGATCGACCAAGTGAGTCCGAATCTGATAGAAACAAAAATCAAAAACTTGGTAAGAAGAAAACGAGACATAAGCGCCAACGCTATCAAGCTAATGTACGCACTGCAATAAACAAGGAAAGATCCACTGCAGAATGGCTCAGTTATGTAGGAGCCATTGATGCTCATCGAAAGATAGCTAATAATTGGGGACAATATCTCCAAAGTGTCATGTGGTGTATTCCGCAACCTCATGACGTCGCCCAATTAGAAATCGAAGAGAAGCCGAAACTAAGTCGTACCGCAAGAAGGCGGCAAAACCAAGAGTTGGCTCAGCAACAAAAGGAAGCGGAATTGAAAGAAAAAAGCCTGGCACAACAAGAACCAGTAGACTTACACCCCGCACCCGAGCATTTCAAATCATTCACCACAGGGGAACGTAAAGTGGTCTACACAAAAGCCCAACGAACGCCTACCAATGGGAGTAGCGGTGTCTACGATGGCCCTGCGGTAGTTAAGGAGATAGACTTAGCAGATCCGGATGAGGAGTCTAAACCAGTTTATATTGCTCAAGACCTCACCAAGGCGGAAGAAGCTGCACTTACGAAGCTTCTTAAAGAATTCAAGGACATATTTGCTTGGACATATCATGATATGAAGGGTGTTCCACCCTCGGTGGTGCAACACACGATTCCAATGATTAGCACTGCTAAACCAGTCCAGCAACGTCCCTACCCAATGAATCCTAAGTACGCAAAGATTGTACAAGAGGAAATTGAAAAGCTGGTAAAATGTGGATTCATATACCCAATTGAGCACTCAGAATGGGTTTCTCCGATAGTCATCGTGCCAAAGAAGAATGGGAAACTCAGAGTGTGCGTTGATCTCAAAAAGGTTAATGCAGCCACCAGAAGGGATCATTACCCCTTGCCATATTCTGAACATGTTCTTGAAAGAGTGGCAGGCAAGGAGGCATATAGCTTTTTAGATGGGTACTCGGGTTACAATCAGATCACAATTGCAGTCGAGGACCAAGCTAAAACAGCATTTATCACGGAGTTTGGAGTGTTTGCCTTTCGCGTCATGGCTTTTGGCTTGACCAATGCACCTGCAACATTCCAACGATTGATAAACACGGCCTTTAAGGAATATCTAAGGGACTTCTGTGAAGCTTTCTTAGATGATCTTTGTGTTCATTCCTCTTGGGACGAGCACTTGATGTGTTTACGAAAAATATTTGAAAGGTGTAGATTATATCGCATCTCCTTGAATCCTTTCAAATGCCAATTCTGGGTTAAACACGGAGTTATCTTAGGGCATATAGTGTCCAAAAATGGGATTTCCACTGATGAGAGTAAGATCAAGGTCATTTTGGAATTACCCCCACCCACCAACTACAAGGGAGTCCAACGCTTTATGGGTCACGTTGGTTATTATCGAAGGTTTATTCTCTTCTTCGCCGAGATAGCTCGACCATTGTATAAGCTTCTCATCGAGTTTATTTGGACCGAAGAATGTGACCGTGCCTATGAGCTATTAAAGAAGGCCTTGGCGAGTGCTCCAATCTTGAGAATGCCTAACTGGGATTTACTCTTCCATGTGCATATTGATGCATCAAACTTTGCTATTGGGTGTGTGTTAACTCAACCTGGAGAACATAAGCTAGACTACCCCATTAGCTTTGCCAGTCGCCAGTTGAACGATGCTGAGATGAACTACACCACTACGGAGCGAGAAGGGTTGGCAATGATATATGCAGTAAGGAAATTTCGTTATTACCTCCTTGCCACCAAGTTTGTTTTCTATGTGGATCATCAAGCATTGTTGTATCTGGTAAATAAACCATGCTCCACAGGAAGAATCACACGATGGCTATTGATTCTTCTTGAGTTTGATTTCACGGTTGTTGTGAGACCTGGCAAGAAACATGTTATGGCTGATCATTTGTCGCGCATACCCAATGGTGAGGCTCCTACAGGGGTTGATGATGACTTACCTGACACTTCCCTGTTCATGGTGGAGACAATGCCTGAATGGAGTGAGAAGATTGTTAACTTTTTGGTTAATGGCTTTCCACCCAAGGAGCTTCGTAAAGATCTAGCTCGAAAGCTGATCAAAGAATGCGAACCCTATTGCCTGATAGCCGGGACTCTTTATAAAAGAGGAAAGGATGACGTTCTTAGGCGTTGTGCCCGAGAAGATGAGTATCTATACATTTTGCAAGAGGCACATATGGGTGTAGCCGGTGGTCACTTCTCAGGAGACTTAACTGCGCGAAAGATCTTACAATCAGGGTATTGGTGGCCCACTATGTTCCAAGATGCATCACTCTTTGTGAAGGGTTGCGATGAATGCCAACGATATAAGAAACCCCAGAGGAAAGATCAGATGCCCCTACATCCAATCAAAGTAAACCAACCATTTGAAAAGTGGGGTTTAGACTTTGTAGGTCCAATTAGCCCAGCGGCCCGAAACACACAATCTCGCTATATTATTGTGGCCACTGACTATATGACCAAATGGGCTGAAGCGAAAGCGACACGTAAGGCAGATGCGAGGACAACAGCCAAGTTCCTCTTTGAAAATATAATCACACGCTTCGGTTGTCCTTTTGAACTTGTGAGCGACAATGGAACGCATTTTATAAATGACGTGATTAAGGAGCTCACAACAAATTTCATGATATCCCATCACAAATCTACTCCTTATTATCCGCAAGCGAATGGCCAAGCCGAGAGTACCAAAAAGACTTTAATCTCTGTTTTGACAAAGACAGTTGAAGCTCATCGCACGGATTGGGATCTAAAGCTTACGACAGCTTTATGGGCCCATCGTACTGCGTACAAAGTGGCTATTAATTGTACACCATTCAAAATGGTATATGGCCAAGAAGCAGTCATGCCGTGGGAATTTGTCATTCCAAGTCTTCGTGTTGCTACTCAAGAGGGTTGGGATGGTAATCCCTTAGCAGAACGTCTGTATATCCTTGAGCGGCTAAATGAAGAAAGACAATTGGCTGTATACAATGCCCTTGTGGAGAAGGATAGGAGGAAAAAATGGTTTGATCGCCATCTAAAGGACAAGGACATCAAGGTTGGGGATAAAGTCCTGATGTATGGAGTGCGAAACGAAAAGAAGAAGCTCAAATATGCTGGTAAGGGACCATATAGAGTATGTGAAATTACACCGCAAGGTACCATCAGAGTGGAGACTCTCGACGGAGTTGAAACCATTGGATTCCTTAATGGGAGTAAATTCAAACGATACTATGACCCCCTGAGCCAGGAGGAGTTACACGCAATCCATCAAAAGAAGGCAGCTAAAGAACAGGCTGAGCTTAAAAAGATACAAGCAAGAGTCGAAGCCAAAGAACGTCAACAGCGTGCTAGGAGACAACGAGAAGCCAACTTGGGAATTACGCAAGTATTTTTCGAGGAAGCAGAGGAGGATGCATTGGAATCTGACCCACCTCTAAGATACCCAATTGAGTTACAGAGTCCTTACGGGGAGGTGCTGTATAATGCATTATTGGATACAGGAGCTCAACACAATTTGCTATCATATGGCGTGTGGTGTCAACTGGGAAAACCACCTTTATCCAAGAGTTCTATCCAAGTCCAAGGAATCAACAAGAAGAAAACCCCTGTCTCAGGAATTCTGCACACTCCGGTTGCTTATGACAAGGGAACCATAATTCAAAGCTTTTTGGTTATGCCTGCTGGCACCATGGAAGGGACTGTAATCTTAGGGCGCAAATGGATGATGGTCACCAAGTGCAATATCGATTGGGCAACCAGACAAGTCACAACGCAAGAACCAACACTAGGTCTGACCGCTCAAAATCCCGCACCTAAGTCATCCACTCAAATATTAGATAATGAAAAATCACAAAGTCCAGTGGCAAAACCATCTTCGATTGTAGGCCACCCCTCTAACGCTTCAATGCCAAGAGTGGAAACAGGCAAGGCGGTCCATAAAGCTTCGCTTACTATGCCAAAGAGTACATACAAATGGGTCCCCAAAGCTTCGTTAACAGCTACTTCCCCTGCTCAATCTCGTTCAGCCACCAAGAAGCCTCGTAAAAGGAAAGCGGCTACCCACCCGAGAAAGGGCAATGTAACATCGCGATGGATCCCTAAAAAATTATTAGTAGCCCAAGGGTACTATGAGGGAAATGACCAGATTTGGGTCCCTAAACATAAGCTGAATCCCTCTACATCACCTATAAAACCTTGCAAACCAATTGTTGCCACCCCAACGATAATTCAAGATCGTGGTAAGGGAAAGGTAACAGAGTGCTCCACACCACTTCTTCCAGAGTTAGTTTGGATTCCCAAACGATATCGATCATTACCACCTAGCTCAGGAAGGGGGGAGCCACATGAAGCTTCTAGCTCCTCATGCCAGGCACACGCTGATATAGAAGTTTCTACATGCTCTACACCTACTCTTGTCAACACCCAACAAAAAACTGATGAGTCTACGTCTCCCCTTGTAATAGTATCGTCGGAAACCATTTCCTCCATTCATCAATGGGAGCGTACACTACCATCTCTACAATTGGATGTGGCCACAAGGGTCATAAAAAGCTATCTGCCCACATCACAACCTATGACCCGCTGGACAAATTGGTTCCAAGAGGCTGCAACATCATTGCAAATAATATGATCTACCCAAGGAAAGGGGGAGCATGTACTCATGCTCGACATTCTAATGCTTCCTCCTTAACCTTCTCCCCTGACCATGTAATTGCCAAATTCAAGGGGATGTATATATACAGCTTCATACATTAAAAAAAAAAAAAAAAACAAAAACAAAGAAAAGAAAAACAAAAAATAGTAAAAAGAGCAAGAGCACAAAAAGAGGATAAATATCTGTATACAATCAAGAACTAGATTGACCTGTCTCACAAACCTACTGATGCTATATCTGTGTTTGCAGATATGGCAGATGCACGATCATCATACACTTCATCCACTCCCGCCTTTGATGAGAGGTATCATCTGTACCTTTCTCAGATATTTCACATGTGCTATCCTGTTATTGAAACTGAATGGGATCATATAGATGTACTGGCCAGAGAGGAAAATGTTGAAGAATTAGAATGGCTAATTCGCCTATTGACCATGACTGACCCCTACTCCGTAGAGGAAATATCCCCGATAGCCCAATGCTTTCCTTTTCCACAAGATGACTATCCTCGCATGGTTATATTCTTGATGAGTTTATGTGGATGGGAAAATGAAAAGGAAATATCTGACAATGATGAATGGACGGATGAAACTCATGGCACTACTGAGGTTGACTTTATTTGTTTGGATGATGCGGATAGAGGCTTAGCCTTAGGGCTAGAGCCAGGACTCTACAACATCCTCTTACCGTATTCTCAGTAGTAGTGTGGTGACTGGTAGGTAGGTTAGTGTTTTCAAGTTTTTTCTAGTTTAGATTCCTTAAACGAGTCTTGAAATTTTCACACTGATGTGCCTCTCGAGGTATAGTGCTTGTTAGTTGATTGTACAGGTTAAAAAGTTTGAGGTGGGTTCGCTTCCATATCTTGAGACTGCCACAACGATCATCAAAATATATCTACATCACATTGCAAGCTGTCTCATCAAATCAAGGAGATCTCCAATTTCAGGTGTAATTCTTCCATACCTACTCTCTTTCGTTTTTTCTGTTCAATTAATTTCATAAACTATACGGCATGACCACATGGAAATTGTCACTGTACTACTTAGTTTTTGAAGTTGCTTGCATGCTAGTGTAAAACATTAATGAGCTTAACTTTATTGGAAATATTCCTAGGCAGCATGATGTCTTTAGTTAACCTTGGAATACGATTGTCTTAGGTCTAGGGTCAAACCATCTTAATGTTTGACACCTGGCCATGTGTGTGTTGACCTCTAGGACATAGCTTTTACCCCTTGTCGAAAGGATGTAAGAACACATTTTAGTTCAGGAGCAAAGATCAAAAGAAATAGATTTTAAAAAAAAAAAAAGCTACAATAAATGGCAATACAAGGGTTAGTGTGCTTTAATGTTGGCCTATCGCCTTATTGATACTTGGTAGGCGAGGAGTATTCTACTCCAGACCGATGCCTTGGTTGGTAGGGGGTAGCCTTGCCTAAAGTGAGCTAATAGATTCCTGGATAATGCCTTGTGTTAAACATGGTACCAGGATCGATGTTAGTTTTGCCTTAGGAAGGTCGCCATTGTGTGTAAAAATTGTCACGTGCATTTTTTATTTTTTTTTTTAAAGGCAAAAGGCTCCTGTAACTGTGATGTTTCTTGTGTCCCTAGACGTGTGGTATTAACTTGTTCTTCGAGTAGACATAGTGTGGTCATCTGTTTATTTATTAAGCTTGGTTATTTTCCTTGACTTAGGCCAGTTATAAACCTTGATTAACCTGTGACACCTTGCTAACTCTTGAATTCCTTTCAATAATTTTAAACTCCTATTAATTTGCTACACTAGCTCACTCATGTGACTTTTAAACTAAGTTCTCATAGCAACATCCATTGTGGTCTCACATGCTTGAATTTATACACTTTATATCTTTTGAATTCTAGCATACCTTCACTCTACTTCCCTGTTTTGCAGACGGTCTACCACAACAACCTTCCTGAGCTTACCATACCATAGCTTCCGAGGACGGAATCTACATTAGGAAGGGGGGCATGTTAACCCATGGCGGACATGGCGACGTACTATATTTTACGTCATTAATTTAAATATTCTGAGTCATGGGCCGGGCTTGTCGGCACCATATGTTAAGGATGAAGGGATTGGGTGATCGCCGATGAGAGGCGCACCTTGGATATCAGTAGGATAAGGGTTAGGGTCGGCCGGCCATGTATGGGCGCCCAAGTGTGAACGGCCAAGTCACCTATATGAGTCAAATGTAACCCTAAAATCCTCATTCTCATGTGTTGTGAATAGAAGAGTGCTCTTGCCTTATCTCCTTGTTTTCCTTCTCCTGCGTGTGTGTGAGAGAGAGAGAGAGAGAGTGAGAGAGCGATCGAGCGCACTGTGTAGCGGCACGGCGAGACGACGGAGAGGCGGTAGAGCGGCGACGGCGGCTCCTCCTTCACGGCTGCGACGCGGGAATCCTTCAAGGCAGCAGTTAAGCGGTGAGTGACACACCCTTTGGCATTCTGTTTGAGCTTCCTTCCCTGGTTGTATGCTTGTAGCCATTCGTGGCTCGTATACGGTGTCTGGCAAGTCCCCAGCTACGACCGGTGCGGCAAAAGCGCACAGTATGCAAGTGCAAGCTCTCGGGGTTTCTCAACATCCATTTCCTTTGCAATTGCTTCAAAAGTGACTTCATGGACCGAAGCCTTTGCCTTCGCAGCCAACACCCTTTGTACATCCGGGTCATTTTTCAATGACTTGAGCTCTTCGGTTTCAGCCCTATAGCGTCGCACTTGACGCCTCAAAGATTCCAAATCAGAATGCATAGTGTCACGAGTACCTCCATCTCCATAGACATCATTGCCTGCAGCATCTCTTGCATCCCTTGTACCATGAAATTCACGGTCCTGTGTGTTCTCCACACTGTCAGAAATGTGGCTGTCCATGACACTCAAATCACGTCACCAGTTATGATTCCAAGCCTCAGACCGTTTTCCAATGAGGGGAAAAACTGAGCTCTGATACCAATGTAATCGTATAAATGTGAACAAGATTCTGAGCACTTAACACTTGAGCATTACAACCACAAAGCTGGAAATGACAGTACACCACATAAAGGAGCCGATGATAAGCTGACCCCCCCCCTTTAGGTTATATTACCAAAAGAGTCTGCAAAGTACAAGATTACAGGTGCTTGGGGATTCACCACCAGCCTGCACCTGATTCTTCCAAATACATTATGAATGAATACATTTCAAACAAGAGAATCTGTAGGTACATCCGCCCTACACACAGGTGCATCCGCCTTGCACAAGCCTCTTCACAGGTACATCCGCCCTGCACAAGAGTATCACAATCCTCATAGGTACTCCGCCCTGCACAAGATGTAAATGGATCTTTAGGCCCTGTTTCCACGCGAGAAACTGATCCAGAAACCTGTGTTCTCCGCGAGCAAGTGTCCCCAATGCTTGCCCTAAGCACCTGCTATACCAGGAATCCTTGAGACACATCCATGCTCACATATTCCATTGCTGTCCGGCTTATTTTGTGCAATAACCAGTCCAAAACAGCAACTTTCTGTCGCGAGAAATCCACCTGTAAAGAGTCCTACAGTCCTGTGGAGGTCCCTAGAGCTGTCCTGTACTGTCCAAGTTGACTTTGGACACCTGTAACCAACCCAAAACTCGCAATAACCAGAAATTGCAGGTCTGAAATTTACCAACCAGCCCTTTAGAAGAGTGTGGGGATCGTTGTCCAAGCTTGTGTGAGTCCGGGAAGCAAGCAACCAGCCCTGTAGCAACTCCCAAAGCTCCAACCAGCTCTCCAATATGTTGAATAATGAGTAAAACAGCCCAAAAGGGCCTCTTGAGGGAGGCGCCTTTTTCAGGTGCCACCTCAGGGGCCTGGTGGGTACGCATGCTGGCTGACATGTGTCCCCATAAGGTGTCCAGGTAGGTGTCCAGCCCATAGTGCTCCATTTGTCCTGTTTCTATAAGTTTAGGTCCAACCAAATGGGAAATGGCCATAAGCTGTCCGGACTTCATTAATTTTGGTCCAACCAAATGCGAACACATTATAAGTTGTCCAGCCACTTATTAATGAGTGTGGACCTGCAAACCAATAAACCTTAGTAGTAAATGAAGTAAACTATAAATTGAGTGTGGACGCACTTACCACCTGCAAAACCCATAAGCCCACAGTTTTAGGCCCAAACAGGAGTGCACACACGTGTCCACAAGGTGCCCGGGCATCCCCGGTCCCTCGGACTTCACAAGCAAAAATAACAAGCATTGTCCAAGCAGCAAGACAATGTCACACAAAGTAAAATAAAGTTATGGCATGCATCATTTATGCATTGTGCACATGTAAACTTGGAGAACCACCTATCATCATTCTTGTACTTGAAAATATTCCGCCTGCCATCATAACACACCATGTGTGCATGGCCGGAATCCATACGGGCACTGCCCGAAAGTCCACAAATGTCATGCCATGTCCTTGGACTCATATGCATCCACTCATATGATCCATACACATGCCCAGGTATAATACATACATGCATCCGCATGTTTCTAGGCCTGACACGCATCCGCATGTCCCTAGAATATAGGGGTTTGTGACATACACCCAATGGCAACTGTTGACCTCCTTGCAGCACACACAATGTCTGCACAACCAATCTGTCTTCGTGCAGTTCTTAAAACAGAGTTCTGCATAGAATCGATGACTTACCCGCAGTGCTCGAAATCGCCTGCTTTTTGAAAAACGGAGGTCCTAACGTGCCCCCTAAACGCATTTTCAGTCCAAAAAATGTTGTCCAATAGGACAAAATAGTTGCCCTAAAGCTTTACTCCCGCGAAGAAAGCTCCTCAATCAGAGATCGTTTGCCGGTGCCTCCCGTAGAGCTCCCGACAAGGGTGTAGTCACCAACACAAATAAGGAAGAGTAGATAAAGCTCTTACCCTCGTACCGCTTCCTGTGCTTCTCTTGCTTGTAGCTCAGCCCTTAGCATGAACCAGGCTTTGATACCATGAAAAGAAGCAAGGGAAAAGAGAGCTTGAGCTCTTGCAAGCACACACACACTCACAAAACCCTAAAAGAGAACACACAACGTGAGAGGCTGAAAATCTTCTTCTTCTTCACACAACACTCAACACACCATATACAAAGATAAGAGTACACACAATATGAAAAGATACTCAACCAAATACATACTAGGATTCTCGATAGTGTGAACCCAACTAAATGAGTTGACGCTATAACTATGCCGGTCTCTAGAATGGCTGTCACACAGCCTGTCATCCCACTGGCCGCATATCACCCATGATCTCACCAACCATGCCAGTGGTGAGTGTGGGGCCTATCCCCCAAGCGGGTCATCAGTGTCCACCGCCTCACTGGATGAGCTCGAAATCTCAACAGCACACATCCAGATAAGTACATGCATGTGCATGTGCGTGTGCGTGTGTACGTGTGTATCTTGTTGGTTTTTTTTTTTCGGAGGGGGGGGGGGGGGATGTGTTGTGTGTGTGTGTGTGTGAGAGAGAGAGAGAGAGAGACTTATTCCATAAAAATAAAACAAAGCCATAAACTAACAATGTGATGAATACGAACTCTCTCACCAACTGTCCGTGCAAGCAGTCGAGTGCATGTGTGTGCGCAGGGGTGGATGCGGTGGCTGGGTGGGTGTGTGAGGAGGGGGGGAGAGGGAATTAACTTCATAGAAAAGCTAAACTAACAATGCGATGAATCAGTGTTCATAGAAAACCTGCAAACAGTTACAATGAAACTGCAAGATTTGTGGTTTCACTTGTAAATATTCAAGTATCAATTTTCAAAACCTTTAAATATATATACATCTTAGTTGTAATTTGGCAAAAAAGTTTGCAAATTTTGTAAAAAAACCTTAAACAATCTGAACTTCAATTTTTTAGATTTGTTCACAAAAAACTATTCTGTGAACACTGCGATGAGTACCAATTTTCTCACAGCTGTCTGCGCAGGCAGTCAAGTGCATGTGTGGACTGTGGAGGCGTGTGCATGGATGGGTGGGGTGGGGTGTGTGTGTGTGTGTGTGTGAGAGAGAGAGAGAGAGAGAGAGAGAGAGAGAGAGAGAGATTCCATAATGTAACTAAGCCAGTTTGACATTCAACACCAGGTGGTCCTGCAGGCTGGTGTCATCTGTGGGCTGCTACAGCTTATCAATCAGTGTCTACAAAAAGAGCCTCCCTACCCTATTTGAGCCATGTCCCCAAATTTCTTGCAGCTTGACGAAGCTTTCACCTCTTCTTTCATCTCTTCCTTTACTTTAGCAATGGTTTCCCCTGTGTGATCAGCTTGAAGTATACTCCTTGACTTGTTCTCTGAAGTCTTGATGCAGTCTAAAAGCATGTGGACCTGCCCCACCCTTTGATTTGTTCCATGTGGTACTCTGTCTACTCATTGGATCAAGTGGAGGAAGGTTTCTTGGGTGTCACCCACTAATGCGAATTTCTTCGGCATTGTTTAGTCTCCCCTCTCTAAACTTATCCTTTTAATTCTGTGGTGGTGATTGACAAATTCTGAGCTGCTCAACATTGTGTGGCTGTGCCAAGCTTAACTGCACTACGCTGGGCTGGAGATCAAGGTGAAGGCATGTCACGTGCACACCTGTGCCATGGCTAATCTTCTGCATGAACATTCTTAATCCCTGACTAATCATCAGTCATCAGTAGCAGCATAAGCATCAGCAGCAGCATCATTCTCTTCATCATCATCATCATCATCTGGGGGCATGGAACCTTGCTGGCAGGCAGCCTGACAGCTGTAAGCAGCCAGCATGGGGTCCCAAGCAATAGGTGGGACAGCACCCAAGTGAAGGCCAGCAGTGGGACATACAAAGGCAGAGGCACAGCATTAAACAGAAAAAAATCAACGAATATTTGTCCAGCGTTCTGGCTGACAGCAGAGGAGCTGGCCGACCTGGTCCTTAGTGAAATATATAAGCATGAAGTCATTCTCAGCATTTCAGCAAGTCATCATTCATTCATAAATCATTAGAATTCAGCATTAGTCATGTAGATAGGCCAGAGATCACCCCTTTGGGCTAACTAGGGGCCCAAGCCATGGACATTCATCAGCAACCTTTTGTACAATATAAAAACAAGAAAACCTGACACCGATCTCTCTCTTCTTCTCTCTCCTCCGTCTTAATCATGTTTTAGTCAGCATCTTGTTCTTAATCAGCCTTAGGGCTATGGATCAGTACAGCAAGGCTTCCGCTCATGCATGATGAAACATTGGTATCAGAGCATTCAGGCTAAGCCCACTAAGCATTGTCCCAAGGAAGGTGCACAGTTACAGCAGATAGGAAGCAACAGGGTAGCAGATGGAGTGGTCTGCAACAAGCAAAGCCAAAGGAAGCATTCGCTGAGAGTATGTACGCAGAGCTAATACATCATTACGCTCTCAAATCAATTCCAAAGGCCTAGCAACAAGCATGATCAGTTCCGGCAAGTGACCCGCCACTTTGTTAAGGATAAGGGAAAAGCAAGCATGGGGACAACAATTGAACAGATGCTCAGTTCTTCAGTAAGACTTGGAAGTGGAGATCAGGAGTGCTGGTTCTGAGCTCTCAGAAGAGCTATGGTGTCTACTGTAGGCGGAAGAACATGGTCTCCTTTGGGGGAGACGTCTTCCGGCTGACGAGTACTCTCTTCTGTAGACATGATACTGAAGTCGGTGGTCGTGCCCGAACGCAATCTAACCATCCAAGGATGCCCCCACGCTAGGATACAGTGTGTGTGGACAATCTGAATCTGATACCAATGTGATATATAGCGGAAGTCTTTGTATTGGAAGATCCTCTCACACAAATGCTCACACCGTCTTCTGTATCCTGAGTTTCGTGAGTTTAGCAATCCACTTTAATACTTCAAACTTTAAAGAGATGAGAGAGAGATATATTAGAACTGTACACCAGATTGGGTCCCGAATTACCCACTGAAGGGCCCCCTACCCCGATAACGAGATAGTATTTGCTTTATTACTTTAGAGAGAATGACTGTGGACTGTAGATAAGCCAAACGCAAGATCTCGGAGGATCGGAAGCCTGGCTGAACTGTAGACGGCTCTAGAAACACCTCAATGAACTGATCTCGAGCCTATGCACTCTTCCCAAGGGCATGAGGAAGGACTGCATACCTGAGGCTGAGAAAGAAGGCGGTGGACTGTTCTAAGCTATGTTAGAATGCTGTAAATGCTTATGAATGATGGAGTTTCAAGAACATAAGGCCGACTAGGATCGGGTAATGCTAAGATAGGTGCTTCCTTGACTTTATCTTTCAAAAGTCTGAAGGCCATATCCAGATTGTTATTCCAAGTGATAGGCTGATTCGACTTACGTTCACGACCCTTCAACAGTCGGTCATCGATAGTGTGAGCTGAGAGTACTCCCGCACAGATTTCCGAAGAAAAACAACAAAACCGAGAAAAGAACGAAGCTGTTTCACTGTCTGCGGTATAGGCCAGGCCAAAACCTTCTAAACTCGGTCATAGTCAATGCTCAATCCATCTCTAGTGATCTTATGTCCCAAGTAAATGATGTCTATCATGAAAAACTCACATTTACTTAATTTAGCATACAATCGATTCTGTCTTAAAATAGTTAAGACAATCATGAGGTGTCCAACGTGATCCTCAAGAGTACGACGATATATCAAAATATCATCCAGGAACACAACCACAAATTTTTCCAAATGTTCACAAAAAAGATCGTTCATCATTTGCTGGAAAGTAGCTGGAGCATTGGTTAACCCAAAAGGTAACATGAGAAACTCGTAATGGCCATACCTAGTCTGAAAGGCGGTTCTTTCGACATGCCTTTCATGAATACGTATCTGGTATAGCCAGTACGTAAATCTATCTTTGTGAAATATTTCGCTTCCGCTAACCGGTCAATCAGGTCATCTGATCTAGGGAGAGGATAACGGTTCTTAATTGTCAACTTATTCAATCTCTTGTAATTATACACATTCTCCAGGTGTTGTCCTTCTTTCTCCTAAGCAACACAGGTGCATCCCAAGGTAATTTACTTGGACGGATCTCGCCCATCCTCAAATAATCTCGAGTTGTTTGGCCAACTCATCTTCCTCAGCGTGGCTCATCCTATAAGTTGGAATACTAACAGGGTGAGCACCAAGGACCAGGTCAATACGATGATCTACTGCCCTTTTGGGTGGTAAGCCCGATGGCAGTTCCTTAGGAAATACATCTTGAAACGAATCAAGTATCTTCTGTAATTCTTTGCTTTCAAACACACTTAATTCATTGACATCCATAGAAGGTATGAGAAATGAAGAAAGTGGAATCAAAACATAATGAAAAGCAATATACAAAGAAGAAACCATTATATTTTCAAAATCAACTGTATTTATAAGAGGTCCCTGAGAGGGATGTATACAATCACCTAAGATACTATACTAGGTGTTCCTATGTTCAAAAAAAAAGTATGACTAGACCAATCTATGTGGACTTGAAGAGTCTTAAACCACTCAATCCCTAATAACAAGTCTGCATGCACTAGATGCATAATATAGCATTCGAGAGTATCCTCGTAGTTCTGAATCCGGATCGGTAGCGTCTCCACCTTTCGATCCCATACTTGCCAACCCGCAGGTAGGCGTACCTCATAGGTATGATCGCTAGGTGTTGAATCAAGACCCAATTTCTGCACAAGTTTATAATTAACAAAGTTGTGTGAGCTGCCATGGTCTAGAAGAATGTGGATTCTATGGCTATTCACTTCTCCATAAACTCGGAAAAGATCATGCATGCCAAAAACTTTAGAGTTGAACAGACAATCAGAACATGAACTAGAGCGAGAAAGTACAGTAACTGACGTACCTGTCAAAGACAACTGGTTAGCTACCTTTGGCTTGGGTCCTACGTTGGTCTTGGCACCCTTTTGCTTCGGGCACTCGTTGCGCATATGTCCTTTTTCTTCGCAGATGAAGCAACGTCTCTCCTTGAGCTTCAAAGCCTTAAGGAGACGTTTTTTCTTCGCTGGGGTCAAAGTTGAATTCTTCGAAGGTTGGTCTGAAGACTTTTCTTCTGTCGTGCTAGCCATTGGTGCGGAGAACTTCCATTTGATCTTGTTGCCCTGCTTGGTAATGGGTTTAGACTTGAAAGAGACCATTGTATCATCATAGATACAAGCGGAATGAATGGCATCGTCCAAAGTTTTGCATTTGTTGTTTTTAACCTGTAAACGGTATGAGTCGAGTAAACCGGCTACGAAGAAACCCAAAAGAATTGTGGAATCCATCTTCGTAGCTTTCATCTGCAAGTCCCTAAATTTCTGGAGATAGACCTCATAAGTGAGGTTCTGCGAGGTCATGGTCAAAGTAGCAAACCGGGCAACAAACATCATAGTCATCCTCTTTCTTGAGGATGTGACCGCTCTCTACAGGAGGCCTACATATCGGAAGACAATATACACATATTTAGAACACTTAATTTAAGCAAAAGCGCAGCATTAAAAGGAAGAAAATCAAGGAATATTCGTCCAACATTCTAGCCGACCTGGTGCTCAATGAAATATATAAGCATGAAGTCATTCTCAGCATTTCAGGAAGTAAATCGTTAGAATTCAGCAGTGGTCATGTAGATATGCCAGAGGTCACCCCTCCGGAGCTGACCAAGGGCCCAAGCCATGTACATTCATCAGTAACCTTTTGTACAATATTAAATACAAGAGAACCTAACACCGATCTCTCTCTTCTTCTCTCTCCTCTATCTTAATCATGTTTTAATGAGCATCTTGTTCTTAATCAGGCTTAGGGCTGTGGATCAGTACAACAAGGCTTCCGCGCATGCAACAAGGCAAGTAGAATAGCTCTGTTCGGCTGCCCCTGCTCCTCACCCCCCCCCTCCCCTCGGGTCCCCTCTCTCCCTTTTTCAGCATCTTTGGTGACCCATAGAGGTTATCTCCCCAAAAAACATCTATGATGAGGCTAGGCTATGACTTGATAATAAGGGACAAAATGAAGTCGCCTTAGGACTAGAACACTTTCTTGCTAGCCCAAATTTCAGAGCCTATATAAGTGGTGGTCAGGGATGCTCATAATCCCGGATGGACACCATAAGACAAGCACTTGGATCTGGCCTTGACCAAGCTCTAGCTAGGCACTCCAATAGTGAAATTTGGTAGTAAGGGAAAAGCTTGACTGTCAGTCGAGAGGCTTGAGTTGATGTGAGTTGAGCCTCAGGTTCAGGGGTTCTCCAACGCCTTTGCCACATAATATGTATCTATGGGCAGGCTTGATGGATGAGATTGGGTACAACACCAAGGCAAGGGATGACTCACTAACCAACAGTTGCCACAAGGCCCTGCCTTCTGGATGAGGGCCCAGCTGGGGTACGACCTTCTTCAAGAAATGTTTAGCCCAAGGACAAGATGAATAGGGGACTCCAATGAGTGGAAAATGAAATTCAATTAATTAATGAATCTTGTTTTTGGATGGTGTAGCATTTCGTCTAAGGTATTCCGCCATCAACCAACTACGCACACTTCACATCCCCTCTCCAATCAGCGTCGATCCCCCTTTCTAGTCAGGCTTGCTATGGCGTCATCATGTTGGATGCAAATTAGTGTTCCATCCGTAGGCTGAAGGAGAGGAAGTTGGTAATCTATGCCACCCTTACCTTGCTACGTCGTCATTGTTTCAGTGTTGGGTCTACGTGATTGAAACCCTGAACATATTGTGTGCAAAGAGACAGCCACCCATTAGCCCCCTCCTTTACCACACCAGGCGAGCCTTCATGCCATTGGCACCTTGTTTTCATACGTTTGCAGAAGAAAATCAAACTAGGCATGTGCATGTGTCAAAACAAGGTACTGCGTACTGAAATTATTTTTTCTGCCGCAAAGAGGTAAACCCTCTCTTTCATCTAGGGTTCAGTTCGATGATTTTGGCAGATGTTTAATCATGGTGATTTATTTAGCAGAAGAGAATTTGATTAGCGGGTTCCTCCCTTTCCTATTACTACAAAAGCTTTCAACACATTAGTTTCTCTCCACATGAATTTTTGTCTTGCTTTTTAAAGAAACATATGGTGCAATTGACATGACATATGTAGAGAAAACATAAACCCATGTTTCAGAATTCCCAATAACTATGATCGTGCAGCTTATTACCCATCTTATATCTTCAGGTTTATATGAATCTCTCCATCTGAGGGTCTCTTTCAGCATATTCTTGGCGTTTTTCACATTCCAATTTCTGGCTCGCAAATAACGTCTCAAGCATGCATCGGAGCAATACAGCTTTTCCCAACCATTGAAAGAACCTAGTACATTTCGAAGCTCCTCCACCTGCAGTATTCATAAACGACAGGTAAAACCAGTTGTATGAAGCCCTACAAGTTGATCTCAACCAATGAACACATTTGTCTCTCACTTGAACAAAACCTCATAATACCTTGGCAAGCTCTTCATCCAAAGTTTGATGTTTAAGAGGATCATGGCCCCAGAACATGCTGGTGGTAATCTGTGCCGCAGTGTGTCAAATAATAATAAAATAGACACAACGTTCAGATCTCCTGATTCGCCTGCAGAAACAGGAAGCAGAATTTTCAGTTCCTCACTTGAAAATCTCTGGATCCACTCACTAGCATGCAAAATACAAACTTACTTGACGACAAGAGTTGATGATAAAGCCATACAAGTCAAAATATTGCACATCAATGAAATCCTTTCACTACTACCGTCACCGAAAAAAATAGGGACGAATATTCGTCAAATGGCTATTTTTTGAGGGTCTCCAGAAAGTCATGGGCTGTTTTAGAGCAAAAAAAAAGAGTTTTTCTTAACATATTCACCCAAAATGACATTTTTGGGTAAGATTTGGCCAAAAATTCACCAAAAATGCACTAAATGTCAGGACATACAATAGAAAATTCAAAAGATTTGCCACGTTCTTCTATACTTCTTAGTTCAGACATGAATAACATTCGCCAACCTACCTCTATCTTTCTTGTGGGATTGCCCTCTTATTTTTTGCCCTGACTACTGTGCGCAAATGCCATAGTGCCTAATGATTAGTCTCAACTCACCTTCACCTCACCATGGGTATATGCTACTAACATAGCATGCAGGAGAAGTGTGATCTATTGGAGGTGATCAATACCAGACATCGCTGCACTGCAAGTTCTCAAGACACATAAGGCCACTCTCAAATGATTCATCACTTTGCCTTCCTACCAGTCTGTTAGCTCGTCTACTTGAGCTTGTGCAAACTATGTGTTGCAACATTCAACTCATGTACATCAAAGATTAAGTTCAAAATTTATGGCATACAAGAAAACCAAATCTATATTTTGACCCTTACACACAAACAATGCTGAGGTTCTCAACCTCTCTCAGGGAGGTAAAGTTGGTAATGCTGAGAACTATCCTTAGATAACAACGCCCTCTGGTGCTATCCTTGATCGGTAATTGGCTGCATTATAATCTCTATATAAAAAGAGATGAAAAGAGATGCTGATGCCTTTTATAGCCTTACACTCTCTATGCTATGCGCATTGAAAGCATGTCCATCAATGATCTTGCCACCAAGATGAATCCCCTTTGCCTCTTTTATCCTCGTGTTATCACGTGCATGATCAAAAGGGCCTCTTTCTCTTTTGAGATCTTGGTAATAGTGTACTCTACCTTCTATCAGAAGATGAAACCTGGCTACTGCTTTAGCTAAACCATCCAGCTGTGAGAAACTGGGCTACTTTTCTGTTAAGACATCCACCTGCGGCCAAATCATCCAGCTATGGCCTGTAGCCACCTTCAAACACCATAATGACAGTTCCAAGTACCAATTATGACAGCCCTCAGATGCTGAAGATTACATTCCAAACAGTGGTCCTCAACTAGGCAAAAGAAATGGTTCAATGGAGATTCTTCTTACCACCATTCTCAAGTTAAACTGCTGCAAATTTCTTTTCTAGAAGCCGATTATCCTAATTCTTGAACTAGACAGGCTAAATTCCATCAATTACGTTGAAAATTTCTCAAAAGAGGCACAACACTCATTACCAGAGGAAAAATAAGTAAAAGGGGAAATTTGAACCGAATAATCAATTTCTCCACAGGAGCAGCAGGTGATTGTCCAGAAAAATGCTTGATTTGTGTGAAATTTTCCTAAAATATGCTAGAATGACACTAGAAGGTGGGTGCGAGGCCTTGCATGCAGAGATTTGAAGGATTCGCGTTAGAAGGAGGAAGTTAGGGTTCGAGAAACAGGGTTGAAGAGATGATTGTTACCAGTGAAGGCGACGGGCTTTTCGAGCTGCATCTGTGCTTTGGACGTCGTGATCAACACTAGAGACACGGAACTGTTCAAGGCTCACAGTCACGTCTGAAAGAAGAACAAGACGATGCCGTGCCTTACTATTGACTCAGAATAAGAAAGCAGGTAATTGAATGGTCATACCGATAGGGAAAAGGAAATGTTCAGAGTTTTTGAAATTTGGCTATTTAGAGGATGTCACCCTCATCTCTATCTCTTCTCTATATATTATCTTAAGGAAGAGTTTGGGCCTGGTCGCACCATGGATTTCATCCAGCTATCCAGCTCAAACAACCGGTGCCCCTTCCGGTTACCCCTCAACAGTACTGGTGCACTTAATGCATTGATTTGACATTGAATAGCTGGATTTGACAGTTAAATAGCTGAATGAACTGCTTAAGTAGAGGGTAGGGATTTGGAGCAACTCAAATGGCTGGGCGGCTGCTCTGAAGCTGTCTTTTCACGTGCAATCATTTCACCTTTCTACTGCACCCAAATCAATCATTACCGGAAGGGGCACCGGTTGTTTGAGCTGGATAGCTGGATGAAATCCATGGTGCGACCAGGCCCTTTCACAAAGCTGCCACCTGACAAGAATGTGGAGGTTCGAGAAGGGGAGGAGGAGGTTTGAGGACGTTTGGGTAAAATTTGATTTTGAAAGCCTCAAAAGACGTGCCACTGGTTCCCAACTATAACTCATGAAAAGTAAAGGTACATTAAGTCATAGAGAGCAAAGGTGCATTAACTCATAAAAAACAACAGTTGATGGGCAGTTGCCAGTAAGGCAACCCCATGCTAAGGCCTTTGCAACCCCATGCTAAGGCCTTTGCCATAGGCAGACAAAAAGAGAATGTTCAATAAATGAGAGGACTAGAGAGAGTTCTTGAAATTTGGTTATTTAGAGGATGTCATGAAAGGCAAAGGTACATTAACTCATAAAAATGCAACAGTGCATTATCAGCAAGGCAACCCCTCATATGCAATGCTAAGGCCGTTGCCATAGGCAAGCCAATGATCAGATTGCGGTTGGTGGTATCATGGACATTTACACCCTATCGTTCGAGTTCGTCACCCTTTCCACAATGTAAGAAAAACAATAGCCTCAAGGCTGGTACGTCCTCAGGATGGTTCTCTCGTGAGAGGACGAGAAACGCATGCTTAAACGAGAGCCCTCATCCTACAGTTTGCAGGAGAGACGGAGAGGGTCACCTTCATGAGGAAGAGGGTCATACTTCATGAGGAAGAGGGTCATATGAAGAAGCCCAGATTCTTACTTCATGAAATGTAGGGCGTTCGGGTAAGAGCTTTAGGAGGACTTCTTCACTTGCAGGCTGTAGCAGTTGTACCCCTAAGGCTTGGAAGTTGGCTCAAAAAAAGTGGCCTAACTTGAGCTGAGCACTGGGCGAGTACTGGAAAGCAATACGAAGGGGAACAAGACAACGCAAACTGATGCAAAGTCTGTGAACTTTGAAGGTTGGCTTGAAAAGAATCAATGGTTCAGAAGGAAAGGCAAAATGGAAGACAATGATTGAGTACGAAGGCTGTAGTGGAGGGGTTGTAATCACAGAGTTTGCAATGCGTTCTCTTATTATCATGCACTCGTCCCGGAGGGCTCTCCTGCGTGTTCTCTTATTTTACTATGTACTCTCTTCCACTCACCACTCAACCAACGTGACCGGATCTCGTTCACCACATCATGCATGTGAGTTCTGTGATAGTGGGCGCTTTGGGTTGCATGCAGTCCTCCATTTTGAAGGGTAGCCTTATGTTAGGCCCATAACTCAATGAAAGGCAAAGGTGCATTAACTCATAGAAAGCAATGGTTCATGGGCAACAATGCAACCCCACATACGCAATGCTAAGGCCTTTGCCATAGGCAAGCCAAAAAAAAAAAAAAAAAAAAAACAGGTTGAAATTGGGGTCGTTGGTGAAAGGAAAAAATGGAACGTGCAAAGCAATAGGCCCTCTACATCTCCTCCGCTATATAGGGATACAAGGGTGAGTTTATGGACCCAACTTGAGGGCCGCTTATATAAAGCTGCGTTTATGGAGCCAACTTAACCCTTCATTAAGGTGAGTTTATGGACCCAACTTGACCCTTTGGCATTTGCAAAGGTCAGTTCATGGACCCAACTTGACCCTTCATTAAGGGCTATACAAAGGTTATGTTGATGGCCCCATCATACCATCAACTTATCATTGAACTTAATTAGCCAATCTCAACGCTCCTTATTACTTCTGTTTACATCGCAACTTTCTTGCCAGTTGATTTGTTTCCTAGGCATGACATAAGTAGTAATTTCTCTTACTCTAGGTTGGTTCATGGGTACCCTCTTATGCCAAAAGGTTTAATTGAGGATCTTTGCATCTTATACATCACTGTTGCAGAAATCAGAGTCAAGTTTTATCAATTGGAATCCCAAAAGCTTTTCATAATAGGACATAATGGAAGTGGTGAGACTCAAGAAGGCTATGTGTCCACTATATGTACCACAAGGATAAGACTATATAACCTCATTGTTTAGGTGGAATATCGTTGTACTTTTAGTCTAGAGGCTGAACAACAATATATATTGTGTGAATGGATGCACATCGGAGATGGCAAGGCTCTAGTCCCCTTCGAGCAAAAACTTGGATCTAATCACAATACTTGTCTTGATTTGTAGAACTTTGTGCTTTAATATGCCATGTTCTAGTTTTTCCCATATAATGGACTCGTTAAAATTGTTAATCTCTCTCTCTCTCTCTCTCTCTCTCTCTCTCTCTCTCAACATTCGAGTCACAGGTATAGCCGAGATACCCGTCTCCACTCCCGAGAAAGATGGACAGCTTCTATGCATGAAGCTTGGCTACAAGGAAGAGCACCCTCACCCCTTCACCAAAGCATGGAGAGCCGGGAAAGACTCAACACGCAAGCGAGCCCTCATCCTACAGTTTGCAGGAGAGACGGAGAGGGTCACCTTCATGAGGAAGAGGGTCATACTACGGGGTTTAGAGGGAGCTCCTATTTTCTTGGATGATGATCTCACGAGGATGCAGCTTGAGCATAGGAGAACTTGCATGCCACGAGTCTTACACGCGAGGAGAGAAGGCAAGAAGGCCTCCTATCGAGATGGTCGGGTCATCATTGATGGCCGGCCCATGGATTAGCGGTTTGGGGCCTATGGGACACAGACCATGCCACTGACAGACATACACATGGCAGTATGGAACTGTAATGGTTCACTATGGGTGCAGCTTGGACGACTGGAGCATGTTATGGTGGGGAGAGACATCATACTTCTGACAGAGACACATCAGAGCCCAGAGAGAGGGCTACCTCGAGTAGAGGGATTCCAATGGGAGTCAGCATACAGGAGGACCACACGCCAGGGTACCTCGAGAGGGTCGGGGGGAGTAGCAGTTCTATTCAGACGGGAGCTACAAGGGAGACTGAGAGTGGTAGCGCAGGATCCAGAGGCCAAATACATGTGGATCAGCTTACAGCTCTCACAGGACAGGGTTATATACATAGCTCTATGTTACTTTTCTCCATCAGGATCCTCCTATGTCATTACAGAGGACATGCCACAGGAGGAGGAGACAGGAGCCTCGCCAGAGGAGATTATGCACTATTCTACACTAGGGGAAGTATTTCTTATGGGTGACTTCAATGCCCACACACAGAGCAGACAGTGTGAGGTGTATGATTATGATGACATGGAGATCCTCCATCCTATGGATCCAGAGGAGATAGGGGCTAGTCGGGCATCAGAGGACACTGGACCAGACAGAGGACATTATGGGGACCACTTACTAGAGTTGGGAGCCAGGCATCGTCTCGTTATTTATAACGGGATGCTACAGTGGCCGGGATCAGGAGGGCTGACATGCTTCCCACATGGGGGTCATACACGGACCGGAGGCACGGTGGTAGACTACATTATGGGGTCTTTGGAGGCATCACAGCTTGTCACCTCATTCTCACATACTTGGAATTTTCACTAGCCGGATCACCAGTAGCACCAGTCCCCCACATACCGACGCCACACACTACCATCTACTTCACACATGACATGGCAGACATATACACTGGCAAAGTAGAGGATGGGCTCCTACTCATGGATCCCCTGGCACCTATGGATACCATTACAGTAGCCCAGCTGGCATCACTCCTACACACGGCTGCATTACAGAGCTTCCCACATCGTGTACACTCAGGAGAGCCTGCGAGATCTAGGACTATGCCCCAGAACAGATGGTATGATGACGAGTGCAGAGCCCTATACTCACGGCTCCGCATACAGAGAGCCTTGGGAGCCATCACAGAGCAGGAGTCGAGGAGAGAGATGAGGAGACTTACTCGCCGCAAAAGGCGGGCCTTTGCAGAGATACAGGAGCTCGAGATCTTTCATTTCTTCATGAGTAGAGATAGCCCTGTCTCATGGCGGCACTTCAAAGAGCCCCAGACACCGACACCTATTGCAAACCCACAGACATGGCACACATATGCAGAGGGCCTATATCACGCCCCACAACAGCCACCTATACCTCAGCCACCACAGGAGCCTCGACCTACCACAGCTAGCTTCTTTACGCACTCAATGGTACAGGAAGCTATCCGCCGCCTACAGCATGGACGGGCCGCCGACCATACGGGCCTGCAGAGTGAGCATCTCATATATGCAGTAGATTCTTTGGCTCCTTTTCTTGCACACTTGTTTAACAGGGCACTAGCAAAGGGTTTGCTTGCGGAGTGGACGATGCACAACATTGTGCCGATTCACAAAACAGGGGATATGCTCGATCCGAGCAACTATAGGACGGTTATGGTTGGCCACATGCTGGGCAAACTCTATGGTGCAGTGTTGGAGCAAGAGCTTAGCTTATATGCTGAGCGAGCAGGTTTACGCTCATCAGGGCAGGCAAGCTTCAGGAGAGCTTTCTCTACCACTGACCATGTATTCACTTTGAGATGTATGATTGATCAGGCCAGAGCGAGGAAGAGAAAGCTCTATTGCTGCTTTGTGGATTTCCGCAAGGCATTTGACACAGTACCACGAGAGAGGCTCTTTCAGCGCCCGCCTGCAGTCTCTTGGCATACCAGCAGATATGACATGGGGCATCTATGCATTATCTGAGCAGGTTTTTGGGCGAGTCAGATGTCCAGGAGGTATGTCCGAGACTATTGCTAGCACCATTGGTGTGAAGCAAGGATGCCCACTTTCCCCCACGCTATTTGGGTTATACATTGATGAGGTGGCTGACTTCATTACATGGAGAGGTGGAGATGGGGTTGATTTAGCAGGTACCTCAGTACATATTATGCTTTATGCTGATGATATTGTATTAGTGTCTGAGTCTCCAGGTGGTCTACAGCAGCATCTACATGCACTCGATGATTTCTGCACACAGAGGGGTCTTACTGTGAACCTTGGGAAAACCAAGGTTATGGTCTTTCATACATCGAGACAGGGCAGGAGTCAGCTGACATTCACTCTCACAGGACGCCAGGTGGAGGTGGTGACATCATACGTGTACCTAGGGGTTACCTTCTCTGCATCCACCATGGGTTCAGCAGCTAGAGCTAGATTGACATGGGGATATGCAGCATTGGCTATGCTAGAGAGACAGTGCCACCAGGCGCATTTTCAGGAGCCTCGGACAAAGGGGTGGCTATTTGACACATTAGTCACACCTGCATTGATGTATGGAGCAGCGGTATGGGTGCCAGGCCTTGCTACCCATTGGTGGACACAGATAGAGAGACCACATGCCCTCATGATGGCATGCATGATACGCAGCAAACCGTCAGTACCTCATGACATTATCCGAGCAGAGTTTGCTGCGCCCCCTATGATGGTAGAGGCCATATTCCAGACTATATGCTTGTTAGAATACACAAATGATAGTTAAACTACAATAATCACTTAAATTAAATGATTTTTTAATCTTATAGCTCTTGCATATTAAATCTATCTTGGGCACTAACTTAACATCGAAATATTTCTTTTTTAAAGGTAAACCATAAAGTAGATACCATAACATCTTTCAAGATCCGCCTTCTTAGAATACACAAATAATAGTTAAACTACAATAATCACTTAAATTAAAAGATTTTTTATCTTATAGCTCTTGCATATTAAATCTATCTTGGGAACTAACTTAACATCGAAATATTTCTTTCTTAAAGGTAAACCATAAAGTAGACACCATAATAACTTGATCATAAAAAATTTGATCATGCGGTCCTTTTCATTTTGAAAAACATCTTCTTGAAAAAGTTGTGGAAAAACTAACATCCCACCTAACATGACATTGTGCATATGAAAAAAGTTTTCAATAAATATCACTACATCCATAAGATTTCAATGATATCTTGAAAAGATGTGATTTTTGTTTTAGAAAAGTTGAGACAGCTAGGGCCTTAAATATTTTTTCCCAAGTTTTTCCAAATTTTGCGGGGCTATGAGCAAGGAGAATTACCCCAAAAGCTAGTATACCACCAAGACCTTTTGATAGGCTAAAAATATTGGTAAAAATATTCTGACATTTAAATAATAGTCGCGCTTTGTAGAAACTCAACAATAAGAGTTGAATAACATCATGCAAAATTGTCATAATTTTCCTTTTTGTTTAGTCAAATCAATATTCTATCAACATGAAAATATTTGCACTATATGTACACTATGCATCATAAATGGGGAAACATTTGAACACGCATCAAGAGATTGATTGAGAGGAGATGATGTATCTTTTTTTCTTTTTTAAAGATATCTTGTAGAAGGATGCTTCCTACACTTTATTTTGGGAGGAAAATAATGATGGTATAGATATTGATGCTGTGCAAAGTGATGAAGAGTTGTAAATTTAATGGGGACACATTTGATCATGTATTAACAAGAGATCATGCATCAACAAGAGATTGCTTGAGAGAAGATGATGTATCCTTTTTTCTTTTTTAAAGACATCTTGTAGAAGGATGTTGTTTCCTCCACTTATGGGAGGGAAATAATGATGTTATAGATAATGATGTTGTTATTATGTAAGGTGATGAAGAGAGTAGTAAATGTAATGGGGACAAATTTGATCATGCATAACAAGAAAACATGCATTAACAAGAGATTTCTTGAGTGGAGATTATGTATTTTTTTTAAACTTTTTCAAAGATGATTTGTTGGAAGATTCTTCCTCCAAATCATTTGGGAAGGAAGAGGATGATGGTATAGAAGGTGACGTTGTCTAAAGTGAAGAAGAATAGTTAATGCTCATCACATGACAATAAAACAATGTAGCAAATTTGCATTTCTTCAATGTTTTTTGTGCACCTTTAAAAATACATATATTATCATGGTTATGAAAGTGTGCTAGTTTTTGTAAAGTAGAGATAAGTGGAAGTTTTTTCTTTTAGTGTGCTTCTCAAAAAAAAACTTACCTTGATAAGCTTTTTGAAGGCATTTGAAACACACCGATTTTTAGAAGAAATCTTTTGAAGGTAGTAAATAAGTTTTTTGAAGCAATTTTTAGAAACATCTTTTGAAGCCTTACTAAATAAGTTTTTAATCATTTAACCATCTATTATGTTTTTGTTAAGTGTTAAGAAAGCGTGGGGCTTCTAAATATAGGGGATTCTTGGATCTCTTTAATTTGACAAAGTTAATACCCACTAACTAGTTCTCTCTCTCCTAAACACCTAACTAGTTCTCTCTCTCCTAAACACCTAACTAGTTATCTCTCTCCTAAACACCTAGCATGGTCTCTAGATCTTACAAAGACTTTATATATTACATCACATGAGTAGTGTAGCCTTCACTTATATCAACTACAACCATGGCAGATTGGTACACCTTGCTTTCATTATTTTAGAGTTTCTTAAGTTCACGTGTAAGGTAGATATAGTGTAATTTGCAAAACTTTCCATGTGTGAAGTAAAAATAGTGTGCTTTCTTAAGGTTTTCTCATAATTAGTGTGGACTCTACTTGATTTTTCCTAGAAAGAAATTAAATTGAATTCTTGAAAATAAACCCCATCAATTGTTATTTTTACAAAAAAAAGAACTAAAATTTCATACCCTCAGTTGGAGTATGTACTTCAATAATAGCTACTAAAAGAAAATTGTATTTCTTGGAAATACAATTTCATACCCTCAGTTGGAGTATTATGTACTTCAATAATAGCTACTAAAAGAAAATTTTATTTCTTGGAAATACAATTTTATGTACAAATCAAAAATCCAAGAGCCACTAGGTCCAAGAATAATATGTATAGAGACATGCATACAACCTTAGCAAAACATGAAAACATGAGGGAGAATCCTTATAAGAGTTACTAGTAGCAACAAAAAGAGCCACTAGGTCTAAGAATAATATGTATAGAGACATGCATACAACCTTAGCAAAACATGAAAACATGGAGAGTCCGTATGAGAGTTAGTAGTAGCAACACCAAGACCACAAATTTACCCAAAAAAAATCTCAAGGCAAGTCAATTTTTAAATGCACACCAACTATCCTCCTTAGTAATTGAGCACTAGACACATCTTCCTTTAGTCATAATCCTAGCAATCATCTTTGACTAGCACCCACTATAACCTTCCTTAAGAAAACCAAAGCATAAGCTAGACACAGAGCCTCACAACTATGCATGCCAGGCAAATCAAGGAGTACCAAGACAACGCAAAGAATAATAAAGATTTCAAAAACTTATAGAACCAACATCTTGTAAATTACCTAACTCTCCAAACCCTTTTTAATTGATCCCAGCTTGTCTTGTTTGAAATCTATAGCTTGTAAATGAGCAACAGTAGTCATAGTCAACAAATTACCATCTCTCCAAGTCTAGTCTTTAATCTATACATCCTTATTACAAAAGAGGAATACATATAGTAAGAGAGGAACATTTCATAAGAAAAAATCAAATCTTGATACACCCTTCATGATAATGAGTTAATCAAAGTATGTCCAACCAAGAATGGGCCATCCTAAAAGTCCCTAAATAATCTCAAGCTACATCGTTAAAAGAGTTGTTGTGCATTTATCCTACAATAACATGATACTAGACCTAAAGAGTGCTTCTAACATCTAAATAAGAATTTGAAAAAAGGTGATAGGAGAACTACAAAAAATCTAGTGCTTATTCCCACACTCCCCTTGTCAAACTCAAAGCCATATTCTTGGCTTGGAAAGGTTACCATGGTAGCTATTTTTATAGTTAGTTAGTGTTAACCACATGTGGTTAATGAAAAGATGCAGGGGAGAAGAGAGCTTGAGCCCTTGCAAGCATACACACACTCACACAAACCCTAAAAGAGAACACACAGGTGAGAGGCTGAAAATTCTTCTTCTTCTTCACACAACAAAAGAGGTCTACAAAGAAGATAAAGTTACTAACACATATAATAGGGTATATACAAGCGGTCCATAATGTAAACACGCTAAGTGGAGTGGATGGGTGTGGACTAGTCGGTGTAGTCCATTTGTAGATACACTAGCGATACTCAGGCGAAGATTTGTCGGTGCTAGCTACCAAACCCGCTAGTGATGTAAATGTCAAATGATCATGCAGGCACCTTGTGAGTGTCAGCTCATGTTGATCTTGACATCTTAACACTCCCCCTCAAGCTCAACTCCAACTCATAAACTCCAAGCATATCTCAAAATCTGCAGAGCTTCTTAGCTCCCAAGGCCTTCGTGAAGATGTCAGCGACCTGATCCTGTGTGTTGACGCAGACCAAGTTGATGTTGCTTGTTGCCAAGACTCTCTCCCTCCCTGATGAAATGGTAATTTACCTCAATGTGTTTTGTCTACGCATGGAAAACTGGGTTCCTGGCTAATTGTATACTGCTAAGATTGTCACAATATGTGGCAACCTTTCTCTCCACATGCAACCCAAAATCAGTAAAATAAGTAGCTTGCGTAACCAAGCTACCTCACATGCTGCCACCGTAGCTTGCGTAACCAAGCTACCTCACATGCTACCACCGGAGCTCCTCTGTACTCTGCCTCTGTGCTCGACAAGGCAACTGTGGGCCATTTCTTGTTGCTCCATGTCACAGCACCACTCCTCAATGAAAACATAAATCCACTGGTAGATCTCCTGTCTGAGATGCTACCTGCCCAATATGCATCTATTACCCATAGAGCTCCAATGGTACACCTGCTGCATAATCAACAGTGGCTCTCAAATACCAAAGTGTGCGTCGCACACTGTTAAGATATGGTTTGCACGAAACCTGCATAAACTGGCTCTCTAAGCCAACAGTGTAGCTCAAATTTGGCCTGCTAATCGTGACATAGATCAAACTCCCCACAATCTTCCTGTACATAGTGGGATCCTCCAATACATAACCTGCATCTGCACTAAGCTTGCCATTTTGATCTAATGGCACCGATATTGACTTACAATCAGCCATCCCATACTTGGACAACATGTCCAATACATACTGTCTCTGTGATGACAGCCAAATACCCTCAGGTATGCGAATGACCTCAATTCCCAAAAAGTAGTGCAGATTGCCCAAATCCTTCATCTCAAACTTCCTTTTGAGAAGACTTTTCACATGCTCAATCTCTTCCAAGTTGTCACCCCCAACACTAAGATCATCTACATAAATGGTGATGATCACAATACCCTTATCACTCTTGCACACATACAAAGAGTGATCTGCATCTGCCATATGAAAAATAATAGTGAAAGGATACTCAGCAATCTTGTCATGCCATACTCGTGGAGCTTGCTTCAGCCTATACAAAGGCTTACAAAGCTTACATACATACTCTGGGTGACATGTATCCTCAAAACCTGGTGGCTCATCCATATACCCCTCTTCTTGCAAGTCACCATGCAAGAACACATTTTTCACATCTATCTGATGTAAATACCAACCTTTAGCTATAGCCACCGAAATCACAACTCTCACATTTGCCATCTTTGCAACTAGGGTAAATGTCTCCTCATAATCAATCCCATCTTTGCAACTAGGGTAAATGTCTCCTCATAATCAATCCCATGTGTTTGCGCATATCCTTTGGCTACCAATCTAGCCTTGTACCTGCTTATGCTAACCATCACTGTTATGTTTCACCTTATACACCCACTTACAGCCAATAGCTTTCTTGCCTTCAAGCAATGGCACCAAATCCCAACTCTCATTTCCATACAATGCATCCATCTCCTCATCCATAGCTTTCTCCCAATACACATTTCCAATAGCCTCATCAAAACATGTGGGTTCCATAACTTGCACAACTTTTGCCATATAAGCATACTGATGTGCCACATAACCATCATAAATCAACCTCTGCATGGTTTTTGACTCTTCCAGATCTTCATAACTTTGCATTCATGGCTTCCATAGCCTTCTTTACAACACCAGGTGTCCTCATTGTTAGAATCCCAAGCTCCTCATCAAGGCTCATCTCCAAGCTACTAGAATCTCCATCAACAAGAGAATGCCCTACAGAAATATCAAGCATACTAAGGGGCTCAACCACTTTCTCTTTGCCTTTATGTAATGTACCAACTACATTTTTCAGGATTGGTATTATAACGCAGCTTGCCACTCCTCTATCAATAGAACCATTGGATGAGGACTCTCTTGGTCCACTCAATGATTGTGATTGCTGACTTGCATTCTGTGCAACCACATTTCCACTTAGCTCAGCCCTAACAGCATCTTTTTCAGCAGCATACCAGCTACTCATCTCATCAAATACAACATCGGGCTGCTTATCCTCACTTCGCGTGTACTAGGATTATAGCATCTATATCCCTTTTGCTCAAGGGAATACCCAATAAATATACATTTTTCTGCCTTTGGATCCATCTTGGTACGTAACTCATCTGGCACATACTCATATGCAATCTTGGTACGTAACTCATCTGGCACATACTCACTTCCCGTGTACTAGGATTATAGCATCTATATCCCTTTTGCTCAAGGGAATACCCAATAAATATACATTTTTCTGCCTTTGGATCCATCTTGGTACGTAACTCATCTGGCACATACTCATATGCAATACATCCAAAAACTTTCAAGAGAGATAAATCAGGTTTCCTACCAGGAAACTTCTCCTCTGGTTTTACATCATATATGGCTGCAGTAGGAGTCCTCTTCATGATATAAACTGCTGTAGACATAGCCTCAGCCCAATAGCTATGCGTCATATTCTTCTCTGCCATCAATGCTCGTGCTATCTCTGTAATGTGCCTATTTTTCCACTCAAAAAGTCCATTTTGTTGTGGAGTGTATCTACATGTAAACTGTCTCTGAATGCCATTCTTTTGCAAGAATTCACAAAAGTCATTGGAGAAGTATTCTCCCCCTCTATCTGACCTTAGACACTTCACATGCTTTCATGTCTGTTTTTCAGCCATCACTTTGAAAGTTTGAAAATGAGTGAACACTTCACTCTTCTCCTTCATGAAGTAAACCCACAATTTTCTTGTGTGGTCATCAATGAATGTTACGTAGTACTTATAGCCACCCATAGACATAGTCTTCGGAGGACCCCATACATTTGAATGCACAACATCTAGTACATTCTTGCTCACATTTTGTCATGTGGAAATGTATGCTTTGTTTTCTTTCCAAACTGACATGCTTCACATACTTTCTGCATACCTTCAGCTTTAAACTTAGGTAGCCCTGTCATAATTTCTTTAGTCTGCATAGACTTCATTCTTTACATGTTTACATGCCCAATTCTCTTATGCCAAATATCTATATCTGCAACAACTCCTGAACCATTTGTTGCAAACATTATAGCACTCACTTCAGGTATAAACATTCAATGTAAACATTCTGCCCACTCTGTTGTCTTTTGCAACCAACTTGCACTTATTTTTAAAGTCTTCTAAATAACATCCCTCAGGGTTAAACCGGACCTGCAAACCCTGCTCACTCATCTGGCCAACAGAAACCAGATTCTTTGTAATGTTTAGAACATGAAGTACATATGCAAGGTACTTCACCGTACCATCCTACATAGACAATGGCACATCTCCAACATGGGGAATCGGATGAGCAATGTCATCCCCTGTTTAAACAAAACCTGGTCTTTCAAGGCTCTTCATTTCCTTGAACCACTCACCATGACTTGTCATGTGGTTCAAAGGCATCTGAATCAACATACCATATATCATCTTTACATGTTGCTACATCATTTCCAGACACAGCGTTAACCACATGTTGCATAACAAATAACCTCTCATTATCCTCATTATTTCTGCTAGAGGATGCATAGTTGTTTGCTGCACTTTTCCATTTCGCATGTCACTCTGTTTCTTATATCAATCTGCCTACACATGTCCAAGCTTACCACAGTAAAAACAACCTCGTGTATCATTATGTTACCTTTGCTAATTACCACGACCTCTTTGACTCCCCCTGCCTCTAAACTGGCCTCTTCCACGTGTGTGTTGTTGTTGCAAATCCTGGGACTATTGCTGGCTGCTGCTGACCATAATTCTGATTACCTATTCGGCCACCACCTTGGCCACGTCCATGACCTCTACCTCTTCCTCTACCTGAACTTGTGTAGAAGGCCTGCCTGAAGACTATTGATTTTCACCCAAATGCTTCTCTTCAATGATCAACATTGACACCAAATCTATGAAATTGGGAATGTTCTCCCGAGTCTGAATAGACGTCTTGAATGCCTTGTATTGTGGCCCGAGACCACGTAGACACACTTCCACCTTATTAACACCAATTGATGCAAAGGATTCCACAATGCCCTTGATCTTCAAGGCATAATCATTCACAAACATATTTTTCTTCTCCAAGCTTTGAAGGACAGAAAAGAGGATCTTGGTCAGTTGGCCAAACCATAGAGAAAAGCCTTGTTACTATGTTTTGGGCACCTCGAATCACTTACTCTAGGGCGACCTAGTGGAAAAAGGCTTGGAACTATAAAAGCCAATTTCTCTTGTTTGTGATTCTCTATTTGTGTAATAGAAGTGGAGTGTTCTCTCTCTCCCTCTCTTGCAACTCTAATAGCATGTGTGGTGTGCTTAAGGTTAGGGTTTGGGAGTGATTAGTGCTAATCACTCATTCTCTCATACTTCCCTCTTTCTTCTTCTCTCCCTCTTGCGTAAGTGATTAGGCTATCAATGCGATCGTCTTCCATGGAGATCCCACATGATCTTCGCGAGAGAGGTTGCATCACCCATTGGATTAGGGCAACTACCTCAGGGTGACAACGAGTGCAGGAGGACGATGGTGAGACGAGTGGCTATGGTGGAGCTCTTGAGAATTGCTCAAGCTCGCGTGGATAAGCAACTTTCCATAACTCATTAGGGTAGGGTTTTCGGAGTGTCTTCAAAAATTTTATTTGATTTCAGGTTCTCAAATTAATCACTCTAAAACAAGGATCAGAACTATGCTAAAGGACCACCACACTGATTTTTGGAACAAGGATGTCAAATCATCCCAGAGAGTAGAACCTTTAGGCTCCTTGACATTCCTATGGGGTTTGGGGTTAGTAAACACCAAAAATGGCAATGGGTGACGAACATGGTAAAACAAAAATTTGATAAATGGAAAGGGATGCAATAGGGATTGCAAGGCAGTCTAATTATTCTAAAACATATCCTAATACATACTACCATCTTCTTTTTCTCTTTTTAGAGACCCTCTATTTAGAATTTAAACACCTTGAAGATTTATGTAGAAACTCGTATGGGGTGGAGCTATAGATTCCTTCAAGCTTCCTAAAGTTTCTTGGAAGTACTCCACTATATGCCAAAAGAGGAAGGTGGTCTTGGTCTCCCTGACCTTAGAGATATGGTAGACTAGATGGCTCCAAATGAATGATCAAAAGCCTTTCGAGCCCACAAGAAGATTGGGATCAATTGTTGCACTCAGATGCCTCTCAGCTTTCTGTGTGCTCAACAAGATGGAGAGGGCTCTCATTTATGACTCTCCAATGATACAATTTGCCTATAACAGTTTTAAATATACGGCTATTGGTTTTAGTCCGTGCATACTTATGTATGGGTATCAACTCAGGGCACCTATTGATGTTGGTCTTAAGGACATTGAGCTTGATGTATCGAGGGATTTCTTGAGTGATATGCAGGAAATGTTGACCGAAGCTCAGGATTCTATCAGGAGTGCTCAAGATAGGGCACGATTTTATGCTGATAAGAGATGCTCATCTTGGTCTTTTGAACCAGGAGCGTTGGTTTATTTTAATGTTCCTAAAGATTTTTCAGACTTTGTCAATGGGAAAATGCTCGAATTTATCTCCTAGATATTGTGGTCCATTTTCAAGTTATACATCGGATTGGCACGGTTGCGTTTGAACTTAAAACTACCTCCACATTTTAGAGTTCATCTAGTCTTTCATATCAATAGATTGAAAGGGAAACTGGGAGGTGAGGATAACACAGTGTGGTTGGGTGGTTGAGTTTATGCCTGATTTATGCATGTTTATGCATAACAATTATCTAGAGAGATCTTAGGGTTTTAACAAGCCCTTGAGTGACTTTACATCCTCCACTCGTGCACCTAGGACATAGCTTGAATAACATAGAAAATAACCTGCTCGAGAAGGCCCAAAACCAGGGTCGTATCCAAAGATACGGATGGCAGCACACTTCTCTATAAGCATGACTTTATGTATATTATAAGGTATAAATGCATACCCTGTATACCTAGATAGGGCTTTCAGTGTAAGGAGTGAAATCTTTGCATCCCTGGAGTACTTTCTATGATATATAATAAATATATTTTTGTTGATAGAAGAGATGTAGTGTGCAAGAGCGGCATCTTGCCCAACTCTTGCACGACCAGCATCACCTTGTCCAAGAAATCCATCGGTGTCGTCAAGCTCTATCTGCATTGACAACAAAGAACCAGGAGGGAACAAACTAAAGTAAGAAATAATTCAAACAGACTAAAGCAATAAGAATTAAACCAGACTAAAGCAATAAGAATTAAACCAGACTAAAGCAATAAGAATTCAAACAGACTAAAGCAATAAGAATTAAACCCAACAAACTAAAGAAATAATTAATTCAGGTAACATAAGCAATAATTTACCTTCTAGTTCTCATCCTCCTCCAACTTCACTGCATCCCAAAGGTTGATGGATCCCTGTTCATTTTCTTGGTCAAGTTCGGGAACAGGTTCCTTACCAAACTCAGAAATGCCCATATCTTGCTGAAGGGCTTGAAATTCTTCCTCTGAAGGAAGAGAAGCTTCATTCTCCTTGGCTTTTTTAAAGCACAAGGACATTACTTCTGGGGCCTCTAAGAAGTTTTCTATCACTTATGTGTCCAATGTAAGAAATTCATCCTTATGCTCATTTTATACATCGAGAACACTAGATGCAACTTCACAATCGTCTGCTATTATAGCAAGATAGTAATCCTCCCTAAAATTGTAGAGTTTTTTAGTGTGGGAGAGGTAATACTTCCCATTAATTAGGAAGGACGGTAGCCCAGGCATGACAAAATTGGACATCAATTGCTCCCCATGGATGGATGACATTCCTTCATCAATGATGGTGGAGGCCTTAAACTCTGCCACATCAAAATTTGTGCTGAGAAGTTCCTCCTCCTTCTCGGACACAAGGTCCAGGATCTCTTCTTCTGTAGACTGAGCACTTGAAATAAAGGACTGTTCTGATTTATCAGTCCTTCCTTTGAGCTCCTCTTTTGTGTAATCCTCCTTATCAGCATTAAGAAAGAGATAGGCAACAAACCCAAAATGATATTCTAGCAACCTGCATTTCTTGCCATGCACTGGGCCCATGTCAACACAAATATTAATGCGTTGATCATCTGAGTAAGTGTCTCACCTCTTCAACATGCTTGAATTCTGAGATGAGGTGATTGTGAAGCTTGACATGTGGACATACGTAATGGACCCATGAGAGACGGTCCCTCCGCTGACCAACCTAAAATAGTCTGTCCACTCTCCCTCCAAGGATGTCCTTGTCATGTCCTTGATAATCTCCTCTAGACTGAAAGGAACGTTGAACATAGGCTCTACATGGCAAAGGGATTTCACCTACCCAGGCCTCCTCAGCAGATTAAAGAGATGATCTGTGGTGCTAAGCTCGTCCTTAATCTCCTCTAGCAATAAATCATCCACATCATCTGCAACATTGTACAAGTGAGAACCCTTAACCTTCATCGCTTCTCTGATCCGGGTGGAATCTGTTCACCATGCGATAAGGGAAAAACAACGACGCAGGAATGCACCTATCGCACCGTGGACGGTATGGCCGTGGAAAAAGCTGACTCGCACCATGGTGGATGGCACGGAAAGCGAGAAATTTTCGAGCGCAGAGAAAAGCAGAAAAAAAACTCGCACCATCTTTATATAGGTCAAATAATAGGGCTGATATCACATGATTGAGGATCGAATGCCATGTGTCAAAGGGCTTACGTCATCGTCGATTCACGAATTGCCACGTGTAGGGCTGATGCAGTCAATGCATGATTGTGTTTTGCTCTATAAAAAGGAGGAATATTTTATTTTCCACGCTTTTTTCTTCACAATTTTTTTCATGATTTTTTCCAATTGCGTTTCTCCACACTTTGCTCGTACAGCTCGCTGAATCCATCCATCCAGTCCTTTTTTCAAGCGCTTATAAGTTTTTCTCTCTCTTCCCCTTTTCTTTCGCTGATTTCGTTCACGGTGCGATATGGAAGTTCTCCATGTTTTCGAATTGACATATCGCTCCGTGGGGACGGTTGGGTGAATTTTATTGATAAGTTCTCTCTTCCCCTTTTCTTTCGCTGATTTTGTTCATGGTGCAATATGGCTATTCTCCATGTGAAATCGAATTGACATATCGCTCCGTGGGACAGTTGGGTGAATTTTATTGATAAGAGATTTCGTTCATGGTGCGATATATCTATTCTCCATGTTTTCGAATCAAAATATCGCTCCGTGGATGGGTCTAAAATTTTTATTGATAAAAAATCAATGATGCAACTTATAGATTAGACTTACCACCACCACCACATTGGCACATTCACAACTCATTTCATATTCACTTACTTAAACCTCATAAGGGACCACTTCCACCTACACCAATCTATGATGATCCACCACTTTTAGATAAAAATGAAGAATTATTAGAATCTCATTCCATTATTGACCACCAAAACACTACTACAAGAATTGATAAGACATGTAAAATATCTTCTATCTCTTAAAAATCATCCTAAAATGGTTTCCTGAGAGTTCCTTTTTTACCTATCCTTCAAATTTGTCTTCTTATTTATCCCCTAGTTGAGGTCAACTGCTAACTCAAGCAAGAGGAATGTGACATGTTTTGTATTTCTCTATTTTTATCAATATTTGGGGACACCTAATATTGGGGCATCATGCTGGGATTTATGTGCTAAAAAGGTTGATCCTTGTTAAATGACTAGTGTAAATGATGTGAGCTTGGGGCCATTTCTTGGTGCAATGTGTGTCACGGCATGCGGATGTGGTGTATGGGATGGTACATGATGTTATGAAAGTGCTAACATGATTTAATGATTGAAGGAATGGATGCGGCAGATATCTTGGTGAAAGCTAGCATGGAAAACACCTCTTAGGATTGTTATTGTGAAAGCTTTGTAAATGATGTAAATATTTAAGCCGAAGGTCTTTGTATTAGTTGATACACTTTAGTAGTTATAGTGAGCCATGTATTTCAAACTTGGAAAGTGTAAGCGTGAGGTACAGGTGTATCTACCCACTTAGCATGTAATGAGATGTCTCATGTATGATATACTTTCCTCATGCTAATGTACACGACATACCCAAGCACTATGGGACTCATAATAATAAAGATTCCAAATACTCACGCATATTGGGCATGTGCGTGGGAGGGGGGAGATTTAACCCATTGATTGTGTTCATGCTTAATTTTAATCTCTCTTAATCTTGCATGCACGGCTTGTGTTATTGCCATCAAAAAATTTCTTTCTCCATGTGAAATTCAACAAGGCACATTACTTAATCTATGTTTAATTAATTATCTTTATGGGTTATGTGCTGCTAATCAGATTACTTATGTATTTCTCTATTTTTACCAATATTTGGGACGCCTAATATTGGGGAATCATGCTAGCCAAGGTAAAAGAAATAAACACTGTAGGCCCGGGAAAAGACCCGAGGCTAGTATACATTAGAGAAGACCTCTCTACTACAGAGGAAGAGAGTAAGCTCATCGCTCTGCTTATTTACAGAATTCCTGGATTACTTTGCCTGGAAGTACACGGATATATGAAAGGTGTACCTCCGGAAGTAGTTAAGCACACCATCTTGATGGTTGATGAAGAAAGGCCTGTCAAACAAAGGGCTTATCCTATGAACCCAAAATATTCCAAGATGATCCGAGAAGAGATCAATAGACTCATTGACGTCAGATTCATCTACAAAATAGAGCATCTGGAATGGGTATCACCCATTATGATAGTGCCCAAAAAGAATGGGAAGGTAAGGGTGTGTGTGGACCTCAAAAGGTCAATGCCGCCACCATAAGGGATCATTACCCTTCCTTCACTGAACATGTGCTAGAATGAGTAGCAATAAAGGAAGCCTATAACTTCCTTGATGGATTCTCAAGCTAAAACTAGGCGTTAATCGACCCCAAGGATCGACACAAAATAGCCTTCGCCCCCACCATCGAATGGGGCACTTATGCATACCGTGTAATTCCCTTTGGGTGACCAATTCCCTTGGTACCTTCCAACATCTAATATGCATGGCCTACAAGGAATATCTTTGAGAATTCCTTGAGGTCTTTATGGAAGACCTTTGTGTCAACTTCTCATGGAAGACACACCTTGACTATTTATGTAGGGTTTTAGAAAGATGTAGGCTGTATCGCATATCATTGAACCCATTCAAATGTCAATGTTGGGTTAGGCATGGAGTTATTTTGGGACCCATTGTCTCCAGATAGGGAATCTCCACAGATGATAGAAAAGTGTGGTAGCTGCCCCCACCTACCAACTTTAAGGGAGTCCAGCATATCATGGGACATGTGTTGAGAGATGTAATCACGGTGTTGTGTGTATGTGGGAAAGCACCCTAGAGGTACAAGATATTTTGGTAAGATAAGAATGTCACATGTGATGTTGTATGGTGTGTGAGTGTTGACCAAAAGAGTGGAAAATGAGTTGCCACATGGATGATGATGTGTAAAGTGGGATATGGCTAGAAAGCCTATATCATTGTATGGCTCATTGTGAATGCAATAGAGATCTTGTGTTGAGTGTGAAATCTCTCTCTCTCTAGTCATGGAGTTTTTAGTATGGTATAACCCACCTTAATATTATGCTTAATCTTGTGTCAATCACCATGATCAATCCCATTTTAGGATTGTTAACATGGTATTAGAGCTCCGGTTTGTGTGAGAGCTAAGGAGGCAAGCAAGAGGCAAGAACAAGCAAGCAAGGAAGCAGAATACTTTTTAGCCAACAGCTTACCAGTACACTCCCTCCTAAACAAGGATTGTGCTCGTCGCCTAAGTAAACAGGCAGCCCTCTAGCTTATTGGAGGCCAACTCTACAGGAAAGGGAAAGACAAGATTCTTAAATGCTATGTCCGTGAAGATGAATATGTCTTCCTTCTAGAATAGCCTCACTCTACTTGTGCAGGTGGGCACTTTGCAACAGATATCACTACATGCAAAGTCCTCACAGCCGGGTTATGGTGGCCCACCTTAATGGTGGCGGATGCAGCAGAATACGTCAAGCAATGCGATGAATGCTAATGTGCGGCGATTCCTTTCTTTAAGGACAGTGTGCCCTTGAACCTTGTCTTGTCCTTGTTGTTGCAACCATTTGAAAATTGGGGCATTGATTTCATTGGGCCCATTAATCCCACATCCAGATATATAATTGTGCTACAGACTATTACACTAAGTGGGTTGAATCTCGAGCTACCCATAAAGCTGATGCACGATCGACTGTAAAATTCCTTTATGAATCAGTTTCATACGCTTAGTTGCCCCCTAGAGCTTGTGAGCGACAATGGAATGCATTTCATTAATGAGGAAATCCAATTTCTCTCATAAGAATTCCTTGTTACTACTCATAGAAAGTCTTCCCCCTATTACCCCCAACAAGTGAATGGCCAAGATGAAAGCACGAACAAGGTTTTGTGTGCCATTGTAACTAAAACTATGGAGGCCAATCACAATGATTGGGAAAAAAAGTTTACAGCAACACTCTGGGTCTATAGAACTTCCTACAAGGTAACTACCAATGCCACCCCCTTCAATTTGATTGATGGTACTGAAGCAGTTATGCCAATGGAGTTCTTGGTCCCCAGCTTACGCATTGTTGTACAAGAGAAGCTCATAAGGAATGTCTTAGGCTATCGCCTTTTCGAGCTTGAAAATCTTGACAAAACACGCTTTCTATCTGTATATAACATGATTGTTGAAAAGCTAATTCGTAAACAATGGTTCAACAACCAGCTAAAAGACAAACAAATGAATGAGGGTGATATGGTCATCCTATTTAGTACAAAAACACATAAAAAGAAACTCAAGCTTATAGGCTTAGGATCCTTCCTAGTCAATGGAGATAACCCTACAAAGAGCTATGCGCAAAGAGACACTTGACGGTGTCAAAATCGTGGGCTATTTCAAACGGTAGTACATTAAAATGCTACTATGGCCCACTCGCCGAAGCCACCGTAAGGGCCATTCATGAGTGACAAGTAACAACAAAAAAAGGGCCATGAAGACATGAAACAAGCCACCCAATAAGAGGCTAGCAAGGTAAGCCAAGCTTCGGCAGAAGAAAATCATGGTCAACATGGCCCAAGTGGTAGACCTCAAAGAGGAAGAATGGGAGGTGAAGCCTGCTCGATTGTAGCTAGGAATGACCACCCTGACGAGCTTCACCCAAAAACTAGCTCTCGTAGATACAAGGGATAATTACAATTTGATGTCTCACAAAACATGGCGTTCCTTTGGGGAACATTCACTGAAAGATACCCCTACCACTATCACAACAGTAGCATCTCAGGAAGTTCACTGCTTAGGCATAGTCACACTTTTGTTCCACATTGGAAATATTCCCTTGGAAGGGAAGTTCTATGTGATGCCTGAAGGAACAATGCATGAAGAAATACTCCTTGGAAGGGGTTGGATGGGACATAACAGCTGAAACATCAATTGGGATGCAAGGACAACTACCTTACAGTTGGGCCTTCGGCCAACTTTCAGCCAAGTTACTATCCTCATGATGGATGAAGAGCCCATATCCGCACCTATGCTGCACCAACAGGAGATGTGGTCTACAATAGATACAATAATATTTTCTATGACTTGGAGGCCTTACGATCATATGATGTTCAATTGTTTGAAGTTACTCCTGAAGAATGTGATGGTGTCCTCAAATTTGTGCTAAAGCTTGATGAGTATCAAATTGTGAAGGAGCAAAAGTTAGAAAGGGTTACCATCACACTGATGAACAGGGCACTTGATACATCTATTGTAAAAGATGATCCTAGATGGTTTAGTGTTCAGTCTGAAAACAATATATTGTCGTTGGGATCGTTTAAGGTAAAATTTATTAGACTCAGATATGTTTGTGAAAAAAGAATTACATATAAAAACACTAATGGGTGTTGCATTCCTATGTTTTTATAATTTTTCATTGGATTTGAGAATTGCCGGGCGAAATTGGAAATTTCGTGAACGATGGGATTCTGCATTCCACCTAACGGGATATCCCCCAAGGTATCTGGACAATGTCTTGATTACAAACAAAGGAAATTCTGCATTGTCTTTCAAGAATTTTTTGTGGAATATAATGAATTGTGGAAACTTCAATCGGTTTATGTACTGTCCTAGTGCTACGTCCATTACGAGTCCTCCCACGCGTTTGCCTACTCCGTGCCCAAAAAACTCATCCTCAAACACAACCTGCTACAAAACAATATTGTCGAGATAAGCCAACACAACAAATAGAAGAACCTACTCAGCCACACCACGATAAAAAGTAATTAACAACAAGTAAACACACCTTTTGATTTTTATCATTAACAAGTAAATCATATGTCCATATATTGATTGTTGAGTAAGTGTCGTGGAACGCCGATGAGGATGCCCCTTCCCTTCCCATGTGTGAAATATTAAGTCTTTGCTGAATAGCCTGAAATTCCCCTTCAGTGGGAAGGTTGGATTCATAGCTTTTTGCATCCTTGTACATCATAAATAATGTGTCGGCAGCAAAATGGAACTCACTGTCCTTGACATTTGAATCCAATAAGAGATACTTATCCAAATCTGGATCGACAAAATCTTGATCTTCCTCAAGATTCTATGCAATGATGACCAGATAGTACTCTTCCCTTATGTCAAACATACCTTGAATATCTGTAGTTAACAAATATTCTTTGTCACCAATAGGAATTGTGGGGAGTGGGGCTGGAATGTCCCCTGCTTCCTCTTTCATAGAGGGCTACTCATCACCTATAACCACTAAGGTGTCTTCTCTTTTGAGTGTGTCAATATCCAACTGCTCACTTAAGTCCCTCTTCATAGCCAAGTTTATCTCCTCCATAATCTCTTGAACTTCATCTTCTGCTCTTGGAGGTTCCTCTATCTTCTCCTCAATTTCTTCATTTGAAACTTTTTCATCCTCAAGGAGCACATGCAGGTAGTAGTAGCAGATAAATCCATAGTGGTAATAAGCAATTGTGAATGGGGCACTTATTGTGTGTCTTCTTGGCACCTTTAAAATATCCATGTTTAACTTTTGTCTCAGGGTTGTTGAAGGCACAATATCATTCACGTGCACGTACTGGACCTAAGCTACTGATAAACCACCTTAGTCATTGTGCCTCAGTCAAGGGAGGTGCATACTTAGAAATTTGGATAAACTCCGAATGGTACACATCCTAGAGGTCCGCCTCTTCTTTGATATTTGAGGAAGGTATCGAGCTTCTTTAATTTGAAGTCAACAAGGCGGTATCTCTCTTTAAGAATAGCCTTGATTTTCTCCCATGTAAGATTATTTTCATTAATAAGCTAGGTTTGGCACATGTATACTTAGAAATTTGGATAAACTCGGAATGTTGCACATCTTAGAGGTCTACGTCTTCTTTGACATTCGAGGAGGGTATCAATCTTCTTTAATTCAAAGTCAACATGGTGATATCTCTCTTTAAGAATAGCCTTGATTTATTCCCATGTAAGATTATTTTCATTAATAAGCTAGGTTTGGCATGTGGACTTCCACCAAGTCTTCATCAGTCACCCCACAAAGCTTTAGACGAGCCATGATTGATTTACTGGTTTCATTATAACTGACCATGGCAAAGTAATCCTCCATGGATTCTATCCACTCACCTAGAGTCTCCCCTATGTTGGGGGTGGTTGTACAATAAGGGTCCTCGCTTTGGATCACCTTCAAATATTTTTTGTAGCAAAAGAACAATCATTTTTAGAATTGGCTAATCTCATCCACTTGGTAAAGTAATTTGACATTGAGCTCTTTCACACTGTTAGTCATACACTCAAACATATGATTTGATAAAAAATTAAAAATTTTAAATGCCAAATTTCTTGCATCACAAATATAGTGTATATAACATGCCCCAAACTTAAAACAGGTAGACAATATGATTATAAAATGTTAATAACTTCCATGTTTCAACTCCAGTTCCATCCCTAGTTTTCACACAAGGAAGGTATATAATGGAGATCTTAACTTGATTTATTGAGTAAATTTTTACGTGTAATTTCTATTTTAAATTAATTATTATATGTTTTGAAGGTATATAAAAAGAGTAGTTTTTTATATAGCACATCTTTATAAAAAATATATATATATATATTTTTACTTGATTTAATGACCCAAGGATAAATAATTATGAAGGATAATGCTACCTTATGATCAAATTTCATTTATAATGGTTAGATTTTATGAGATCTCTAGTGGAAATTTACTTCAAAGTCTTAGAGCAATTGAACATAATCAGTAAATTAATTATAAAAATTTATTTTTATGTGATTATAAAATAATTCAATGTGAGAAAATAGTTATAATCATGGTGAATCTATGAAGAAAAAAATTGGCTTAATTTAAGTAAGAAAAGATCTATTTTCATCCATTTTATGTGAAAATAGCTCTACTTAAGTAGTTTCTTCCCTTCTAAGCCTAAACCCAAGACTAACTCATGTCTTCAATGGAGAAATTGAAATTAAACATGAATGAGATTTTATGATGACGATGATGCTGTTGAACTTTATAAAGGAAGTTAAACAACTTTTCATTTGGGGTTTCTTGAAGGCCACCATCAGACTCAACCTCAATCCCGAAAGGTTCCATCTACAAGCCAAGAAATATGTCAGGTCGATTAAAGTTGTGTGTAAGATAATAAAGGATTAGGCAAGATCAATATAACGTGATAAGCATTGGAGAAATCTCACTGACATCTCTAGTTGCGTTGTAGTAATTTGATGAAATATTAGTGAGAAAATGAATTGCAAAGAAAACTGTACCAAAATCACTGTAACGTGATACGTATGGGAGAATTCCCAACAAGGAGCCCTCTCTTCACATTATAGTGATTTGATGCAATATTTCAAAGGCAATGATGATTGTAAGAAAAATCACTACAAGAACGACAGTAGGACAAATCACTAACGTGATATGGGTGGGAGAGTTCTCACCAACTCCCCTCTTCACGCTGTAGTAATTCGATCAAATATTTGTAAGAAAAAAATCAATTTCTTAAAAATCTAAACGACGAAATCTTTGAAAAAGCAAAAAAAAGAACGGTAGTAGAACAAATCACTATAACGCGATATGCTTGAGAGAGTTCGCACCCGAGACCTCTTCTCATGTTGTAGTGATTTCAAGAAATTTATGCAAGCAAATTACCATTGTGGGCAAAATCACTACAACGCAATATGGGTACGTTAGTTCTCACCGAGATCCCTCTTCGCGTTGTAGTGATTTGATGAAATATTTGTGAGAAATAAATTAAATTCTTAAAAATCTAAAAGCAGTAATCTTTGATGAAATATTTACAAAACAATTATACAACTTCGGTAAAATTGAAACACGAAAATATTTGAAAACATACCATGAAATTCACTGCTGGGAGAGCAAGAAGCAACCAACGAAATTGACTGTAGGAGAGCAAGATGCAACTTGAAGGTGTGATGACTACGAGAAAAATTGCACAAGAGCAAGAAGCAATGAATAATGAATGTTGGTCCACGGAAACTAACGGTCTCTATACACGTGGCAGACATGCATGATGGCACACCACGTGCTCTGTGCACGTATGATGATACGTGTTAAAAATTGATTGATCGTAATCATCCTGAGTATGATCCCGCATCCTCCTTCGCACGTGTTGACATGCCCTTTTGCACGTGTGTCGTGCTTGTCCTCGGTAAACGTGATACTCATCCTCGATAAATGTCAAGTGTCCTTATCTTTTGCCTCTGTTTCATTCTGCCTCCTTCAGTTGCGTGTATTCCTCTGTGTCGTGCCTCATCTATGCCATCTCTGCAATTTATCAAGCAAGCAGAATTCGACGATTTGGTCGAAACATATTAAAGCAAATGAATATAGCAATCACTTACAAGAGGATAAGACACATGGGATTGGCCTTTTGATAAGAGATTAAGAGGAATTAATCATTATTAAGAAGAAAAAATGACCAAAAGTCTATAAAAATAGAGATACACAGAGAATTGTAGTTTTAAATCCATATAGATTGTACAAAAAATGATTAGATAGGTGCATAGAGCTTGAAGAGAGCTTTGTGCCTATATAAAAACTTTCAAAAACGGGCAACCGAGCGAAAAGTTATGAGCATTTTACTACAAGACTATAAAACTGTCAAAATTCGCCTAAAAGTTAGCAACTTTGGGAGAAATTCTGATCATCAATGAAGTAAGGGATTAAGAAACTAGTTACATGAGTGAAAAGAGCATACAAAGAGATTCCTAGCCATATGATTAATTTAAGAAACCAATACCCGAGTGATGTGAGTAATTTCATTTTTGCACCTATTCACGAGGCATGGTTTGGAGCAATACATTAAGTAGTATGACTATCTCCTTGCCTTATTACGAAACATATAAGAAGAAGACTCGTCAACCTTACCTCCTTGCCTTATTATACAAAGGACATGGAAAAAGATGAAATCTAGTCAAATGGAGAGCCAATCTAGAAAGTCCTTGTGTGATGATTTCAAACTTTTGTTTAATTTTTAAATTATAGTTATGATGGATTTCCTTTTTCAATGGACTACTCTTTCTCTAATACATACACAAGAGAAACTTGTTATTTTTTTCGATTTTAGGAACTGTCATGTGATTTTGATAAAACTCCAAATAAATGAATTACAAACTTGTTTATTTGGCTTCATTTAAAAAAGTGACCTAGACTTAACATACAATATATTATCCACTTTGTTTGCAATAGTGTTAAAGTTTAGATTTACTTATAGTTACTCACAATAGATATTTATGAGCGAGGCACTATTTTTCTGTGGAAATCTACCTCAACATCATTAAAGAGCTTAGTAAGTATCTACACAATTATTGACATCAAATGATTTATAAGCCTTGCAATAGATATTGGGTTATATCAAAATGTATGCAGGTGTATTCACATGCACATGATATGAAACACCACCACCTTGCACACCACACAATCACCCCCTTTTGCAAATTTTGCGAAACGGCCCCGTTTATCTCAAGATGGACGGTTCCGATGCATCCCAGATCGACGGACTGGATGTCTTCAAAATGGGCTGAAGCGGATCTAGGTGGCCGAACACTCAATCGTGGCGATTAGCCCTTCAACAACGGCCACGATGCTTTCAACACAGACAGCTCAAATTTTCAGCCATCATCCCATGACGAAGCCTTCCTGCACGCGATGAGGCATGCAGAAGATGGCCCCTACGTTTCAATCACTGTGCCTTTAACTGACTCTCAGCAGATTTTGTGCAGCTCTATATGCACAATCTAAGGCATTGGTTCAATGACATGAAGGCTCATTCTCACGCCACACATGGCGGGTTGTCAACAATAAAATTAGCAAAACTCATTAATGGTGTCGATTGTGTGAATGTGCAGTGGTTAGAATGGGTTCGAGAGTCCCAAGGCTGTGTGTTAGAATCTCCCTGTGCTAGGGATGGCACTTGTGTGTGGGTGATAAAGTCTGTCCTTTCAGCCAAGTTCAACAAAATTTTTTTTTTAAAAAACTCATTAATGGTATGTTAAGATTTCTCTGCAATCATCAATGCTAATTTGAGATGGATTAGAGGAATCCACATTATGTGGAGAAGGGCATAGATAAAAGGAAAACATGGATGGGTTGATGACTTACATGGCAGTATGTGGGTGGAGAACTCTTCCTGCGAGTAAGAATACAAAGCTTTACGTTTAAAGAATCTCCTGTGTGAGTGATGGCACTTGTGTGGGCGGGTGTGGGGGTCCGGGGATAATGTGTGTACTTTCTACTTTCCACCCAAGTTCAACAGAAAAAAAACTCATTGATGGTATGTTAAGATTCCTTTGCAATCATCAATGCTAATTTGAGATGGATGACAGGAATCCACATTAGGTGGAGAAGGGCATCGATGATGACTTACATGGCAGTATGTGGGTGGTGAACTGTTCCTGTGAATAAGCATACAAATGTTTTTAAGCTTTAGGTTTAAAGAAGCTTCTCTTGTTTTAGAGATAAGCAATGTTAAGCCTTCAAGAGCAGCTTACGGGCTCTTGGCTGAACCTTTTCTGTTTGCACAACAAAGCACAGACCACTATCTCCTACAGCTTCTGCATGGCATTTGCCATGACATATTTGCCACCCTAAACACCACCATTTGTAACCTCCTTAATCTCTGACGACATACCATTCATGGGCTCAGAGTAAGTATCTGCCTGGTCCCAAAATGCTTTCTTCTTAACATCATCTTCTTGCATCATTTGCCCATACTCTGTGTGATTATAATGGCCATGGAAGTCCAGCTGTATACTCTCCTTGTCAAAAAGGTCCTCTATGATATTCAAGCTGCTGGAATCACTCGTGTATACAAACCTGGCCTTCCGATAAGTGTTTGGATCAATGAAAGGTTTCCATAGCTGCAAAATTCAAGCAATCTAGTTATCATCACATGAAAATGGCAGCTCTCAAAAAGAGTCCAAACAAACTAAAAAACCTTTTTGCATTTGAGCAGTTCTACCTTCCAAGTATACTCAAATAACTTGGGTGCATTTAGCATGATGCCCAAAGCAAGCCTCTCTGGATAGTGGTTTTGCAAAATGTGTGCCGTTTCTTGCACTGTTCTGATTGGAGAGGATTTGGAGAGTGACCAGCCCTCAAAATCAATTATAAACAAGAGTTGATCTTGATCTGGAGGCAAATGGAAGGTAGCATCCTCCATTGTGTAAACCAGATGTCGCAATTGCCCATCATGTGAGCTCGTATTCTGCAGCACAAAAGCTCAGGGGAGTTATCATGCATTATAATCACAAACTTGAGAAACTCCCAACACATCTGCAAAAAGGACCTGATTTCTGGGGATCATTATGATCACTGGCCTCCCGAGCTTATCGGTGAAATTACCTCTATACATCTTTCCTGTTTCAAATTCCACTGCAACTTCTTCCTGAAATACCAAACAAAACAATAATGGCAATGTTTTTATCAATGGTGTACGTGAAAAGAAGCAAGGGAGAAGAGAGCTTGAGCTCTTGCAAGCACACACACACTCACAAAACCCTAAAAGAGAACACACAAGGTGAGAGGCTGAAAATCTTCTTCTTCTTCACATAACACTCAACACACCATATACAAAGATAAGAGTACACACAATATGAAAAGGTACTCAACCAAATACATACCAGGGTTCTCTTTAGTGTGAACCCAACTAAATGAGTTGGCGCTATAACTATGCCAGTCTCTAGAATGGCTGTCACACAGCCTGTCATCCCACTGGCCGCATATCACCCATGATCTCACCAACTATGCCAGTGGTGTAAGTGTGGGGCCTATCCCCCAGGCGGGTCATCAGTGTCCACTGCCTCACTAGATGAGCTCGAAATCTCAACACTCCCCCTCGAGCTCAACTCCATCTCATGTACACCAAGCGAAGCCCTGAATCTGCGGAGCTTCTCTTTACCCAATGCTTTGGTGAAGATGTCAACGACCTGATCCTCTATGCTGACATAAACAAGGTCAACGTCTCCTGCCAAAACCTTCTCTCTGACAAAATGGTAGTGGACCTCTATATACTTCGTGCGAGCATGAAAAACCGGGTTCCTGGCCAACTGTATACTGCTAATGTTATCCAAAGAAAATGACAACTAGTCTATCCACTGATAGACCCAAATCTACAAGTAGCTTTCTCAACCAAGCTACCTCACATGCTGCCATAGCAGCACCTCTGTACTTGGCCTCTGTACTGGATAAAGCAACCGTAGGCTGCTTCTTGCTGCTCCAAGTCACAGCAACACTCCCCAAAGAAAACATGAAGCCACTAGTAGATCTTCTATCTGAGATACTACCAGCCCAATCAGTATCTGTGTACCCATGTACACATATCTTTGTCTCAGTTTCATAAAATAGTCCACAATGCAAAGTAGACCTCACATACCTCAGTATACGTCTCAATGCATCCAAATGCAGCTTTCGAGGAACCTGCATAAACTGACTCACCAACCCAACAGCATAGCTCAAATCTGGCCTGGTGATCGTCATGTAGATCAAGCTTCCTACTATGCGCCTATACATAGTAGGATCTCCCAAAATCTCTCCTGAATCTGCACTCAACTTGTCATTCTGATCCAATGGCACTGAGATAGACTTACAGCCTGTCATACCATACTTGGACAACATGTCCAAGCCATACTGTCTCTATAGTAATCCAATACCATGTGGTGACCTAATCACCTCAATGCCCAAGAAATATCTGAGCTTCCCCAAATCCTTCATCTCAAACTTCTGTCTAAGGAAGATCTTTACATCAAAGATCTCTGCATCATGGTCCCCCATAATGATCAAGTCATCTACATAGATGACAACAAGCACAACCCCTCTATCACTGTGTCTCGCATACAGCAAGAAATCTACATTGGCTACATGAAAGCCAATAGTGACAAGGTATTCAGAAATCTTGTCAGACCATGCTCTTGGTGCTTGTTTTAAGCCATACAAGGCTTTCTTCAACCTGCAAACATGCTCGGAGTGACCCACATCCTCATAACCAGGTGGCTGCAATATATACACCTCTTCCTGCAAATCTCCATGCAAAAATGCGTTCTTTACATCCATCTGATGTAAAGACCATTGCTTTGACGCAGCCACTGCTATCACAACTCTCACTGTTGCCATCTTGGCAACTGGGCTGAAAGTTTCCTCATAATCAATGCCATATGTCTGCGCATATCCTTTGGCTACCAATCTAGCCTTGTACCTGCTTATGCTTTCATCACTGTTATGTTTTACTTTGTACACCCACTTGCATCCAATGGCTTTCTTGCCTTAAGCAATTGCACTAAATCCCAAGTCTCATTTCCATATAGTGCATCCATCTCCTCATCCATAGCTTTCTCCCAACACACATTTTCAACAGCCTCATCAATGCATGTGGACTCTACAACCTGTACAACTTTTGCCATGTATGCATAGTGATGTGCCACATAACCATCATAGGTAAACCTCTGCACAGGATTCTTCACTCTCCCAGATCTTCGTAGCTTTGCATTCATGGCTTCCATAGCCTTCTTTACACCAGGTGTTCTCATAGCTGGTATCCCAAGATCCTCATGAAGGCTCATCTTTGAGCCACTAGACTCTCCATCAACATGAGAATGCCCTGCAGAAATGACAGGCATACTAAGGGGCTCAATCACTTTCTCTTTGCCTTTATGTGATGTACTAATCACATTTGCAGGACTGGTATTATGACGCAGCCTGCCACTCCATGGTCTATCAACTGAACCACTAGATGAGAACTCTCCTGGTCCACTCAAAGACTGTGATTGCTGACTTATATTCTGTGTAACCACATTTCCACTCACATCAGCCCCAACGGCTTCTTTTTCAGCAACATACCAGCTGCTCATCTCATCAAAAACAACATCCCTGCTTACCCTCAACTCACGTGTAGCAGGGTTATAACACCTGTATCTCTTTTGCTCAAGGAAATACCCAATAAACACACATTTTTCAGCTTTTGGATCTAGCTTAGTTCTCAGCTCATCTGGCACATGCACATATGCAATGCATCCAAAGACTTTCAGATGAGACAAATCAAGTTTTCTACCAGTAAACGTCTCCTCTGGAGTTACATCATGTATGGCTACAATTGGAGTCCTGTTCATGATGTAAACTGCTGTAGAAACAACCTCGACCCAATAGCTATGTGGCATATTCTTCTCTCCCATCAATGCTCGCGCAATCTCAGCAATGTGCCTGTTTTTCCGCTCAGTAACTCCATTTTGCTGCGGAGTGTATCTGCATGTAAACTGTCTCCGAATATCATTCTTCTTCAAAAATTCAGAGAACTCATTGGAGAAGTACTCTTCCCCTCCATCTGACCTTAGGCACTTTACATATTTCTCTGTTTGCTTTTCAACCATAACTCTGAAATTCTCAAAATGAGTGAACACCTCACCCTTCTCCTTCATGAAGTATACCCACACTTTCCTTGTGTGGTCATCAATAAATGTCACATAATACCTGCAACCTCCCATAGACATGGTCTTCATAGGACCCCATACATCTGAATGCACAACATCTAGTGCATTTCTACTCACATTTCAGTCACGTGGAAATACATGCTTTGTTTGCTTTCCAAATTGGCATGCTTCACATATTTTCTGCATACCTTCAACTTTAAACTTTGGTAGCCCTGTCACAATTCCTTTAGTCTGCATAGACTTCATTCTCTGTACATTCACATGTCCAATTCTTTTATGCCAAATATTTGTGTCTGCAACAATTCCTGAATCATTTGCAAACATCGCAGCACTCACTTCAGACATGTTAACATTCAATGTAAACATCTACTCACTCTGTTGTCTTTTGCAACCAACCTACACTTGTCTTTAAAGTCTTCAACATAACAACCACCATCAGGGTTAAACCGAACCTGCAAACCCTGCTCAATCATCTGGCAAACTGAAACCAGATTCTTTGTTATGTTCGGAACATGAAGTACATATGCAAGGTACTTCACTTTGCCATCCTGCATAGACAATGGCACATCTCCAACATGGGCAATTGGATGAGCAGTGTCATCCCCTGTTTCCACAAAACCTGGTCTTTCAAGGTTTTTCATCTCCTTGAACCACTCCCCATGACTCGTCATGTGATTCGAGGCACCTGAATCAACGTACCATACATCATCTTTATGTGCTGCTTCAACATTTTCAGACATGGCATTAACGACATAACAAACAACCTTTCATTATCCTCATTGTTTTTGCTCGAGGATGCATAGTTGTTTTGCTGCAATTTTCCATTTTACATGTCAGCCTGCTTCTTATAACAATCTACTTGCACATGTCCAAGCTTACCACAATAAAAGCATTCACGTGTATCATTATACTGCCTTTGCCGATTTCCACGACCTCTTTGACTCCCGCTGCCTCTGAATTGACCTCTGCGTGTTGTTGTTGTGAATTCTGGGACTGTTGTTGTTGCTGCTGCCGGCCATAATTCTGATTACCTGTTCGACCACCTCCTTGGCCACATCCACGGCCTCCTCTACCTCGTCCTCTTCCTGAACTTGTATAGAAGGCATGTTGCTCAGGACTGTTTTTGTTTTGTGAAGACTGTTGGTCTTCACCCAAGCTCTTCTCTTCTATAATTAACATAGACACCAAATCTGTAAAATTGGGAATGTTTTCCCGAGTCTGAATAGACGTCTTGAACGCCTTGTGTTGTGGCCCGAGACCACGTAGACAGACTTCCACCTTTATCATCATCATCTACTGAAACACTAATAGATGCAAGGGATACCACAATACCCTTGATCTTCAATCCATAGTCATTCACAGACACTCTTTTTCTCCACAGTATGAAGTTCATTGTTCAACTGTATCTTTCGTGCCTTGGTATTGGTTTCAGAGTTTTACCAAGGTGTCCCACACCTCCTTGGGGGACTTGGCATCTTGTATGTGTCCAATCATAGTGTCGTGTATACTGATAGAGAGCCAATACATAACTTTTCTGGCTCCTTGGTTCCAATCCTTGAAGTCTTTCACATTTGTAACAGTCAGATTGATCTCTGGTATCTCCGGTGCCTCTTCATACTCACCTTCTATGTAGTCCCAGTAACCCTTTCCCATCAGGAAATTTGTCAACCTGAACCTCCAAGCATGGAATTTATTCTTATCAAGCTTCTCAGCAACAATCTGATTTATGCCATCATTTGACATCTTGCCAGACACACAAATTTACAAGAAACAGCACTCTGGTTTGTCATGCACAAACTGCTGTATTTTCTGCAACGATACTGTACTACACTCAAATGTCACAACCAGTGACCTCAATGTACATACATACACCCAATGGCAACTGTTGACCTCCTTGCAGCACACACAATGTCTGCACAACCAATCTGTCTTCCTGCAGTTTTTAAAACAGAGTTCTGCATAGAATCGATGACTTACCCGCAGTGCTAAAAATCGCCTGCTTTCTGAAAAACGGAGGTCCTAACGCGCCCCCGAAACGCGTTTTCAGTCCAAAAAATGTTGTCCAATAGGACAAAATAGTTGCCCTATAGCTTTACTCCCGTGAAGAAAGCTCCTCAATCAGAGATCGTTTGCCAGTGCTTCCCGTAGAGCTCCCGACAAGGGTGTAGTCGCTAACACAAATAAGGAAGAGTAGATGAAGCTCTTACCCTCGTACCGCTTCCTGTGCTTCTCTTGCTTGTAGCTCAGCCCTTAGCATGAACCAAGCTATGATACCATGAAAAGAAGCAGGGGAGAAGAGAGCTTGAGCTCTTGCAAGCACACACACACTCACAAAACCCTAAAAGAGAACACACAAGGTGAGAGGCTGAAAATCTTCTTCTTCTTCACACAACACTCAACACACCATATACAAAGATAAGAGCACACATAATATGAAAAGGTACTCAACCAAATACATACTAGGGTTCTCTATAGTGTGAACCCAACTAAATGAGTTGACGCTATAACTATGCCAGTCTCTAGAATGGCTGTCACACAGCCTGTCATCCCACTGGCCGTATATCACCCATGATCTCACCAACCATGCCAGTGGGGCCTATCCCCCAGGCGGGTCATCAGTGTCCACGGCCTCACTAGATGAGCTCGAAATCTCAACAGTACACATACAAATAAGTGCATGCATGTGCGTGTGCGTGTTTACGTGTGTATCTTGTTGGTTTTTTTTTTGGGGGGGGGGGGGATGTGTTGTGTGTGTGTGTGTGTGTGTGTGAGAGAGAGAGAGAGAGAGAGAGACTTATTCCATAAAAATAAAATAAAGCCATAAACGGGGTGGCTGGGTGGGTGTGTGAGGAGGGGGGGGGAGGGTATTAACTTCATAGAAAAGCTAAACTAACAATGCGATGAATCAGTGTTCATAGAAAACCTGCAAACAGTTACAATGAAACTGCAAGATTTGTGGTTTCACTTGTAAATATTCAAGTATCAATTTTCAAAACCTGTAAATATATATACATCTTAGTTGTAATTTGGCAAAAAAGTTTGCAAATTTTGTAAAAAAACCTTGAACAATCTGAATTCAATTTTTTAGATTTGTTCACAAAAAACTATTCTGTGAACACTGCGATGAGTACCAATTTTCTCACAGCTGTCTGCGCAGGCAGTCAAGTGCATGTGTGGACTGTGGAGGCGTGCATGGATGGGTGGGGTGGGGGGTGTGTGTGTGTGTGTGTGTGTGTGTGTGTGTGAGAGAGAGAGAGAGAGAGAGATTACATAATGTATAACTAAGCCAGTTTGACATTCAGCACCAGGTGGTCCTGCAGGCTGGTGTCATCTGTGGGCTGCTACAGCTCATCAATCAGTGTCTACAAAAAGAGCCTCCCTACCCTATTTGAGCCATGTCCCCAAATTTCTTGCAGCTTGACGAAGCTTTCACCTCTTCTTTCATCTCTTCCTTTACTTTCGCAATGGTTTCCTCTGTGTGATCAGCTTGAAGTATACTCCTTGACTTGTTCTCTGAAGTCTTGATGCAGTCTAAAAGCATGTGGACCTGCCCCACCCTTTGATTTGTTCCATGTGGTACTCTGTCTACTCATTGGATCAAGTGGAGGAAGGTTTCTTGGGTGTCACCCACTAATGCGAATTTCTTCGGCATTGTTTAGTCTCCCCTCTCTAAACTTATCCTTTTAATTCTATGGTGGTGATTGACAAATTCTGAGCTGCTCAACATTGTGTGGCTGTGCCAAGCTTAACTGCACTACGCTGGGCTGGAGATCAAGGTGAAGGCATGTCACGTGCAGCAGCATCATTCTCTTCATCATCATCACCATCATCTGGGGGCATGGAACCTTGCTGGCAGGCAGCCTGACAGCTGTAAGCAGCCAGCATGGGGTCCCAGGCAATAGGTGGGACAGCACCCAAGTGAAGGCCAGCAGTGGGACATACAAAGGCAGAAGCACAGCATTAAAAAGAAAAAAATCAAGCAATATTTGTCCAGCGTTCTGGCTGACAGCAGAGGAGCTGGCCGACCTGGTCCTTAGTGAAATATATAAGCATGAAGTCATTCTCAGCATTTCAGCATGAAACCGATCCCGTCAAGTGGGAAAGACTCCGTTGGACACCCACACGCTTAATAGCACAACTTTAAAACCACAAATTTGAAATGGACAACTTAAAACAACTTGAAATTTAAATGAAATGAAATGGAAAGATGGACACCAGCACTGGGACCGGAACGGGCCGACCCCCCCCTCAATATATGATATATTTATTGGGAGTATTTAATAAATACAATGCTCCATGGGTTCCAAGAACCAGATAATGTCCATGTACATATGAAAACAGTACCAAACAAATAGGCTCGAATTTCGATGTAGAAGCTCGGAGCAGAACGACCACTAGTGTAGTCCAATCTCTACGGTCCTGTGCTTTCACTGGACTCCGCGGAGAGCGCCTCACTGGTGTTCCGAGACCACGCACAAACAGGCGCTCTCGTACTAACGCCTGGCTCTCCCGATCTCAGCACCTTTGGACCGAGGTTCGCCAATATAGCTTGGACAACCCGGCACCGAACGGGTGTTGGCCGAGCGGGATGAATCCTTTATCAGATTTAAACATAAAATACTTTATTCAAATCTGAAAGTCACTTACTTGTAGATGGTTGATAGGAAACCAATACTCGTGGTGTTTGTGCAGAAGATGAAACCACCCAAGAGATGTGAAGTCTTCTTGCAGCCGCCAATGGAAAAGAAGTACAACCTCGTGCAAATGGGCGATAGAGAAACTGCCTTGGGAGAAGTAAAGTCTCGCTGCAGGAACACAGCCACCCGTTGTATAGGAGAAGGTGGCTCAGCCTCAAGAAGCGTGGAAAAACAACCAGTATAGAGTGGCCTGGCTGCAGATGAACGCTCTGACTGCAAAGGGGTAGTGTAGGTGCCTGCAATGGAGAGAGGGTAACCTGCTGGAAGAGATGCGCAAGAGAGCTCACAGGCATCTACAGAGGCAGCTCCGTCTGCTGGTGGCAGTCTACTGGGGGTACCACGCTGCCTGCTGGTCCAGTAGGAGTCGCCGGCTGCAGTACAACCTGTAAGAGGAGGTAGCGCAGCAATCTGGAGGTGACAGCCGCCTCTAGAAGGTGCAGTCACCTATAAAGGAGATGAAGCAGCCGCCTGTGGAGATGTAGAGGCAGTTGCTTGTTTGGGAGGTGAGCAGCCGCCTGTAGTGCAGTTACAGCCAGCCGCCTGGGAGAGAGAGCAGCGTGGAGTAAACAGCCGTAGCAGAGGGTACAGCCGTCTACAGCACAAAAACAGCCGCCTCAGAGTTGATGGAAAACAAGCCGCCTCAGGGGTTGCTTAAGCGATCGCTGGTTCTTGCTCTTCACGAAGATGGTGGAAGCGTACACTGGTGGTATCCACGATGGAGAAAGCCTTTGTTTATAAAATTTAAAGTGAAGTTAACTTTGGTGATACCCACGCATGCATGTGGGGGGACTAGTGGGGGTAGGTGACCATGTCTGTCTTAAAATAGATAAGACAATCGTGAGGTGTCTAACATGATCCTCAAGAGTACGACTATATATCAAAATATCATCCAAGAACACCACCACAAATTTCCCCAAATGTTCACGAAAAAGATCGTTCATCATTTGCTGGAAAGTGACTGGAGCATTGGTTAACCCAAAAGGTAATACGAGAAACTCGTAATGGCCATACCTAGTCCGAAAGAAATTCTTTCGACATGCCTTTCATGAATACGTATCTGGTATAGCCAGTACGTAAATCTATCTTCGTGAAATATTTCGCTCCTGCTAACCGGTCAATCAGGTCATCTGATCTAGGGAGAGGATAACGGTTCTTAATTGTCAGCTTGTTCAATCTCTTGTAATCTATACACATTCTCCAGGTGTTGTCCTTCTTTCTCCTAAGCAACACAGGTGCACCCCAAGGTGATTTACTTGGACGGATCTAGCCCATCCTCAAATAATCTTCGAGTTGTTTAGCCAACTCATCTTCCTCAGCTTGGCTCATCCTGTAAGGTGGAATACTGACAGGATGAGCACCAGGGATCAAGTCAATACGATGATCTACTGCCCGTTCAGGTGGTAAACCCGATGGCAGTTCCTTAGAAAATACGTCTTGAAACGAATCAAGTATCTTCTGTAATTCTTTGCTTTCAAACACACTTAATTCATTTACATCCAAGGAAGGGATGAGAAAGGAAGAAAGTGGAATCAATACACAATGGAAAGCAGTATACAAAGAAGAATCCATTATATTTCCAAAATCAATTGTATTTACAAGAGGTCCCTGAGAGGGATGTATACAATCACCTAAAATACTATATTGGGTGTCCTTATGCTGAAAAGAAAAAATATGACTAGACCAATCTATCTGGGTTCTGGAGTAATGTTGGGGCCTAAAGCTGAAGCCAAGATATCCATACCCGATAGAGTAGAGAGGGTAGTGGTCGATAGAGCGATGGAGTTCTGCAAAGCTTGCATCTGGGCTGCGATTTGTGCCTGACGTTCCGACGAAGAAGCTTCCAGAGCTACTTTGAACTCTTGGAAATCTGATTTTGACACAAAATCGTCAAAAAGATCGGCATCGGTACCTTCCGTAGCCGGCAAGCCTTCGCGTTCCACAAGGGGCTCCAACTCCGATTCTTGGGTCGACATCGTGAAGAGGGTAAGGGGAGAGAAAATTTGATCTTTGCACAATGAAAGTGCAAGGAAACTTGAGAGCTTGAGAGCTTGAAAACTTGAGAGATGTGTGGCAAGGAGCCCACTTAAGGGGTTTATAAAGGTTTCCCCAAAAGCTATCTTTAGCTTTTGCTCTTGTGTTTTTTTTTTAATATATATATATATATGGATATATATATTCTATACTCTTCAAAAAAAAAAAACACTTTTAAACCTTGGAGGAGGGGTTTTTTAACTTTTTAAAAAAAATTCAACTAAAAAAAAACGAAAGCCCAAAAAAACGAGTGCTTTCCTTGTTTTTTTTTTCGCTTCCCTCTTGGATTAGCCGCCGGATGATGCAGCCGTCACCTTCGCTGCCGGTGCCTTCTCGCCAGCCTGCGCCTGCGACAGCCCGTGTAGGCCTGGCCACAAGGCCACGTGGCCTGGGCGCCTGCCTGGCCTAGCCTGGGCGCCTGCGCTAGGCTGGCCGCCTAGCTACGCAGGCCTAGGCCGCCTGGTTACGCAAGCCTAGGCTGCCTACCTACGCAAGCCTAGACGCCTGCCTACACCGCCTTGGGCGCCCGCCAGCAAGGCCGCCTACAGAGGCCTAGCCGGCTGCCAGCCTCGATAGCCAAACGTCAACACCCACCAGAGCACAAACCCGCCAGCGCCTCCTCTCACACGCTTGCTCTCTTTCTCTCGCTCTCGTTCGCGTTCAACCAAAAGCAACGAATCATGCTTTTTTCTGTTTTCTATCTCTACGTTCATGCGACTGCACAAACGAATCATGCCTCTTCATTGCAAAGCCAACGACCCTACTTAGACTACCACCTCCCATCAACATGGGTTTCTTTGATGAAGAAAAACACATACTGAATCTGAAAACAGCAGTATGCACAGAAAAAACAGCAAGCTTTTTGAACACGTACCTTTCTTCGACCTCTTCTCTACCTACCGACTTGCTCGTTCACGAGGTATGCTCTGATACCACTATCAAATCCCCACAGATCTCCCCGTGATCGTTCCTGGTACAAGACTCGAATCCGGCAAACAAACAAACAAACAAACAAGGGGGTGCAGGCCTCACTCACCTCCCAACCATGACAGCCGTGGGCAAGCCCACAGACTTGGCTGTCCCCTCCAAGCCACGAGCTGAGCTAACTAGGTTGACATACCGACCAATCTCCTCCTCGCGACGTCCCATACCGCCACGAAGCTGCCCTCGCGGACCTCGAGATTGCTGCCGGCCTAGGTGCACGTCTGCACTAGATCTAGGCTCCAAGACCATAGAGCTCTCACAAACTCACGAGACTCTCTATATCCCAATAACTAACCTTGGCCACCCTTTTATAGGCTCTTGGGCGGTCATCGGGCGTCCACACTTGGGCGCCCGCCCGTCCATACTTGGGTGCCCACCCGTTAGTTTATCCCTAACTCAGCTCGTCAATCAGCCTGCCTAGCTCCAAGCTTCCCCAAGCCTTGAAACTAGTCTTGCGTGCGTGTAGCACACGGTAGATACACACTGTGCACATGACAGTGTTCCACTAGCCAAAGTGACATGGGTCTTTGATTCTAGTGGCCCCACTGCATGTGACCTCCCTGAAAGATGCCTTGTCTCGCCACGAGACAACTCAATAGGCAAGGTCTTTTGGCTTGCATGCCGACCACTATTCCCATGATGTACATACCTAGAATCCAAATGGCCTTGAGCACGCATAAATCTGTTTCCTCCTGTGCCATGAGGAGTGGATGCATGGCGAGAGGTAACCGATACTTCTTCTTTATGCAAATATGATCTCAACCTTTGAGAGGCTGGGTCTCCATGCTGCAAATGGGGTGGATTCTTGAACATAAGCTAGCCATCCTCTCCCTCTTTAAGGTCACCCTTGCGGATAAGATAAGAGAGTGCCAGCTCCCTTGGCTTCTTGCCCACTTCTCGAGCCATAGACTCAAAAAGTCATGTCCACCATAGCATCAGCTTTCTTGGCTGCAAGAGCCTCTTCATATGCTCCAACTCAGCCCTCAATGCATTGGGCTCTTCCTCGTGCATGGTTTTTTACCACGTGATGGCTGTCCCATGTACGCACTGTCATAGACTCTCTCAAGAGGCTTATGCCTTCCATGCAATGCACCAGAATCCCGTGAAGCACTTCATTGGCCCCTCAAATTCGGCACTTCCAATGGGTTGCCCTGGCTGTCCATTGAATTAAGTGTTCGTGCTTGCTTCTAATCTCAAAACTCCGTCTCCTCTTGAGAAAGAGAGATGACCGAGCTGTGATACCAATGTGACCGCTCCCTACAGGAGGCCTACAGATCGGAAAACACTATACACATATTTAGAACACTTAATTTAACTGTTATTAAACAATGAAAACAAAATCAGCAACACAAATACTGGAGCTTAAAGCATTCTCTGAATTTAAATTTGCAAATTTCAGATTTATTCAAATGAGAAAAGTATGAGAGCACCTGGTGCGGTGAGTACAATCCAGATACAACCGGTACAATTTATAGCAGGTACAATCCAGCACATCAAGAACTTCACATGTGTGCAAGTACAACAGGTACTGTTTGTACAGTTGGTACAATGAATCCCGCGGGCAGGTATAGTCAGGTACAACGGGTACATGTGGACAGCCAGCAGGTACACGTGGGCAGCCAACACAAGTAGGTACAGGCGTGGGCAGTCCTGCAGGCAGGTAGAGCAACAGGTTCAGGCGTGAACAGCCCTGCAAGCGGGTACGAGGCAGGTACTGGCATGGGCAGCAGGCGAGTACCAGGCAGGTACAGGCGTGGGCAGCAGGCGGGTACCAGGCAGGCAGGTACACAGCTCAATAGGCGGGTACAGCCAGCAGCAAGGAGGTGGGTACAGAAGTTAACCATAGTTTATGGATTTTACAATACTTACCACCTGTTCACACGCCACACCACCAAGTCAGCAAACAGCATTCCACGGTACACTGGGGGCGTCCCCGTCCAGTGTACTGGCACGACATAACACGCAGACACACAAACAAGTCATGCAAAAACAAATTTATGCATGCAAGCATAAATGCATGTGCACAAATAGTGGACGAAATCTCCCTTTCATGAAACTTGTACAAGATGTTCCTGTCGGGCACAAAACTGGTGCGACATATAAATAAATATGTCCTGGTCTTCCTATGGAGTGACAGTCCCATAGGTAAGACACCATCCTGGCTAAACACAGGTGGCACCAACAGGCTCCCGTCCATACAGCACGAAGCAAATCACACATGGGTGACACGAAACTGGTTCCTGTCCATGTGACGCAACACTGGTCGCACACGGGTGGCACTGATCTGGCTCCTGTCCATGTGACACCATAAAACTGGCCCTTTCACATGGGACACTGGCCTGGCCCCATGTGAACATGGCACAAATCTGGCTCTATGGAGTGACAGTCCCATAGAAGTGGCTCCAGAAATGGAGATGGACCAAATGGTGATAGAGGAACTCTTTCTTGAAGACTTCTTCGAATTGTGCCCAAGTCGTTGGTTTAGGGTTGAGTTCTTTCCACCAAAGCAGAGCTTTGCCTGAGAGGGAACCTGCTGCTAATTGGATCTTTTTGCCATCGTCATATGGATGAAACTGAAAATGGACTTGCCACTTAAGTAGCCAAGTGTCCACTATCTCTTTGGTACACTGCTTTTGCTCGCCCCCAAACTGTTCCGGAGTAATATTAGAGCCTAAAGCAGATGCCAAAGTATCCATACCTGAAAGAGTAGATAGGATAGTGGTCAACAAAGAGATGGAGTTCTGTAAAGCTTGCATCTGCGCGGCGATTTGTGCTTGACATTCCGAGAAATAAGCTTCGAGAGCAACTTTCAACTCTTGGAAATCTGATTTTGAAACAAAATCGTCGAAAAGATCGCCATCGGTGGCTTCCGTAGCCGGCAAGTCTTCACATTCGAGAATGAGCTCCAACTCGGATTCTTGGGTCGACATCTTGAAGAGAGCAAGGTGAGAGAAAAGTTTGATCTTGCACAATAAGAGTGCTAGAGAGCTTGAGAGCTTGAGAGATGTGTGGCAAGAAGCCCACTTAAGGGGAATTTATAGGCTTCCCCAAAATCTAACTTAGCTTTTGCTTTTGTGTTTTTTTTTGGTTATATATATATATATATTATTTTTATTTTTTTCCTGGTTTTCTTTTTATTTTTTTACACTTAACAAAGCAACAAAGCAAACAACCCATACAAGACCACACCTTCATCACGGGTTCCGACGATGCAAAAGTAACATGCTGAACTTGAAAAAACAGCACTATACACAAAAAAACAGCAATCTTCTCGAACTCATACCTTTTCTTAGACCTCATCTTCTCTACATACCGACTTGCTCGTGCTCGAGGCTTGCTCTGATACCACTGTCAAATCCCCGTAGGATCACCTCGTAGAACGCTCCTGATACAAGACTCGAAACCTGCAAACAAACCAAACAAACGTGAAGGGGGTGCAAGCCTGACTCACCTCCCAACCTTGACAGCTGTGGGCAAGCCCACAAGTCTTGGCTATCCCCACCGAGCCACAAGCTGAGCTAACTAGATGGACGTACCAACCAATCTCTACCTTGTGACGTCCCATACCGTCACGAAGCTACCCTTGCAGGCCTCGAGACCATAGTGACAAGGAGATGGAGGGACGCCCACGTGGGACGTGGGAACGCCATCCCGAGCAGAGAGACCTGCACACCGGGCTAGGGACGGCCAAGGGGACGGGACGGAGGGGACGTTAGCAGGGGACGGGCCTTCCCCCCTTTGGGAAGGGGGGGACGTTGTCTGCAGGGGTCGGGGACGGCTGCAACACCTAAATCTTCAGGCATTTTTTCAAATAAACGGCTACTAGCCGTTAACACTGGCCATTTGAGAGAGAGAGAGAGAGAGAGAGAGAGAGAGAGAGAGAGAGAGAGAGCAACACAACTACATAATGGGCTTGGATCCACTCCTCTTTTACTCAAGCCTTCCAAGACTTGAGTTCCTCTCCACGATCTCCCTCTCCTACTCAAGCTTTCCTCTCCACTATCTCCCTCCTACTCCACGGTCCATCACCTTCCTCTCCACCCTCTCCTACTCACTACACCGTCCCCACCCCCCCGTCCCCGTCCCCTACCTTTAGCCGTCCCCGTCCCCGTCCCCGTCCCTTGGTAACTATGCTCGAGACTGTTGCCGGCCTCGGCTGCATAAAGCAGGTGCACGTCTACACTAGATCCAGGCTCCTGACCAAAGAGCTGTCACAAAGACACGCGAGACTCTGAGCTAATGACTAACCTTGGCCACCCTTTTATAGGCTCTTGCCCGGTCATCGGGCGTCCACACCCGCCTGTCCATACTTGGGTGCCCGCCCGTTAGTCTATCCCTAACTCAGCTCACCAATTAGCCTGCCTAGCTCCAAGCTTCCCCAAACCTCGAAGCTAGTCGTGTGCGTGTAGCACACGGTAGATACACATTGTGCACATGACAATAGTCCTATAGTTGCTGTGGTGGTCTAGCACGTCTCCCGCTTTGTGGAGAGGCATGATGGTGTGCATAGTCCATTCAGCTGGTAGGCCCTCCACTAGTGCCCTATTAAAGAGGTGAGCAACAAAGGGTGCCAGTGTGTCAACTGCATAAATAAGATGCTCAGTCTATATACCTGTGTGGCCAGCCGATCTCCCATGCTGTAACCAGCGTATAGCTCTCTCTACCATCAGGGCGGTAAAGAAAGTAGAGGCGGTGGTAGCGCGGGACTCCTGTGGCTGTGGTATGGGCGGTTGCTGAGGGATATGGTAGAGGCTCTTTGCATATGTGTGCCATGTGTGTGGATCCTCAATCGGGGTACGAAGGTGAGGCTCTCTCATCCTGCGCCATGCAGTGGCTGTATCTCTGCTCATGAGAAGGTGGTACATATCCCAGTATTGTGCCTCCTCATATGCACGCCTCTTACGGCGTGAGAGGGTCTGTATCTGTCGGCTCGCCTGTCTCTGTGTGATGGTCCCCAGTGCTCTCTAGGCACAGAGGTGTCTATATAGCTCTCTGCACTCATCATCATACCACCGATTCTGGGGTATGCTCCCCGATCTATCTGTGTGTGCAATGTGTATGGTCGGGGAAGCTGCGGGTGGCGGCCGTATGTAGTAGAGACGACATTTGAGTGGTGAGTGTGTCTAGGGGTGACAGGGGATCCATTCGGTGTAGCCCATCATATACATGATGCTCATATATATATGTCAGGTCATGGGTGAAGTAGAAAGTGGTATGCGATGCCTGTGTGGGCTGTGTGGCATAGTTACCACCGAACGTCGTTCCGCCTTCCTGGAATGCCGGAACGCCGTTCCGGGCGAAGGCACGTTCTTGGAACGTCGGGACGTTCCGGAAAAAAAATAAAAAATTTAAAGGTTTTGCTTGCAGAAATGTATGTTCATGTCTTGGGGGAGCAAATATTATGAAGCATATTTGGCTATCCGTATACAAAAAGTTACATTTTTTTGTGTCATATGCTGACATGTCATATGACATTCCCGATCCGCTCCCGCTCCCGCTCTAGCATCCAACGTTCCCGGAACGTTCCCGTTCCATGGTAACTATGGTGTGTGGGTGCTGGTGTGGAGCTCGCCAATGACAGCAAGAGATACGTGTGATCCACACCAATAGGACAAGGGGGGATGGTGAAAGATGTCACTGCCTGTGTAGTCTCCATGGACCCCATGATGTAGTCCATTGTGCTACCTCCCCCTGACCGTGGAAAGCATGTCAGTGCTCCTGAATCCTCCCACTGTCTCATCCCGTTATAAATAACGAGATGGTATCGGGCTCCCAACTCAAATAGGTGATGACCATATCTGGTGTTATCCGGCCCCATGTCCTCTGACACCCTGCAAGCTCCCGTGTCCTCCGCCTCTAGTGTGTGCATCACCTCGGGGAGCTCAAAATCATAAATGTCGCACTGTCAGCTCTGTGTCCATGCATTGAAGTCCCCCATAAGGAGAACTTCCCCCAGGTTGGAGTAGTGTATGATCTCATCTGAAAGGGCTGCATATGGTGACTCTCCTAATGGCCCTATGTCCTCCTCCTCTTTACCCTCCTCCTCTGCTATCATGGCATATCTCGATCCTCTAGGAGAGAAGTAGCATAGAGCAATGTATAACACCCTATCTGCCGAGAGCTACAGTTTGATCCACATGTATCTAGCCTCCTGGTCACGTTCTACCACCCGTAGGTGCCCATGTAGCTCTCGCCTGAAGAGTACCGCTATACCTCGAGATCCTCTCGATGTGCTCTGCCATGTGGTCCCCCTGTGTGTAGACTCCCACTGATAACCCTCTACTTTGGGTAGCCCCCTCTCTGGGCTCTGGTGTGTCTCTGTAAGTAGTATGATGTCCCGTCCCTCCATGACCTCTCTATCCTCCCAGGATGTGTCCAAAGTGCTCCATTGCAGTTCCAAACTGCTATGTGTATCTGTGAATCTAGATCCTCCATAGTCGATGTCCCATAGGCCGCCTGGCGCTAATCGGTGGCCTTGCCATTGATGATGACACGACCATCGCGATAGAATGCTCACTTTCCGGGCCTATAGGACTCTCGGCATACATGTTTTTATGTGTTCTATCTGCATCCTCGTAAGGTCATCATCTAAATAGATGGGATCTCCCTTTAATCCTCGTAGAATCACCCTCTTCCTCACGAAGGTGGCCCTCTCCATCTCCCCTACAAACTATAGGATGAAGGCTCGCTTGCATGTTGAGTCTTTCCCGGCTCTCCATGCTTTGGTGAAGGGGGGAGGGTCCTCTTTCCTGTAGCCGAGCTTCATGCATAGAAGCTGTCCATCTTTCTCGGGAGTGAAGTCGGGTGTATCGGTTATACCTGTGGCTCGAAGGTTGAGGCGGCGGGCCTGCCTCATCTTCTCCTCTTCAATGGTGGTGTGAATGATTTGGTGTTCTTCCCTTTGAGTCTCCTCCCTCACCTCTTTACGGATGTTCTTCTTCACCACTTCAACCCATCCTAATTGCTTGGCTTTGAGTTTCCCCTCCATGTCTTTTGTGATCTCCTTGGAAATCTCTTCTTTGATGGCTAAGAGTGTTGCCATTGATCTCCCCTTCTTCCTTCTCGGTGTTCTTGACAGCTACCAGTTCCACTTTCAATGCACTCACCTCCTCCTTGAGTGCCATGTTCTCTTGTTCAAGTTCCGTGACCCGTACTTTGAGGGCCATGATGTGCTGGTGTAACTTGTTCTCCACCTCATTGAGGTTGGAATCAGATGTCTTCTTGTTTTCCTTGCCTTCATTGCCGTCTCGAGGGCCTCAAGCTTCTCTTGGAGACTCGGAGCCATTCTTCGAGCTTACTCTGCAGTGCTTCCCACCACAGGCAGGCAGAGAGGAGCGAGAAAGGGATCGTAGTAGAGAGAGAGTATTTCTGGCAGCGCAAGCATGCCAGCACAATGCGAGCACAACAATTCCAAACGGAGCACAAGGGGCGTGCAGCGCAAGCAGGGCAGTTCGGGTGGGGATAGGCGTAGCACAACGTGGACAGGGCAATGCTAGGCGCAGCACAGCCAGGGTGCGCAGCACGAGCAGGGCAGGACCACCAGCGTGTAGCATGAGCAGGGAGAGCTTGCGCGGCGTCACGTCATGGACCAGACGGCTTTCGTGAGCCGGGCAAGACCACCAGTGCGTAGCATGAGCAGGGAGAGCTTGCGCGACATCACGCCATGGACCAGACGGCTTTTCACGAGCAGGGTAGAACCACCAGTGCATAGTGCGAGCAACGAGCAAGGCATAACCACCAACGCGTAGCGCAAGCAGCAAGCAAGGTAGGACCACTAGTGCGAGCAAGGCACGACCACTAGCGAGAGAGAGAGAGAGAGAGAGAGAGAGAGAGAGAGTTGAGCGTGTGCGGGGGGGGGGAGAGAGAGAGAGAGAGAGAGAGAGAGAGAGCATGTGCCGCAGCTCCAGCCCGCCTCCTGCTGTTCAGCCCTCCGCTTTTGCACCAATAGAGAAGCGCCCAAAAGCAGCCCGCCAGCCCCTCCCAAAAAAGCATACCATTCAGATCCAGAAGGCGCCTCCCAAAAAGCATGAGATAGAAAGAGGCGCATCCTCCAAAAGTGGAGTAGCCTCCCAAATTATATGGTCCCATGCTGCTGGTCAGCCAACATAAAGCTGTAGGCCAGTTCGATATGGACAAAAATGCTAATAAAGTAGCATTAAATGCTATTTAATGCTGCACATAGGAAAAAAGATGATATTTAATGCTGCCCGACTATTGTGGTGCAATCCAACTACCTGTTGGTCTTCAACACACCTGGCCAACTAGAGCTTGCTCACCATGGATGCTGTCGGCCTGCTGTATATGCTGGCCAACTGGGGTAAGGTACTTCCACAAGCCAGTCGGCTATCCCCTAATGCTGTCCACGGCTGTGACCAACCCCTGGACAAGCTCCTAAGGCCATGGGCTGGCCCATAACTAATACTAAGGTTGACACTACATGCACTATCTAATAAATTCTCCAAGTAGGTTAAGAGGACTGACACATGCAGACTCTCTATGGCTCTGGAGACTGACCTACGTAGCTCGTGCCTCACATGTCTCGAACTGGGGCCACGGCATACGACAAAATATTCCTAAAAAGGTAAATCCTACCGATGAATGGTGCATTGATGTAGAGCCAATGAGTCACATAGCACTCGAGTGCAAGGTGCATGTGAACACCTATCGGCAGCCAGCATGGGGTCCCAGGCAATAGGTGGGACAGCACCCAAGTGAAGGCCAGCAGTGGGACATACAAAGGCAAAAGCGCAGCATTAAAAGGAAGAAAATCAAGGAATATTTGTCCAACATTCTGGCCGAGCTGGTGCTCAATGAAATATATAAGCATGAAGTCATTCTCAGCATTTCAGCAAGTAAATCGTTAGAATTCAGTAGTGGTCATGTAGATATGCCAGAGGTCACCCCTCCGGAGCTGACCAAGGGCCCAAGCCATGTACATTCATCAGTAACCTTTTGTACAATCTTAAATACAGGAGAACCTAACACCGATCTCTCTCTTCTTCTCTCTCCTCTATCTTAATCATGTTTTAATGAGCATCTTGTTCTTAATCAGGCTTAGGGCTGTGGATCAGTACAACAAGGCTTCCGCGCATGCAACAAGGCAAGCAGAATAGCTGTAGGGTCGAGAGCTCTGTTCGGCTGCCCCTGCTCCTCTCACCCCCCCCCCCCCCCTCGGGTCCCCTCTCTCCCTTTTTCAGCATCTTTGGTGACCCATAGATGTTATCTCCCCAAAAAACATCTATGATGAGGCTAGGCTATGACTTGATAATAAGGGACAAAATGAAGTCGCCTTAGGACTAGAACACTTTCTTGCTAGCCCAAATTTCAGAGCCTATATAAGTGGTGGTCAGGGATGCTCATAATCCCGGATGGACACCATAAGACAAGCACTTGGATCTGGCCTTGACCAAGCTCTAGCTAGGCACTCCAATAGTGAAATTTGGTAGTAAGGGAAAAGCTTGACTGTCAGTCGAGAGGCTTGAGTTGATGTGAGTTGAGCCTCAGGTTCAGGGGTTCTCCAAGAGGAAATATGGCCTTTGCCACATGATATGTATCTATGGGCAGGCTTGATGGATGAGATTGGGTACAACACCAAGGCAAGGGATGACTCACTAACCAACAGTTGCCACAAGGCCCTGCCTTCTGGATGAGGGCCCAGCTGGGGTACGACCTTCTTCAAGAAATGTTTAGCCCAAGGACAAGATGAATAGGGGACTCCAATGAGTGGAAAATGAAATTCAATTAATTAATGAATCTTGTTTTTGGATGGTGTAGCATTTCGTCTAAGGTATTCCGCCATCAACCAACTACGCACACTTCACATCCCCTCTCCAATCAGCGTCGATCCCCCTTTCTAGTCAGGCTTGCTATGGCGTCATCATGTTGGATGCAAATTAGTGTTCCATCCGTAGGCTGAAGGAGAGGAAGTTGGTAATCTATGCCACCCTTACCTTGCTACGTCGTCATTGTTTCAGTGTTGGGTCTACGTGATTGAAACCCTGAACATATTGTGTGCAAAGAGACAGCCACCCATTAGCCCCCTCCTTTACCACACCAGGCGAGCCTTCATGCCATTGGCACCTTGTTTTCATACGTTTGCAGAAGTAAATCAAACTAGGCATGTGCATGTGTCAAAACAAGGTACTGCGTATTGAAATTATTTTTTCTGCCGCAAAGAGGTAAACCCTCTCTTTCATCTAGGGTTCAGTTCGATGATTTTGGCAGATGTTTAATCACGGTGATTTATTTAGCAGAAGAGAATTTGATTAGCGGGTTCCTCCCTTTCCTATTACTACAAAAGCTTTCAACACATTAGTTTCTCTCCACATGAATTTTTGTCTTGCTTTTTAAAGAAACATATGGTGCAATTGACATGACATATGTAGAGAAAACATAAACCCATGTTTCAGAATTCCCAATAACTATGATCGTGCAGCTTATTACCCATCTTATATCTTCAGGTTTATATGAATCTCTCCATCTGAGGGTCTCTTTCAGCATATTCTTGGCGTTTTTCACATTCCAATTTCTGGCTCGCAAATAACGTCTCAAGCATGCATCGGAGCAATACAGCTTTTCCCAACCATTGAAAGAACCTAGTACATTTCGAAGCTCCTCCACCTGCAGTATTCATAAACGACAGGTAAAACCAGTTGTTTGAAGCCCTACAAGTTGATCTCAACCAATGAACACATTTGTCTCTCGCTTGAACAAAACCTCATAATACCTTGGCAAGCTCTTCATCCAAAGTTTGATGTTTAAGAGGATCATGGCCCCAGAACATGCTGGTGGTAATCTGTGCCGCAGTGTGTCAAATAATAATAAAATAGACACAACGTTCAGATCTCCTGATTCGCCTGCAGAAACAGGAAGCAGAATTTTCAGTTCCTCATTTGAAAATCTCTGGATCCACTCACTAGCATGCAAAATACAAACTTACTTGATGACAAGAGTTGATGATAAAGCCATACAAATCAAAATATTGCACATCAATGAAATCCTTTCACGACTACCGTCACCGAAAAAAAATAGGGACGAATATTCGTCAAATGGCTATTTTTTGAGGGTCTCCAGAAAGTCATGGGCTGTTATAGAGCAAAAAAAAATGAGTTTTTCTTAACATATTCACCCAAAATGACATTTTTGGGTAAGATTTGGCCAAAAATTCACCAAAAATGCACTAAATGTCAGGACATACAATAGAAAATTCAAAAGATTTGCCACGTTCTTCTATACTTCTTAGTTCAGACATGAATAACATTTGCCAACCTACCTCTATCTTTCTCGTGGGATTGCCCTCTTATTTTTTGCCCTGACTACTGTGTGCAAATGCCATAGTGTCTAATGATTAGTCTCAACTCACCTTCACCTCACCATGGGTATATGCTACTAACATAGCATGCAGGAGAACTATTGGAGGTGATCAATACCAGACATCGCTGCACTGCAAGTTCTCAAGACACATAAGGCCAGTCTCAAATGATTCATCACTTTGCCTTCCTACCAGTCTGTTAGCTCGTCTACTTGAGCTTGTGCAAACTATGTGTTGCAACATTCAACTCATGTACATCAAAGATTAAGTTCAAAATTTATGGCATACAAGAAAACCAAATCTATATTTTGACCCTTACACACAAACAATGCTGAGGTTCTCAACCTCTCTCAGGGAGGTAAAGTTGGTCATGCTGAGAACTATCCTTAGATAACAACGCCCTCTGGTGCTATCCTTGATCGGTAATTGGCTGCATTATAATCTCTATATAAAAAGAGATGAAAAGAGATGCTGATGCCTTTTATAGCCTTACACTCTCTATGCTATGCGCATTGAAAGCATGTCCATCAATGATCTTGCCACCAAGATGAATCCCCTTTGCCTCTTTTATCCTCGTGTTATCACGTGCATGATCAAAAGGGCCTCTTTCTTTCTCTTTTGAAATCTTGGTAATAGTGTACTCTACCTTCTATCAGAAGATGAAACCTGGCTACTGCTTTAGCTAAACCATCCAGCTGTGAGAAACTGGGCTACTTTTCTGTTAAGACATCCACCTGCGGCCAAATCATCCAGCTATGGCCTGTAGCCACCGTCAAACACCATAATGACAGTTCCAAGTACCAATTATGACAGCCCTCAGATGCTGAAGATTACATTCCAAACAGTGGTCCTCAACTAGGCAAAAGAAATGGTTCAATGGAGATTCTTCTTACCAGCTGCAAATTTCTTTTCTAGAAGCCGATTATCCTAATTCTTGAACTAGACAGGCTAAGTTCCATCAATTACGTTGAAAATTTCTCAAAAGAGGCACAACACTCATTACCAGAGGAAAAATAAGTAAAAGGGGAAATTTGAACCGAATAATCAATTTCTCCACAGGAGCAGCAGGTGATTGTCCAGAAAAATGCTTGATTTGTGTGAAATTTTCCTACAGAGAGGTCAGGAATCCAAAATATGCTAGAATGACACTAGAAGGTGGGTGCGAGGCCTTGCATGCAGAGATTTGAAGGATTCGCGTTAGAAGGAGGAAGTTAGGGTTCGAGAAACAGGGTTGAAGAGATGATTGTTACCAGTGAAGGCGACGGGCTTTTCGAGCTGCATCTGTGCTTTGGACGTCGTGATCAACACAAAAGACACAGAACTGTTCAAGGCTCACAGTCACGTCTGAAAGAAGAACAAGACGATGCCGTGCCTTACTATTGACTCAGAATAAGAAAGCAGGTAATTGAATGGTCATACCGATAGGGAAAAGGAAATGTTCAGAGTTTTTTTAGTTATAACAGAGGAATATATTAGAAAAAAGGTGAGGTTACAAGTCCCCATGAGGAAGGTCCATGGGGAGACCATCAGAACTGTTAAACCCTGAAGATAATGGGATTAACTCTGAAACTTTTAAAAAAAAAACTGAGACATAATCAAAACTTGATGAGCAGTTTCATGAAACAAAACTTGATGAACAGCCTGATGAAATCGGCTGAGAAGACCCAACTGAAGCTTGATTTATCTTGAAAGGCCATTGTCGGACCTCGTGAACAGTAGCCTGAGTCCAGGAGGCCTTAAAGGACACTTTGAAAACCTGAGTGCTGGAGCCTTCTTTGACATTCGAAAACAACTCCTTGAAACATGGTTTCCTTCTTTTTGCAGAGCGAGGAGCTGTGAAACTTCTTCCATTTCCTCCATGGCAGGCCAAAAACACATGCAGCAAAGGACTTGTGAATAGTAGCCTCAGTCCAGGAGGCCTTAAAGGACCCTTTGGAAACCTTCCGAAGCCTGGATGTGATAAGCCGAGTACTGGAGCCTTCTTTGACATTCGAAATCCAATCCTTGTAACATGGTTTCCTTCTTTTTGCAAAGTGAGGAGCTGTGAAACTTCTTCCATTTCCTCCATGGCAGGTCCTGCCAACGATCCACCTCAATAGGTACACCAGTTGGTTGAAGATGATGGATTAGCTTGCGTACACTGTCAAGAAAGAGATAAAAATGGTGATTAGTTTTGACTTCATAAAGAGCTTCATTCCGTTGATTCCATACATGCCATAGAAGCAGCATTCTGACGGACTGCCATGTTAAGGGTCCAGGGTGTGACATTCTCCTAAGAGGACTTCTTTCCAGCTGAGAGGGGAGTTCCTAATCTTCATGAAAGCCTTGTTCAGAACACTCAAGAATTGCCTAGTGTCTGGGCAAGAGAAGAAAAGATGTGGGACAGTTTTGAGTTTGGTTTTGCAACGGGGACAAAGACCATTCCCATGACCAATCTTCATAGCTTTCTCAAGGGTCCAGGTTGCTTTGTGGATGACCAACCAGGCCAAAATGGCGTGCTTCCTTTCTTGAGCGAAGGCCCAAATTAACTTGAAGCGGAAGGCCCATTGATGATTGTTCCATGACAAGGACCATCTATTGTTGAGCTTGAGAACCAGATTCCCTGCATGAAACACATTAGGCAACTTGACAAGATTACTAGAATACCCCCACCGAAGGGCTTTAGAAAAGATCTTGCAGTCACAAATAAACCCCGGAGGAATGGAAACCTTCAGAGCATTACATCTTTGAATTACAAGCTCAACTCCACCCGTGGCAAGATAAACTTATTACTGATTTGCTCACTGTTTAACATGCCAGATGTGTCACATAGGTCACCCCACACCTTTATACCAGCTTTGAAACAAGAGAGGCTGATCTAAACCTGTTCATTGGAAATCGGAATCACAAGATGCCCAAACCAGACTGAATCCGCAGCATATGCATACCTCCCTCTCTTGGTATAAGTTTGAAAGCAGAAGAGCTTCTTATAGTTCATCCAGGACTCCCACATTCTGCAGAGCAGAGCTTGCTGCCTATTGGAGAGAGATGTGCCTTTGAGAACTGAGCTTCATTGAGAGAGAACCCCTTCCAAGCCCTTTTTCCTTTGAGCCAAAATTTTCCAACATCCCTTTCGAGCAGGTCTGCCCATACATCATTTGACACAATAGCTCTTTGGACCCATTTAGCTGCAAGTTTCTCAGCCAGCAAACCAATATTAATTATGCCAAGACCCCCCTGCTCTTTATCCAAGCAACATACCTGAAATGTAACTTTGCTGATCCTCTTTCTGTCAAGTGACCCCCCCCCCCAAAGATAATTACCCATGATAGAGTTAAGGGATTGGAGTTGGGTCTCGGAGGGCCTCCAACAAACAACAACAGGCCAGAAAGTAAACAACCGAGGGGATGATGAAGTGGTTAAGGACAAAGGCTCGAGAAGCCACCCCGGTGTTAATGTGACTCAACAAGAGATTGTTTGGAGACATAGTAGACACAATGGAAGATAGTAGATAGCTTGGATCCCAAAGAGAAGCTTGAAAGAGAGACCTACTGTGATGAGAGAAGGGCTTGGGGGGGAGAGAGAGAGAGAGAGAGAGAGAGAGAGAGAGAGAATCTTTTAGTTGTTGAGTCGGACAGAGAGGAGATGTGATAGTAATCAATGAAGAAAACAGTTTTTAGGTGGGTTTGCTATAAAATATAAATTTTAAATTGCTAGCCTATCCGAGAATTTAAATTTAAATTAAACTTTTTTATTTTTTATGCATTTAAAAGTGAAAAAATAAAAAAAATGTAAGTTTTCCTTGTCTTTTAATGACTTGATTTAGAATTTGTGGGAACTTAAAAAATGCAATGAAAGTGTATTTAACGAGATTGTCTTTTAATGACTGTTGATATGAAATTTAGAGGGAACTTTAGAAACACAATGAAAGTGCATTAAATGTGATTGAAAGTTATTTTGAGACAATTATTTTGAATTGTAATAAAAAATATTTTTGGGGCCCCTATATGGACGAGATTGATGATGTTTCGAGAGTTTTAGTGGCTAGAAATAGAATCCTAGAGAGAGAAAACTAGAGAGATCCCCTACTTTTAGGACCAAAAGTAGGCGTCTTTATGAGGTTTATCTCCTTAAGCCTCAATAAAATTAGTCTTGATTCCTTAAAATTAGGGATCCTTGCAAGGCCCTTTTTATGTTCAAATGCCCCCTAATGTGATGATCTAACTCATCTATGCCTACTGCATGGAGTACAAGGAATGCATCCTTAACCTCCGTGTGGGAAACTCGGGGTGGACAACCTAATGATTATAGATGGTGAGTAAATGGCCAATTCTAAATACATAATTTGTTGTATGTTGCCTTGAAAGGCTATTTTTACTAAGCAAAAATTGTATTACTTAAAGCATTAAAAAGAATAAGGCATGAGGGCTGGAGGAGAGACCCACAAAGGTCCCTATCGAGTTTCCTGTAAGTTTAAGAATACAACATGAGGACCGGAGGAGAGGCACAGAGACTTCCCTATCGAGTCTCTTGTAAGTTGCATGAGGGCCAGAGGAGAGGTCTAATGAGGTCCCTACTAAGCCATTTGTAAGTCCAAGAATACTGCATGAGGGCCTGAGGAGAGGCCTAGAGAGGTCCCTATCGAGTCGCTTGTAAGTCTAAGAAGGAGGCCCAAAGAGATCCGTACTAAGTCGCCTGTAAGTCCATGAAAAATGGAAAGAAATCCGTACTAAGTCGCCTGTAAGTCCACGAAAAATGGAAAGAAATCCAAAATAAAAATGTTAAAAGCATAAGAAAATTGTAGAGGAAAAAAATGTAATGATTTCTAGAACGTAGTGTTAGGTGTTGTAATTTCACGACCCAAGGGAGGACTCACTTTGTGGACACCTGGAGCGAAAGCAAACTTTCCAGACTCTTAGAGATGAACTTCTCAAGATAAAGTTGACTTCCTGGACAAATGGAGCAGAAGAAGATGGCTACATCGAATCACCTACAGAGCCCGTTGATGTGGATGACTACATCCACATCCACAAAGAGGAAGAGAAGGCCAAAGTTGGTGGCCTACACTAGCAAGCTTCACTGACATACATGGTAGCACACTTGAGTGTCCATGGACAAGATTCTTCATCGGCATATTCTCGTGGATTCTTCATTGGATTGGTGGAAATCATCTTCCCACCATCTCCTTGGTCTACCACCACTAGTTTTATGTGGTTCTACATGATTATATTATCTACCACATAAAACTGATGGTCTACCACCATCAGTTTTATCTGGTTCTACATGATTATATTATATACTTGAGATGGCTTGCTTCTCATTCATCAATGCTCTTGCCACTTTTCCTATCACTCGATTCTTTCTCTTAGCAACCCCATTTTGCTGAGGAGCATACCTACATGTAAGTTGCTATCTAATACCATGGTCTCTCAAGAATAATCAAATGCATGTGAGATGTACTCACCACCACCATCTGTCTTCAAACATTTAATCCAATGACCATATTGCTTTTCCACAAGTTCTTTGAATTATTTGAACTTACCCAATGCTTCACTCTTCTCTTTCAGAAAATAAATTTCTGTCATCCTGCTGAAATCATCAATAAATGTGATGTAACACCGGAAAATGGTAATCTTGCTTGTTTGCCACCAAATCATGCAAACCACATCCGCATGTACATCCTCTCAAAGTAGATCTCCCCCTACCTCTAGCAACTCTATGAGTGTAGAATGCTTGGTCACTTGCATGTCCACTGGTACTAGATGAAGTACTTAAAACCAAGTTTCATCTCCTCCATGATAAGCAAAGAGACCAACTCATCAAAATCTAGGGAGTCTCCACCTCTAACTCTGATAGAGGTTTCAAATGCTTTGTAGCCTTTGCCCAAACCATTCAATGTAATGGAAACCAAATCATCATCTTCCATAGGGGCACCAATAGATGCAAGTGCATATACACATCCTTTAATCTCCTACGCATTGCTATTGATGCTCCTGTTGTTGGGAGTCACACTATGTATCTTTTGCTTTAACTACATCTTCTTTGGTTGAGTAGTTGTATCATACAACTTCACCAATGTATCCCATGCATCCTTGGGATTATCTGTATCTTGAATATGGCATAACATCCCATTTGTCACAAAAATTGAGAAATAATGTAGCACTTTGAATTCCCTCTCTATCTAGTTCCTATGTGCTATAAGTTGGTGGGTGGGTGTTGCATTCTCACTGGTGGAACCCTTGGCTTTGTCTCCTCACATGTCACCAAATTCCAAAGTCCTTTGCTTTTCAGAAAGTTTGTCATCCCATACTTCCAGATCTAGAAGTTGTTTCTTTCAAGCTTTTCGCCAACAATCTTATCTAAACCATTACTAATCTTGTTATGCACAATGTTCACTGATATAGCAACAAACCAACTTAAACACTCATACATACATGTGCTTGATCACCAATGCTGTCCACACATTCCGTAATGTTTATGGTGACAGAATTTGGGACTCAAAATGTATGTTTACATAAGCTAAAAATCACTTGGCTCCGCTCACAACTTCTAAGAAACACATCCAAAACAATCCTCCACTTTCTAGAATAAACTTAGTCACATGTAGTACATGCATACATCACATGAGCATGCCATATGCTTGCATCACATACACCTGTCCACAAATAACATTCTTTGTTTTTGTTGTCTATTGATTTGCAACACTCTCTAGATTCCAATCATGAGAATATGGGCTCCACACATTTCACATATTACATTCATGTATGCCATGCACATGTACAACATCACCATTTCATGTAGACTTGTAGTGCTAGATAACCAATCTAGGAACCTCCTCACTTGTTGATGAATTTGCAGGTTTTCAGATATTTTGGCAATTGTATTCACCACTTGGTTTACTTTCTATGGTTCCCTTACAAGCTATGGTTCACTTTATACCATCGAATTCATTATCGAAGCACTTGGTTTTGCTCCAACTCTACCACTATATGGACTATAGTTTAGACCTGCTGTGCTACATTTCCTGGCTGTTGGCCTATTCGTTTATCAATGTTGTGACTTGATCCAGCTCCCAAGATGTTTTGTGAGGCTTAATTTGAGTTGATCCAGCTCCCAAGATGTTTTGTGAGGCTTTATCAATGTTGTGAGACAACTTCGTGCGCCTCTTGCATGGGATTTCTCTTGCATGGGATCTGATAGTATGGATGAACTCGGCTCTTGCAAGGGATTTCTCTTGCATGGGATCTGTATACCCATCTTGAAGGGTATCGTCTGCAATCCACTATTTCTCTATAATGGTCCGTTGGGATTCAATCCAGAGAACTAAGGGCTCTCCTCCATAGTCAGAAGAGGCTTTTCCCACCATCTCTCCTTGTCCAAAGAAGGCTTGTCAAGGCTTAAGCATGACACATATTTCCTCAAGGATTTCAGTATAGTAAGTACTCCTCATAATTACTTTATGATGACACGAAACCCTCAACTACCTAACTTGCAACAAGAGAGTATAGAATCTCTACAAATGACAATTGCTAGTGAGTGATTCAAGAGGGAGGCATTGGAGGAAAAATTACACCAAGTCATGGGAAAAAGAGGATGATTTCACATGAGAGAAAGTGAGGATGAGGATGAAAGTGATGATAACCACACTAAGAAACTCATAAAAACTATTGAAGCTGTGCTTAAAGTGAATAAAACGAAATGGGAATGTAAAATTGGTACCAAAGATTTAATTAAAAAGAACTTTATGTCACCTATGTATCACTCCACCATGGGTCAAAAATGGGAATGGCTTAATCAAAATGAAAATGAACCCATTGCATTATACATTGAATGATTTTTCAGAAGCTATACTTTATACCTATCATTTCAAATTGATGAGTAGAAAGAAACTTGCTCACCATGTAATGTGTAATGTTGGTATCATCCCATGTATCGACCATGGCTTTTGTAAAATTTTGAAGCTCTTCTTGAAATTTTTGGCACTCCTCTATAGTCGTCCTGGTTTTGCTCATTAATTTAACCATCTTATTGAAGTCTGAGCAAACCTTCTCACGTAGAACTACAAGGCTTGGATTGGTGTAATCAAACATTGTGCATTTACACAAATCCTTCGACAAGTCCTAGGACTTTGAGTTCTTTACTTTTTCTGGCCTCTCTAGAAAATGTCTTGCCTTATATCCACTCATTGACACCTGTTGGGCCAATTCATGATGAGATTAATGCCAGAGGTCTTCTTGTTAACAGTAATCTGCACATTGTTGCCATGGCACCCAATTAAGTTCAATAGTTCCTCTAATTTTTGAAGAGCTTCATGTTGTCTTTCCTTGCCTTGCATAGTAAATGCATAATCAACGTGACACTTGAGCAAACGATCAAACACACACATGAATGCATGCAAAGTACAAAAGTGGACATTCTTGAGTTCGAATGGAATTACAGGATTCCATCAAGTCTCTCAAATGCCTGTTTGGCTCAGCTAGCATGTTAGCAGACAAGACACCACCAACCCAATTGCCAGCATTATCATCCACTGTGTCATTCTCATCATCTTGATTCTCTAGCTTCCTCTTCCTTCCTGCCTTCTTCTATTTCTTTTCTCTCACCATTCTCATGCACCATGAACAAGGATTTGGAGTGTTAGCACCTTGTGGAAACCTAAGAAGGCACTTTATTGTCTTCAAGTCACCTCCTAAATGCCAGTCTATTGTATAAGTGCCCTTACCCTCCACTTCTAATTTTTCCCCCTGAATCTATACTTTAATGACATTGGTAATCCATGGTATCCTATCAAACATCCAAGCCAGCACTTCATGCATCTTCTTTGGTACTTCAAATGCCCCAAGACACCATATCTCTCTCTCAAATTGGACACTAAAAAAGAGAAAACTTCACTTGCAAACCCTCTCCCTATTGCTCATCTGATTGTCTGGGTTTTCATTAGAACCTTCCAAAGGTAACTCAGTCTCCTCAGTCATGTTGATCCCACTCTTTGCATATGCCATTGCCTCATTCATAAGTGTGGTACTCATTCGTTCTAACCTCTTGCCTTTCACAATCTGACATTCATCCACTTTTAACACAAAACTTACCTTGTCACCTTGCATGACAAACAAAAGTAGATAAGTTTTAGTACTTAAAAGATTTTTTTATTAGCTCGCAAAGAATGTAAAAAATTACTTACATTGTTTAGGCATTCCATAGAATAAGATCATATCTCTCTGAAGACATTGTAGATCAACAAATATATTGTTGAACTCATTGTAGGATACATAATCTTAACATGTGTGCTTCGCTTTTTTCCCCAAGCTCTAATGGTTCATGTATCATGGATGCAATAGTATTCTCCAATTTTATGTTGCACATCATCATTGCACATCATTGTCCAATGGTTAATGTATCATTGATGCAATAGTATTCTCCAATTTTATGTTGCACATCATCATTGCATGTCCTCTTTGCTACTCTTATCTTTTTGGGGACAGGAAAAATATTCCTTGTGATGCCTTGTTTGTGGAGTGTATCTTTTAGCAATTGATGGAGGGCTTGATACCCTTTTGTGCTGATGCCCACCTCATCGCATGTATTCTAAACCTCCTTAATGCTTAGAAGATTGGTAATGTCATCCATTATCTCATTTACGAGTACCTGACGTATCTTCTTGTGGCATGGGTCTCGAATGATGGAAAGAATGTCACGCCTCCTCACACAACTACGTTATATTTCCCCAAGATCTTGAGGACCATTATCACCACATGCTTCTTTCAAAAAGTTCATATCACAAACCAATAAAGATTACCAAAAACACCTTAATCTATTACTTATAACAACCACAACAACCAAAAACACCTTAATCTATTACTTATAACAACCACAACAACCAAAAATACCTTAATCAAAATTACTTGCAACAAACAATAATAGCCAAAGAACAAAAAACAAACCTTGCTGCATGGATTCTTCGCTTGTGAGACGAGCATCACCACCAACTATGAGTTTTTGAATGTTATTGATTGTCCTGTTTCGCTCTCTTGCTCCCACGGGGGTGCTCTTCATATGCAAGAGATTGTGTCTTGTAGCTTCATAACACGTGCCTTTTTCTCTTTGTCTCTTTCTCTAGCTCTAGAATATTATTTTGTGCATCTTGTAGTGCATGTTGCGCACTACTCAAAGTGCTTTTTAAGCTTTGTGTTTGTGAGTGGAGAAATTGGACTCTCCATGCATCGCTCATGCTTAACCTTCTACAATACCCAAGGAGCCCATTCTCACCCTCTCCACAACAAACTGAATAAATGAAGGGAGATCAGTGAAGGGTGGAGGATAATGCGAAGAAGGATCAATAGGATATAAATATCCATGAATCCAAAGATCCACATTAGTACGACCCTGTTGTCTTCTTGCATGCTTCTCATGTGCATTCAGATGTTCTTTTTGGATTGGTGCATATTCATTCAATATGTGAATATGCAAGTCCACCTTCCGCACTCTTGTTAAATCTGAAATTTTTGCCATTCGAAAAATGGAAGAGACTAATCTGAAGTGACTCAGGGCTATCCTATTGTATTCACAATAGGGCTATTCTATTGTGAAGAGGGAGAGAGATAAAGAGAGAGAGAGAGAGGGAGACAGACTCAGGGTTGTCCTATTGTATTTGCAATAGGAGAAGAGAGCTTGGGAAAAAGGGGGAGAGAGAGAGAGAGAGAGAGAGAGAGAGAGAGAGAATCTTATTGCAGAGGTTGGTAGGAAACTTGATGAATAATAGTAATGATTGAAAGAAACGGAATGTGGGGGGGATTTCAAATATGACTATTAAAGTGGAGTAAATAAGAATGAAAGCGTAGATACCAGTGATCTTAGTAGGGGGTTTTAATAGATAGAAAGAGAATCCTAGTTCAAAAATTAGAGAGATCCCCTACTTTTGGGCCCAAAAGTAGGCGTCATTTTATGAGCTTTGTCTCCTTAAGCCTCAATAAAATTATTCTTAATTCCTTAAAATTAGGGATCCTTTTAGGGCCCTTTTTATGCTCAAATGCTCCATAATGAATGGAATACATCTTCATTCCATAAACTTATATAAAACCATAGCATGATTCATACATGTCATGTGACATATCATAGCATGAAAATGGCTTGAATGGCATCTACAACTTTCCAATGGCATGTAACAATGCATGAAAGGATCTCAATGCCATTGATTGAACCATGGAAATCCTTAATTGCCAAGCAATGTTGAAAATAGAACCACATCCCCAAATTGCTTCCAAGAAAATGACAAGAATGCTCAAATCCTTCTTAGGGTTCTCCTAATGCTTCAATTGAGAACATATGGTTGCATATGGTCTTCATCGAGGCATCATATAGCTCTCCATACAAGTGAATAGCATGAGTATTTGACCAATTGCAAGAAATTAGGGCTATTATTATAAAATCCCCAATTATATCACTTGAGAGTTGGAGAAATTGAAGGAATCAACTAATGTAGAGACTTAACCAAGCTTATTATGATTAAGAGCTTAATAAACAACCAATTAAGCCACACTATGCATTCTTATCTCCATGGAACCCTAGAAAAGAAAAATGCAGTCCGCTTTTGCTCAAACACTGCTAATCCCACAAGTGCTAGCCATTATGCACTATATCTTATGTAACAAGACTCTCATAAGAGTTATTAGCCATAGCAAAGTCGATTAAACTAAAGGAAGCACCTACAAGGAAACGACGAGTTCGTGTAGCCTGTCGAAGAAGAACATCAGCGATTCGGCGCCATTCACAACCATTGGAATATCATAAGTCTTCGTTTGAACTCCATGTTGATGCTTCAAGACTCCAAGATGAACAAACCTACTTCCAAGATACCCTAGAATAAAAAATGTGAATGGGAAGAAGGGGAAAGATGAAGAGGAGGTCCACACTACACAAGAGTTATCCATTACACATTCACTTTGGCCAAAAATTTATCCGCCTATCAAAATTGATCCAAAATGTCTCAAATTTGAGACAAATCATGTCCAAATGCCATGGCCAACAACCAAGATCACCATTGCCCTAAATTTTATCATCAACATGAGTGATTTCTCCACGTTTGCACTAATTTTTTCAAGAAAATCTTGAAAAAACATCTAGATTAGCTTATATTGGCCTTAGATTATCCTAATTAGCCTTGGATTAGCCTAGATTAGGTTGATTAGCCTAGGTTTAGAGAGAAGAGAGACTTGTATATTGATGATTATCAAAAAGGTTCCCATGACAACCTAGTCTTAACCCTTGGCCCCTTTCACATCCCCTTCATCCCTTGGCCTCGGGTCCCTTGGCCCCTCGGGCCCAAATTGACTTGAGTCCCTTTTTACTTTGTTACAATTGTTCTTTAGTGTAGAATAAATATCTTGGTTCTCTGTTGATAATTAGTGCTGTATTCTTTTGGGTATAGCTAGTATCTTAGTTCTTAGTTCCTAATGACTATTATCTTTGTATGGTAAAGCCTTTTTTGATGCCAATTCGATGTTAAGGAAATGCCATATTTATGTCAAAGATGAATACATGTTTATGCCATTTAGTTGTTAGCACTTTCTTTCTTAATAATACTATTGACTAGTACTAAGAATACATGCTAAGGAAAATGACATGTTTATGTCAAAGATGAATACATGTTTATGCCATTTAGTTGTTAGCATTTTCTTTCTTTAATAATGCTATTGACTAGTACTCCACTTTTGAAGAATACATGCTAAGGAAAATGACATGTTTATGTCAAAGATGAATACATGTTGATGCCATATAGTTGTTAACATTTTCTTTCTTTAATAATGCTATTGACTTTTGAAGAATACACACTAAGGAAAATGACATGTTTATGCCAAAGATGAATATATGTTGATGCCATATAGTTGTTAGCATTTTCTTTCTTAAATATTGCTATTGACTAGTGCTCCACACACACACACACACACACACACACACAAGCACACAAGCACACACTCAATTACACACTCAACAATACATACACAAGCACACACTCAATTACACACTCGACGATACATACACACACACACACACACACACACACATGTGCTTCTTTTGCTTTTGGATTTCATCACATTAATTTTAGATGCACACGCCCCATACGCACACAAATGACCACACTCCACACACACACATACACACACTCGACATGCACACAAAAATGGCCATAATCCACTCTCTCTCTCTCTCTCTCTCTCTCTCTCTCTCTCTCTCTTCATACACTTTAATAGTGTGTGTTCAAATCCTCTATGTAACTATGGTAGAGCTAATGTTTTATGCCTCGTAATTTTGTAGGTTTATGTGGCCTTGTCAAGAGAGGTATGTATTGTGCATGGTTTTTCTTATGTTGGCACAATTGATGGAAACAAACATTGACCATGATGAGGCCATAGTGCATGATGGCAAAATGTGTGACCCAGTTAGTGAAGTCAAAGAACACCATGAATTGTAGGAAGGGTCATGCTCCATGTCCTTATTAGGCCTACCCTTGCCCACAACATATCTTGGAGGGTTTTTTGCTAAGCTCTTGCCCTGCCAATAGGCATCTCCATGTGAGTAGGGATACATTCTGATACATGTGGCAAGGTTTCTCCCATCACGAAACACCGCAACATAGTTTTGCATGAGGTGGTTAGCTTGGAAAATTGAGTATGTCTTTCTTTGCATATGGCACAACACTTGACGTTTTGGTAGACCTGTACGAGTGTACAAAGAGCACAACATTTGGAATTGTTCTTGAGTGTAATGCAATCAAAGATTTTGGTTTGCATAATTTTTACATCCATTGGCCTTCAAAGTCTCGTTTGTTGAAGCTAGGTGAAGAGTTCCATACGGTATTCCATATGTATTCAAGGTATTCCCACAACGTATTCCATACGTTGTGGGAACCATTGATCAGTCACATATACCCATTGTTGCACCGAGGCAAAACCATGTGGATTATTTTAATCGTAAGGGTTTTCACTCAATTCTTTTATAGCTATATGTAGACTATCCAATTTGGAACTATGATGTCAGTTGGGTAGGTTCATTCCATGATCATGTGAATTTTGCTCGAAGTGAAAATTGGCTAGAATGTGAAAGAGGAGACCTTGGGAAGTACTATTTGGTAGGTGATTATGCATATTTTACTCGCCCATACATGTTGGTGGGAAACAAGGATGGTTTACCACATATGACCTTCATATACTCTAGCACAAGGATGCCTATCAAGAGGGCTTTTGGAATGCTAAAAGCTAGGTTCAATATGTTGCTTAAGAGATGTAATATGGATCTTCACAATGTTCTCGATGTTGTGGTTGTGCCTGTCTAATGCTGCATAACATTTACATTGTTCATGGTGATGCATTCGACTTAGAGTGGGTGTGAGAGGCCGAAACAAGTGTACATAACTCGTTGACATTGGGAGAAGAGGGTCAAAGAATTGCAACGATCTCACTTATAGAGCTACAAGCTATGAGGCCTCTCTTGAAGAGTGAGGTTCTTGAGCGCGGCCAAAGTGGGAGGCAATGGCTTTGGGGTCGGGTGTCGATTGTTGTTGCACCAACAACTTGGCAAAGCCAATGCATAGAGAGCAGATAAAGAAGAATGTACAAGGCAAGGATGTTAAAGGGTACTTTTCCACTGACCTTTTTTTTTGGTCAAGGTCCACTCCTTGGTTGTCGGTCAAGGTCCATTGGGGTAGCTTCATCCCCTCTAACCACAATTGGCACCATTTCATTTGATGTTATTGGTAGTATTTTAAGAAGTCTACTACCCTGTTGTGTGAATCAAGTCGAGGACTCTTTTGCACAGTGCTCAAAAAATATATTTTTAATCAAAATAAGGACAAATCTTAAATCTATCCAGTATTTGTTTCAAAATCTCTACAATATGCCGGTTTTATAACTAAAATAAATAAAAAATCCATTCCTTAAAATAAGGGCTACTTAAAATCTTAGACGGTTTTCCTTAATTCTCACCGGTACAAATACTCTAAAATGCCATTATTTTTCGAGCCCTATTGTGCACTCTCCACCCTCAACACTATCTCCCACGGTGTCATAAAGACCCCTTTGGGCATGGGATCAATGGTGGAAGGCCTGTTGCGCGGGTGGGGCCAACGAGGGTCGTCTGATCTTAGTCCGAGGACGGAGGGTCGGTCGGTTGGATTGCCGAGGGGAGGGGGAGATAAGCTTAAGGCCTAATGGCCGATTGTTTAGAGCATGAATGCGGGCGGGTGTAATGGTAGCGTTTTGCTCTAGGTCCGCGGTAACCCGGGTTTGAATCGCGCATGGGCGTCGGTCGCTCACGCCCAAGTTTACAAATTGGCATGAGTTTACAAAAATGCCCGAGGTTACAAAAAGGCATTGGAGATCAGATGGCCCTTGTTGTCCTTTGCCCCCACCGATCGACCCTCCCGCCGTTGATCCATGCTAGGGGTCTTTATGACCGGTGAGGTCGTCCCTCGTAGTCTGAAATGGGCCTAAATCAAAAAGTGTTTCTTGTCCGCGGGGCTCGCAGATCCCCACCTCCAGACTTTGGCCCAATGCGAGATTTTTATTTGTACCAAGCAATGTCCTTACCGATGAGAATTGAAAGTAAGACTCGATCACGAGACTTACCCGAAACACATGCAGTGGAAGTAAGGCCCGTTACGCATACCCCACCACCCATGTATGGGTGGGGGATTGGGCATGAGAGATTGCTTGCCCATGAATTATGGGCGGTGGATACCCCCACCACATCAGCATGGGGAGGGAGCGGTATGGCAATGTGTAATGGGGCTAAGAGTGGATCACGAGACCTTACCCCAAAACACACGCACTGCTGGTGACTACTCATAAAATATAGTTTTGAAGCAATAATTGAGTTTGCCAGCTGCAGCGATGGCGCCGTACGGCGGAGAGAGGGTTCGACCAAACGAAGAAAATCTGCAGCTATGGTAGAGAGGAGGTCACGAGTGTCGGTGTAGGGCCGTGGTGGGAGTCGGGATTGTGGGTGTGTATGGGGAGGGCGCAGAGGCGACCTCGAGAATCGATTTTTCTGTAGATTACAGGTTTGGCCGGACTCGAGGTTTTCCTTTTATGCATAATGCGCTTCTGTGTCTAGTGCCGCCACTGTCCCCCAGACTATCATCAGATCCCTCGCGTGCCAACGCGGGCCAGGGTTGGAGCCCTCGCCTGCAGATTTTATCTCAGTCAAAGTCGCCTTAATTCTGACATTTGGAGGTACCATCCCCCTTTTTCTCTCCCTCCCCCCCCAAAACTGTAATAACCCTAGCCAGCGCTGCGGATGGGTCTTGAGAGATGGTCCGCCAGAACCATCACCACAGAGAAACCAGGGAGAAGTCTAAGAAAAAGCTGCCATGGGTTCCCCCCTAGCATCCCTCGATGCAGAAACAGAGCAGGGGAAGGATGGTATTCCCCCTTCCTTGAATGCATGGAGTTCTGACACAGAGAGCTCTAATGCAGTCTCTGCTGCAGCGAGCCCAGCCATAGCTTTAGCAGTTCCAAACTTTTCACCTCCTCCTCACAGATCCACAGCGCAGGATAGCCATGGCAGCACCATGCCTGCAGAAGAAGAAAGGTCATCCCTTTCTTCAAACTCTGAGGAAGAAATGGTAAGGCAGCAGGCATATGCTTTCCATGCAAACCCTAACAATAGTGATGCCAATCCTGACCAACAGGTTTGGGGTTTAAATCCTAAGCAGCAGGTTTGGGATGCGACCCCTAATCACCATTATGGTGACGATGAAAACCCTAACCAGGTTTACCATGGAGATTATGGAAACCCTAGTAACAATGGTGGTGATGCAAACCTTACTCAGCAGGGGGTGGACTCTTCCGGTTCAGATGCAGATGTGGAAAAGGCTTGCAGCTCTGTGTATGTGAAGCAAGGTGATGGGGAGGAAGGTGAATGTTGCAGGGTTTGCCATCTTGCTGTTGGGAGGAAATCCGTGTCTGGTGAAGCTATGAAGCTTGGTTGCGCATGCAAGGATGACTTGGCCCTGGCTCACCGATGCTGTGCTGAAGCTTGGTTCAAAATTAAGGGCAATCGGTAAGAGCAATCCTTCTCATGCTGCATATTAGTCCTCATAGTTAAAGAAGACATGGCATTTTTGTATCAGCATCTAGAAGATGTATCTAGTCATTGGATTTAAGCGTGAATAGAGCTTGATTAAGCATGTTAGGAAAGCAATCTGACAGAATATTTGAAAGTTCTGCTGCTGTTAAGTACTCTGTTGGTTTTAAGTTCTGTTCATGATGTCCTTTTCTTGCTTTATGGGTGCAGGACCTGTGAAATATGTGGCTCCACAGCTCAGAACATTGTGGGAAGTGGAGACGCCAATTTTATGGATCATTGGAATGACTTGGAAGCAAGCAATTTGGCCTCTAATCGGGCAGAAAGATGCTGGCAGAATCAACCCTTCTGCAACTCCTTGTTGGTCTGCTTGATACTTGTCTTGATTATATCTTGGTTGTTTAGAGTGACTCTATTTTGAACGCAGTAGCCTGGGTGCCACTGACAGAATATTTTTGGTGTTTATGTTGCTGTGCTATGTGTGCATCTTTTTGGTTTTTGTTTCAAGCTGTGTGTGCAAGGAGGCGGCATTTGAAGGATTGAGAATTACAGTCTCTAAAGACCATGTACCATATTGCTCATGTAAAAACCGAATAGATGATTTTCCAAGTTTGGTAAGGTCCAGGCTCTTATGGGGTTCTTCTGTATGCATTAAAGCAAAAGAAACCTTTCAGGGTTTATGATCAGCAGTGTTGTGGCGGACTGATAATGGGCTGCCCACATCATGTCACCTTAGCATCCAGCCTTACATCCACACATCCATTAAGTTTGCAGCACATATAATCTAACTTGAAATTTACTTTCTTATGCACACTGCTGGCACTTGGGGGAAACAAAAACCAGTGAAGTAATGATTTGGATGCTAAAATGCTCTTTTTTTGTGAGGATTTCTGGTCGAGTGGGGTTTTCAATTTAAATGCACACAAGTGATTGGTGTTTGCTAGGGAAGAAACAATTCAGTATCAAGTGCATTTCTGTGTCAGTAGTGCTTTTAGCATATGCTTGGAAAGGTGAGCTCCTATTTGCTGCTCTTTCCTCATGTTTTTACGCTCATCTTCACAGGAAGAGCAAAGCTTTGTCCACCTTCTTTGTCATTCGAAACATGTTTGTAAATTTTTTTCTAGGAGTTACTCTTGGTGAGCTAGTGATTCGGCAAGAAAATGCCGACAATATGTATGTTTTATGTTTCAATATGATAACCAGTTTTAAGTTATACATGCATGCTGTACATAAAATTTGGTTTTTGATGGGTTGATATGATGAAGAGTAAGTTTAGGAGCTAATTCCTTCACCTTCTACAATTGAAAAAAACTTGATAACTAACTAGCTGAGGCAAATGCTCCTCATTTAAAGAGCTAGATTATTGAAATCATGTCCTTGTGCACGTTTTATGGTTCTGTTTTTTAGTGTAATGGTTTGGATATTTGTGTACAGTGCTAATGTGCCTAGTATGGTTTGGATGTTGAGTGGCTAGCAAAGTAAAACGAGCTACTCCTTAGTTTAAAGAGAGATTTTGTATGGTGAAAAGGGAACATGGGCTTCTCTTATAATGCTAGGAAAGAAGAAGGAAACCTAGGGTTGCATTGGGACTATTTTCAAAGTTTTAAGTAAGATAGCTCTTATACAAATTAGTGAAGCTAGTGTGATACTTATTCTACAAGGGAGTTTTTCTAGACAAATTGCTCAAGCAAGTGGTACGAGAAGAGCTAGGTTGGATCTATTTGAATATAGAAATTAAATTGTTTGTTTAATTTAGATGAATTTTATATAAGGCTTAACCTTTCAATCAAATAATTTGAAGTATCATTTTAGGATGATTCCTTTTAAATTTGATTGTTAATTCGGTCAACGAATACACAAACATCTTTCTTAGGTTTCGCCGATTGGTAGTTGCGAGCAATTGTGTTGTGGTGGTGAGGTCGAACAAGGCTTAGGCTATCCCATTGGATGATGGGACAAAGTTTTCTCCATTAGTCTCTTTTCTAAATGTCACCTAGGTTGAAGCTTGTTGTAGAAGAGCTAGTGTAAAGTCATGGTTGGTGACACACTACCATTAATTTTACTTGCTCTTTTTCTCTCTCATTTGTAATCTAATATAATACTTTGAAAGTGTTATGAGAATGGAGTTTGGGCTCTAACAAGATTCAGGCGGTAGGGGTTTGGGTCTACATGCAGCTAAGCTCTAAGGGACCACATCGAGTGCATCAATTGGGGAATATGTTAGAAGGGGTGGTTATAAGGCTTCAAGCATACTAAGAAGAAAGGAATGGTTGCCATAGTGCAACATGTGTATACCCTTGGAGACTTGTACGTTCAAGGCCAACGACTAAGGTTTTCTTCAAATTGTCAGTGTAATATAAACATAGCTTTAACAACATGCTAATATTGGATTTTTTGTTTCAAATTTTCTTATGATTTTTCATTTTCTTATGTCTCTCTGCAGATATTTTTCCCTCTAATTATGTTGAGGAGGAAACACCACTCCTCCATTCGTATCATTTCATGACATAAAAGATATAACAAAATATTTACAATGACAAGATAATTAACTGCTCTTGAGTTTGTTCTCTACTTGTTCTTCCTCTTCACTAGGCTTTTTTCCTCTATAACGCAAAAACTTCTTGTGACTATAACCCTTGAGTACATTTACATCTTCTAGTCCGGCACCTAGAGCATAGCTAGCATAATAGAGGAAGTATTCGATTCTGGAAGGTCAAAATCATGTACCGTATCCAAAGATACGAATAACAGCACACTTCTCTATCAGCATGACCTTATGTATATTATAAGGGATGAAGGAATAGCTCGTATATCTAGATAGTGCCTTGAGTGTGAAGTGGAATTTTAGCATCACTAGAATATTTGATGTGATAGACAATAAATATTTCTTTGTCAATAGACGGGATGTGGTGTGTAAGAGCAGCATCTTGGCCAACACTTGCACGGGCAGCACCTCCACGTCCAAGGAAACCATCGGCATCATCAAGCTCAATCTGCATTAAACAAAGAATTTAGCTCACATAAAATCAGAGTCAATATCCCAAATCACATAAATTCACTCACTCAAGAATAGAAAAATTACCTTCTGGTTCTTATACTTTTCCATCTTGGATGCATCCCAAAGGTTGATTATTGGAGCCTTCTTCATTTCCTTGATCAAGGGTGGGCAAGGGCTCTCTTCCAATTTCAGTAATTCCTAACTCCTCTTGAAAATTTTGAAATTCTAGCTCTGTGGGAAGAGAAGATTCAGTCTCCTTGGCTTTTCAAAGCACAATGGCATGGCTCTAGGGGCTTCAATGAAGTTCTCTGTCACCTCAATGTCCAACTTCAGAAACTCCTCTTTATGTTCATTTTCACATTGAGTATACCCCTGGCAGCTTCACAAAATCATCTACTATAATTGCAAGGCAATAATCCTCCCTTAAATTATAAAGCTTTTGTATGTGTGGGAGAGAAGAATAAAATTCTTGCCATTAATAAGAAAGGAGGGCAGCCTAGGGAGGACGAAGTTTGATTTCAAGTGTTCTCCATGCACAGATGATCCCTCATTTTAATAACAATGGATGCCTTAAACTTTGCCACATCAAAACCTGTGCTAAGAAGACAAATCTTTATCCTCTTATCTTCTGAATAGGCATCCCACTTGCCTGACATGCTTTTCTTTTTAGATGAGGATAGGGCAAAGCTAGACTTGTGAACATATTGTGATGATCCCTCATTTATAATTTCTGTACTAACCAATTTACTATATGCCTCCCACTCTTTCCCTAACATAGAGCTTGCCATGTCGTTAACAATTTGTTCTAAATTAAAGGGCACATTGAATATAGGCTCAACATTTGGAAGACGTTCATCGTGCCTAGCTCTCCTTAATAAATCAAATAGGTTTTCATTGGCACTAGGCTCATATGTTACCTCTTCAAGTGTCTCTACATCTTCTAAAGGATCATAGAAGTGAACCACCTGAACCACCTGCTCCATGCTGGCCATGGTGCGAGGAGACGAACAACTAAAAAGAAGCGGAATTGCCTATCTCGCAGGGTGAACTGCACGCGCGAGTGAACGGGGAAGGAAGCCAATCCATGGCACGAGGACGAAGAAAGGACTAGAAACAAATTCGCTCCATGCTGGCCATGGTGCGAGGAGACGAACAACTAAAAAGAAGCGGAATTGCCTATCGCAGGGTGAATCGCAAGTGCGAGTGAAGGGGGAAGGAAGCCAATCCATGGCACACGAGGACGAAGAAAGGACTAGAAACAAATTCTCTTATCGCACAGTGAACTCAACATTGAACTAAAAACGCGTGTGGAGGAAGGGGCAAAGAAGGAGGATCGAAATAAAAAAATTAAAATTTAAACAAGGTACACGACTATATATAGATATTATTAGGGCTGACATCATACAGGTACGACAGAAGTGAAGGGATGACGTCACCGAAATGTGCCATTGTGCCACGTGTAGGGCTGACATCATCACTAGAGTGCCACATTGTAGGGCTTACGTCATCCTTGCAATGATGGCATCACATTTTATAAAATGGAGAAAATATTCTTTTTCTTTTTTGTCGGGTACCATTGACGGTGCGAGTATTTTTAAGTGATTATTTCTGTAACTTTGCGCAGCATCTGCAATCCTCCCTCTACGGCGCATGTAGTTCCATCCATCAGGCTCTCAAGGCTTATCACACCATGGACAACGCGTTCTTGCCCTCCTCCCTCGACGATACGAGTAGACTAATCTGGCAGGGTCCGATCTCAGCTATCGCATTATTGACAATGAGTCCTCGCCTTCATCCCTCTACGGCACGATCAGTCATATCCGGCAGGCTCCAATACCTCCTATCGCACTGTGGATAGCTAGACAGCGCCTTCTTACCCTCCTCCCACGACACAAGTAGACATATCCCACAGGCTTTGATCTCTCTTATCGCACTGTGGACAGCACCGACGAGTGTAGTCCTTTCTTGGACGTAGCTTCCTCGCAGTATGGCTCGCACAAAGCAAAGTGTAAGGATGGTTTACCCAGATCCCTCCCTTCCTAAAGATTCAGTGCTAGAGCAAGAGCCACAGACAACAACTTCTAAGCAACCATTAAAGAAGAAACAAGTAAAGGGTAGAACCAATTTATCTAAGTCAAGAACTTTCCTCTAGAGACAAAAGAAATTGTTTGCTGAGATAAGGTAAACACAAGAGGCTACACATCTGCTAGGGTACCATTCTTGAGAATTGTAAGAACAGTAAGTGATAGTATCAAAGGGAAAGCACACTATAGATGGTAGAGCAGTGCACTGGCATGTCTTCAAGAAGCTTGTGAAAACTTTCTTATAGACTTCATGAATGATAGAGCTTCATATGTGCTACCCATGCAAGAAGAGTCACTTTGATGGACAGAGACATGACACTTGTTAGCAGGGTGAGGTACAGGTTTGATAAATTTCTTCATCCCTTGCCAAATGAGGGATAAGAAAGCCTTTGAAATCCTTGCAGTTTCCCCAGCATTGAAAAGGAAATCAAAGGCAGATAATATTAAAGTTGAAGAAGTTACTTCCCCTCCCAAGAAGAAGAAGAAGAAAAGAAAGTTGGTTAGGAAATCTAAGCCAGATGATAAGAGTTCTGGGGAGGAGGAGGAGGTGAAGGAATAGGAGGAAGTGGTGAAGGAAAAGTTCTCACATGTGCATGATAGCTTAGAGACCCTTGTGCAGTTGGAGAAGGTCAATTATCAGAGGCTTACCCAAGTACCAGGGGAGCTAATCTACAATGTTGGCATAGTGGAGGAAGACTATCTCTATATTACACCTGGGGACATTTACATGCTTGTAGAGAAGGATAGGGAGATCAATGACAGTGTTGTTCTCATGTGTATAAGGTATGACTACATTTTTCACATATGTATATTTTCTTATATGTTAATATAAGAAAATATACATATGTATAAGGTATGACTACATTTTTCACATATGTATATTTTCTTATATGTTAATATTTTCTCATATTTTGTTCATTCCTTTATAAACTCTTGTAGGGAACTTATGAAGGAATTGCTTCCAAATCAAGTCAATGAAATATTCATTTGTGATTCCTTAGTGTCACCTGTATTGATTGATATGAAGAAGAAGACTTTCAAGCTAGCATCCTATTTCAAGCCAATGAGAAATAAGAACATTTGTTTTATTGTTTTGCCATATGTAGAGAGGTTCATCTCTATAACTGATGATTCCTATGCGTTTAAATATTTGACATACGATATTTTCTTTCTTAAATATTTCTTTTTCTTTTTTCCAGTGGACATTGGAGTGCTTGTATTATTAATCTTCTGATAAGGACTGTTATTTTCATGAACAGCCTAACTCGCATGTATGGGTAGATTAAATTGTAAGTAGTTCTCCTTAATAACTTGAATATTGAGCTTCATACTTTATTTTCTTAATAACTTGAATATTGAGCTTCATACTTTATTTTTCCTTATATTCAAATTTGGTTTTTAATAGGGCATGTAAGAGAGCTATTGCGGCTATTGATGGATATCCAAATTATAAAAAGGAGGCAGAGTATAAGTCTCGGTATCAACCAGTGGCTTTACAAAAAGATTCTACCTCATGTGGATGGCATGTTATTGCCAATGTGCAGAAATATCTTTTATCTAAATATACCGAGATTGATAGCAGTGTAGGTTAAGTTAAAAACCCAATATTTTTGCAGTAAATCTTTACTTAAATTTTTAACTTAATTTCTATAGTTCTTGGTTCTTAAATATGAGAAGTTTTGTTAATTTGATAGACTCTTGGATCTCACGAGTTTTGGATGTGGAGTGTTCGTGCAAGAGCTATCAATATTATTTCGGATAATTCAATTACTCTAAATGATCCAGATTCTCCACCACCCCCAATGCAAGTCTCTCCATCTAAGAAGAAGAAGAAAATACCTGTACATTCACCACTAAAGAATTTTATGTTTAAGCAAGGAACTCTACAAAAATAAACCAAGGTGCTCCTCAACAAGGAACACATAAAGAAACCAAGGGTACTAAATCAGGAAGTACCTCAAAGAAAAGTGGTCCTCAAGTGGGTGCCAAGAAGGGTGTTGGCAAGAAGGCTACAAAGGAACTCAAGTTCAATTTTGATGGTAAGAATAACCAAAAACAGTCAAAGGATATGGACATGGAGACAAAGAAGGCCACAAAACCAGAGAAGACAAAGGGAGACATGGAGACAAAGGAGGCCACAAAACCAGAGAAGATAAAGGAGGCCACAAAACCAGAGAAGACAAAGGGGGACATGGAGACAAAACTAGAGGAGATGGAGACAAAATAGAAGCTTCATTCTCCTCCCTATTTATCATTGTAAATATTTGTAAATTTTCTTCTAATTTTATAATCTTGTTTGTAAAGATTGAGAAATTCTCTTCTCATGTTATGATGCTTTTTACTCAAACACATTTATACTTGAGTTTGTAATGGTTTTGAGATATTGTGCCATAATTGTTATCTCGTGACTCGAGTACATCTCTAAAAGGAAAATATTAGAACTCTTAAAGGGCTTCATAAAAAGAGCTCTAAATATTGTAATTCTAAAAGAACAACATAAAAAATTACAAAGGCACAGCAATTACAAGAAAAAACTTTTCATTGATGAATCACATACATAAATTTACAAAATCCCAAGAGTCTAAATAGACTTCATAAAAAAACTCCAAAGCTTTCTTATTAAGTCATGCTTATACAATCATATTCCCAATCAGCATCTACCAAGGTCTTCGACTCCATTCACATTTGAATCTTTCTATTCTTCACCTTGAACTATGCCCCACTTATATCCTCACTTCCCATGATATTGAGGTGCTCCCTAATATTTAGTAGGTTCCAATGCCTGCTTACACTTACAATTTCCACCACACCATTGGGAAACCTAATGCATATGTCAAGAGGCAAAACAACTTGTTCATCCACTTGCAATGGGATCCAATTACTAATTTTCTTCATCCACCGTTTGTAATAAAAGCGAATGTATAAGGTAGCACGAGCTTTAAAATACCAAAATGTAACACTGGACTCTACTATTTTGCACTTGAAATGTATCATCCTTATGCTACCCCTTTACAATGTTCCACTACTCTCCAAGCAAGGCAACCATGTCATCACCTAGTACTTTCTTGCACACAAACATGGTAAGTGTTTGTGAGAAAGTAAATTGATTGAACATCTTGCAAAAGGATGAATTGGACATACCCAACTGAGACCCACAAATCAAGATGGCTTTGCAAGCTTCAAAAATCCTTGTATGACACAAAGCATCTTTGATTTCATGACCATAACCATCCAAGCATCAGGAGTTGGCCATTCAACAGAAGAGAGGAAAGGCGATGTGATAATCTCTAGTTTACCAAACCCATCGTCATGCATTGGCACCACATAGGAGTGTCAGTAAAAGAAGATCTTTTCCTTAAGAGAAGGTCTGCATTGGTTTTACAAGAAAATAGTGCCTCACCAATGTTTGCATGGAGTGCTTGAAATATTCCGGTAAGGCTTCATAATGGTTGCTCCTCTGACAAGTTGGAAGTAAAAATATCTATAACCCAAAAATAAGATCATTAAACATGAAAGATGTAGCTATCGTAATATCACATGCCTCCTTCCTTCCTTATGATTCTTACAGTTGCATGGGAATGGAGTTTGTTTACGAAGATGTATGTCTCGTGCCACGTACACATGTTGTAGGTCTCCATTGATCGATTTTTTGAATCCCTCTAAATGACCCTTCCAATGAAGCTCCATCACATCTCGTCGTCAAACTTGGTGCGGACCAATAGCAGTAGGCTGCAGGGAAACCCAAGCACCCTTGCGAAATGCCTCTCTCACCCAAGCACCATCATCGTCCCTCTTATTTTACAATGAGATCTCCTTAATCTCAACTTTTGGTCTTCTTCGTGGTGCAGCCATATCAATTGTGAAGCTATAGTAGTAAGATTAAGGTTGGGCGAATGAGATAGGAGAAAGAAAGCTATAGTAGTAAGATTAGGGTTAGGCAGATTAGGGTTTCGGGCTTGAGGGATATTAAAGAGATGGAAGAGGAAAGAAGGAAGAGTTTAATTTGGACGTTCAAGAGGGAAAGCGGACTTGAAAATTAAATTTTTGATTACAATGAAATTTGAGATGGGTTTTTGGGTAGAAAAGTGACTTTTGGGGGAATCTCGAAAATTTCAAAATTTTAAGGATTTTTTGAGCCACGAAAATGGTGGGACCATACCTACCCTAAACCCCCTACTTTTTAAAGGGACAAGTGCAATTATTAGTACTGAAAGCCTAGTCCCCCTCCCTACAGCCTAGTCTCCCTCCCTATATTCAAAGGAGACCAAATGTGCAAAATCCTCTATTCCTATTAGTCCGTTGGCTAATTACTTTCATTAGAAAAAGGCCCAAAATATGTTCAAATGCCTCCTAATGTATTATGTTGATGAGGCAAGTGAAATGAGGCACGCTATATGCTCTTATGAAGAGGCACATGTTTGAGCATTGTGAAAGGCAAGTGATTGAAGTTGTACATGGAAAGACATCCTTTTGAAGCTCACCCTTGCGATCCTCATCATCACCATTAAAATCTTGTATTGATGGAAATTGGGATACATCTATAAGTGCCATTTGTAAGTGAACCCCTACTTATACTCTTCTATTGCAAGCTATTCCGTTGTAGAATCTAGTTTCTGGTAGAGGAGTATCTTGGCATATAGGCGGAGAGGCCAAGGGGAGAGTTTTCTTGAATCTTCCTTGACGCGATGCCGTGGTAAAGTGGTAAGGAAGAGGATTAGGTACTATGGTGGTGATGAAGACTTGGCCCAAGCCCTTGCTCTCGGATTTCAAACTTGAGTAAGGGGGTTGGAAGAGCTTGGCCGGGAGATCTGCAAGCTTCAAAGCGCTACATCGACCTCCAAGTGTTCTCAGTGGATGCATTTTGATGGGCAAAGATTTGGCAAGCAATGGATATAGTGTTGCAAGTGAGATTCAATTGATTGTATATTGAGATTTCATTGTAAATACAAAGGAGGTGCTATCAATCTTTTTGCAAAAAGAAAATGTGCAAGGCACTTGAGGTTAGATTTAGATGCCCAAGATACAAGTTGATGTGGTGCATGCCTTTGAATGGGTCTGAGGCATTACCAATGCAAAGGGGAAGTGTAGATAACAATTGGAGACAATCTTGACAGTTGAGTTTGCTACATTGCTAAACCCTGATTCAATCCGAGAGGGTTGGCGTTGTTTTCAAGGTGTTTGCATAACTTTATTCTACTCTCCAAGGGCTATGTTTGGAGCCCTCAAGGGCTATGTTTGGAGCCCTCAAGTGCTCCATTCCGAGTCCGTTTTACTTCTTAAATCGATAAGTATCCTCGCAAGGCAAAAGTGGTGCCCAGTCAAAAACAGAGAATTAAGTTGGAGATTTGAGCATGTTGGGGCATTGTATATGCCATTAGCTCCCCGATAAACCAAAGGGCTCTTGATTTTGGCACCGTTGACTTGGTCAAACATCCATAGTTGACTGGTCCTCCAAGGGGTTAAAAACATAGGATTGTTGCTAATCAAATGTGGTCAAGGCATTGACAAGGATGTGTAGGGCTTGTTTAGAGAATTCCATCAAGCTAAAGACTTCCAAAATCGGCCTCCATTTGATCCAGATTTGGTCACTTTGTGTTGAAGTTAACTTTACCAAAAAAGTTAAAATAGAGAATAGTATAGGGTTGACCAAGTCAAAGGCAACTACATAAGTGGATAGAGCATTGAAATACCTCCCTATAGAGCCAAAGACTATTCAATTTGGAGTTTGGGAACCCTTACAAAAGTATTTTGAGCAATTGAGCAATTGAGATGATGTCGAAGGCCAAACTCAACAAGGAGAACTACAAGGAAGCTCTTGAGTATGAAGTGGGCACATCGTAAGCAAGGTAAGAGGCAAATTAGGATGATCAAGGAACTATGCAAGAAGAAATTAGTGGCAATATCAATGAAGGGATGCATCAAGAGGTAAAAGTTCCACAGATACCTAAAGAAGGTAGGGACATGAACATGAATAACATGGTACATCTCATGCAAACTATGATTGAAAGGATGGACCAAAGACTTCAATCCATGGTGGACAAGTGTGACTCTATGAGCAAGGAGTTGCATGATGGGATCACAAGCTTGAGGCAAGATTCCGCCTAAAGGAAAAGAAGCTTACGGTGGACCTATGTTGTATCCATATGCACCAAACACTTTTCCACCAATGGTGCCACAAGCTTATGGATCTCTTGTGAGACCTTCACATGCAAATGTGTTGCATACTCCTAAAGCTAGTATGTACCATGTGGATGGGAATCATGGTTCTATTCTTGGAAAGGACAAGATACGATAGTCATTGATGCATCAAGGCGGAACAAGTATGTCCGGTATGCCTATGCATGATCCTATAAATGGGGCCAAGAATATTGACGCGATGATGCACTCCATGCAAATCATGATTGATAAAATAAACCAAAATTTTCAACGCATAGTGGACAAGTCTAATGCTTCGATCAAGAAGAATCATTGTGGATTATCTAGCTTGGAAGAAGAACTTGGCAAACATTTCAAGCAAGTGGACCACATGATCGTACGATTTTTGTGGATTATCTAGCTTGGAAGAAGAACTTGGCAAACATTTCAAGCAAGTGGACCACATGATCATAAGCTTTTTGTGGGTTTAACACGTGCAAATACATTACATGCTCTTCAAGATAGTATGTATTATGGTGATCAAAGTCATGGACCTATGCTTGGAAAGGGAAACCTACCTCCATATTCAATGCAACAAGGTGGGGCAAATGCATTTGGTATGCCCATGGATCAAGTTGATACATATGGATCAAGTATGCCTATGTATGGTTCCTCTTCAATGCATATGTGCAATTAAAGATACCCTTTACCCTTGTGTATCGATAAGCCACATTATTAAACACTTCTCTCTTCAAAAGGAGTGATTGGAGAAAGGCAATGCACAATGTTTGATGGTGAAGCTTTTTACAAGTGAAGCCAAGATAAGGAGGATCAATGTATGTGAATTATTGGTGCTAACTCTTGGTTTCCCTATTGCTTTGAGTGGGGATAGAAGACCTATTATACACTCAATGTTGCTAGATTTGGGCTTTGCCAAAAGCAATGGAGAATCTCCGTTTACTTTTACATTTGACCAATGTATGGAGTGTGACTATGTGGGCCTTTATGCACTACAAGGCACTGCTGCCATACACGTGTTCGATACATGCGATAAGTTACGAGCGCATGCATGGTCGCGCATGTATATGAGTAGTATCGGGTGCATGTATATTGGCATCTACATTCGCGTGTATATTGGTTTCAGAAACGCATGTACCAACGCGTGTATATTGGCATCTAAATTCGCGTGTATATTGGCATCTAAATTCACGTGTATACTGGTTTCAAAAACGCGTGTACCAGCGCGTGTATATACACGCAATTATACACGCCTTATTACACGCGATAACAGAGAACTTTATTAAGAAAAACTCCATTCCTTTACAAAATTAAAAACCATTTTCTTTAAACCATCTCATAGTACATTACAGTATATATCATTACACAATCCCACTACATGCATTTACAACAATGTAATATATTCAAAAATAAATCATTAGATGATAATTAAAAGACAACATATACAATAGAAATGTCATCAATTTAGAATGATACAGTGATGGATTGGTTAGGATTCGATCTCATCTTCAATAAGATCCATCCTTGCCAACAAAACGATCAACATCAATATCCATTTGATCAATTTATAAGGCTACGATTAAATTTATTCCACTATCGATATTCTGTCCATTGATAATGGTATCGATGCCCTGATCATCCTCATCAACATCACCATCATCCTCAATGGTAGGGTCATCCTCATGATCATGAGAAATGGCACGCTCATCCTCATTATTGTTGAGATATCGAGCTTGTTTAGTGAGGCGGTGGACACTGATGACCCGCCTGGGGGATAGGCCCCACACTTACACCACTGGCATGGTTGGTGAGATCTTGGGTGATATGCGGCCAGTGGGATGAATGGCTGTGTGACAGCCATTCTAGAGACTGGCATAGTTATAGCACCAGCTCATTTAGTTGGGTTCACACTATAGAGAACCCTTGTATGTATTTGGTTGAGTACCTTTCATATTGTGTGTACTCTTATCTTGTATATGATGTGTTGAGTGTTGAGTGAAGTAGAAGAAGATTTTCAGCCTCTCACCTTGTGTGTTCTCTATTAGGGTTTTGTGAGTGTGTGTGTGTGTGCTTGCAAGAGCTCAAGCTCCCTTCCCCCCTGCATCTTTTCATGGTATCAGAGCTTGGTTCATGCTAAGGGCTTAGTTTGCAAGCAAGAGAACTAGAGGAAGCGGTACGAGGGTAAGAGCTCCAACTACTCTTCCCTATTTGTGTTGGTGACTACACCCTTGTCGGGAGCTCTACGGGAGGCACCGACAAACGATCTCTGATTGAGGAGCTTTCTTCGCAGGGGTAAAGCTATAGGGCAACTATATAGTCCTATCAGACAGCAATTTCTGGGCCGAAAACGTGTTTCGAGCGTGTCTGGACCTCCGTTTTTCAGAAAGCAGGTGATTTCGAGCATTGCGGGGGCGGGTAAGTCATCAATTCTCTGTAGAAATCTGTTTTAAGAACTGCAGGAAGACAGATTGGCTGTGCAGACACTGTGGGTGCTGCAAAGAGGTCAACAGTTGCCATTGGGTGTATGTATGCATATTGAAGTCACTGGTTGTGACATTTGAGAGTATTACAGTACCGCTGTAGAAATATAGCAGTTTGTGCAGGACAAACCAGAGTGCTGTTTCTAGTAAAATTGTGTGTCTGGTAAGATGTCAAATGATGGCATAACACAGATTGTGGCTGAGAAGCTTGATAAGAATAACTTCCATGCTTGGAGGTTCAGGGTGATGAATTTCCTTATGGGAAAGGGCTATTGGGACTACATAGAAGGTGAGCATGAAGAGGCACCAGAGATACCGGACATAAATCCGACTACTGCAGATGTGAAAGAGTTTAAAGACTGGAACCAAGGAGCCAGGAAAGTTATGTATTGGCTCTCCATTAGTATACAGGACACCATGATTGGGCACATTCAAGATGCCAAGTCCCCCAAGGAGGCGTGGGACACCTTGGTAAAACTCTATGAAACAAATACCAAGGCACGCAAGATACAGTTGAAGAACGAACTTCATACTGTGGAGAAAAAGAGCATGTCTGTGAATGACTATGCATTGAAGATAAAGGGTATTGTGGAATCCCTTGCATTTATTGGTGTGTCAGTAGATGATGATGATAAGGTGGAAGTCTGTCTACATGGTCTCGGGCCACAATACAAGGCGTTCAAAACGTCTATTCAGACTTGGGAAAACATTTCTAACTTTACAGATTTGGTATCTATGCTAATTATAGAAGAGAAGAGCTTGGGTGAAGACCAACAGTCTTCACAAAACAAAAACAATTCAGAGCAACAGGCCTTCTACACAAGTTCAGGTAGAGGACGAGGTAGAGGAGGCCGTGGATGCGGGTCAAGGATGTGGCCGAATAGGTAATCAGAATTATGGCCACAGCAGCAGCAGCAACAACAGTCCCAAAATACACAACAACAGCATCAATAACACACGGGTGGAAGAGGCAAATTCAGAGGCAGGGGGAGTCAAAGAGGACGTGGAAATTGGCAAAGGCAATATAATGATGCACGTGAATGCTTTTATTGTGGTAAGCCTGGGCATGTGCAGGCAGAATGTTATAAGAAGCAGGCTGACATGCAAAATGGGACAGTGCAGCAGAACAACTATGCATTCTCAAGCAAAAACAATGAGCATAATGAAAGGTTGTTTGTTATGCAGCATGTTGTGAATGCCATGTCTGAAAATGTTGAAGCAGCACAAAAAGATGATGTATGGTATCAGGTGCTTCGAACCACATGACAAGTCATGGGGAGTGGTTCAAGGAGATGAAAAACCTTGAAAGACCAGGTTTTGTGGAAACAGGGGATGACACTGCTCATCCAATTGCCCATGTTGGAGATGTGCCATTGTCTATGCTGGATGGCAAAGTGAAGTACCTTGCAGATGTACTTCACGTTCCGAACATAACAAAGAATCTGGTTTCAGTTGGCCAGATGATTGAGCAGGGCTTGCAGGTTCGGTTTAACCCTGATGGTTGTTATGTTGAAGACTTTAAAGACAAGTGCAGGTTGGTTACAAAAGGCAACAGAGTGGGCAGAATGTTTACGTTGAATGTAGACATGCCTGAAATGAGTGCTGTGATGTTTGCAAATGGTTCAGGAATTGTTGCAGACACAGACATATGGCATAAAAGAATCGGACATGTGAATGTGCAGAGATTGAAGTCTATGCAGACAAAAGGAATTGTGACAGGGCTGCCAAAGTTTAAAGTGGAAGGTATGCAGAGAATATGTGAAGCATGCCAATTTGGAAAGCAAACAAAGCATGTATTTCCACGTAACAGATATGTGAGTAGAAATGCACTAGATGTTGTGCATTCAGATGTATGGGGTCCTACGAAGACCATGTCTATGGGAGGCTGCAGGTATTACGTGACATTCATTGATGACCACACAAGGAACGTGTGGGTATATTTCATGAAGGAGAAGAGTGAGGTGTTTACTCACTTTCAGAATTTCAGAGTTTTGGTTGAAAAGCAAATAGGGAAATATGTAAAGTGCCTAAGGTCATATGGAGGGGAGAGTACTTCTCCAATGAGTTCTCTGAATTTTTGAAGAAGAATGGTATTCGGAGACAGTTTACATGTAGATACACTCCGCAGCAAAATGGAGTTGCTCAACGGAAAAATAGGCACATTGCTGAGATTGCACGAGCATTGATGGAAGAGAAGAATATGCCGCATAGCTATTGGGCTGAGGTTGTTTCTATAGTAGTATACATCATGAATAGAACTCCAACTACAGCCATACCATTAGGACTTGTTTGGGGTCTTCTTGGGCCCTTTAATTTGCCCCAAGCCTAATGACAGTCATTAAGGAGTGGTGCAATGGGAGAAGGCCATGTGGAGAAAAATGTTGGGTTTCCCTGCCCCTAATATGTAGGGGTCAAACTTGAATCATACCATTTTTTTAAAGAAATTGGGCTGAAAAATGCAAAATCTTTCAATAAAATCAAATTTTCCACCTTTTTTTAATAAAGACAGCTCAAACTGGCATAAATGATCCCACCTCAAAAAGTGGGCTAGGGCCAAAAACGCCCCCCATCATTATCCCTCATTTAAAGCTACTTTTCCCTCTCCCCACTCCCTCTTCCTCTCTCTAAAACTAGCAATTCGGTTTTGAGTCTCTCTCTAACTAAAAGAGTCTTTTTTTAGCCTCCTCCCTCCCCATTCTGCCTTCCCCTTCCTTCCTAAAGTTAGATCTATCTTTCTGTGCCTTCTTGGCTATGGAAAGCTTGGAAAACAGTCCACTTTTTTTCCCATCAAGTCCATCCTCTCTTGCTTGCACACATTCTTCACTCTCCTCTTGCTAGCTTATATACATTCTTGACTCCTCTTGCCAGCTTATATGCTCTGCTAGCATTAGGTTGCAGAGATCTTCTTGGCTATGGAAAGCTTGGAAAACAGTCCACTTTTTTCCCCATCAAGTCCATCCTCTCTTGCTTGCACACATTCTTCACTCTCCTCTTGCTAGCTTATACACATTCTTGACTCCTCTTGCCAGCTTATATGCTCTGCTAGCATTAGGTTGCAGAGATCTTCTCACACACCTACAACTTCATAGCATTTAGCTTAATCGGTTAGCCAAGCACAATGAGTCGCCGACCTCGTTCAAGGGTGGAGTCCTTTAGCAGCAGCAACGAACAAGACGACACTGGCTTGTGGGTTACAAGCACCTTTGCAAAAGGAATGTGGGTGACGATGTGTCCAAGCACAAGGGCAGCCCACAAAGTCTCTCGCAAATACGTAGGGTTAAAGTCATACCATTGGAAGGGTCGCATAGTGGATCTCAAGCAGGGGGCTGACGGAAGCAAGCAGGTGATGATCCAACACGTCTACAAGGCATCGCAACTCCGTGTTGACAATGCCAATCACAAACACTTTCTGCAAATTGTAAGTTTTATTTGTGCTTCTTGTTTTATGGGCTGCACTGAGACATGCTAATATCATTTCATGTTACGGAAGCTTGATTTTTTCAAGTGTGTTCTTGTAATGTTCTGTGCAGACATCTTTCCGTCGACATTTGTGGAATGGGAGTCTTTAGAGGCCCTTTCTGGAACCTTTGAGGCGCACCACTTTGAAATCGGCAAGCTACTATATACTGGTTGTTCGGCATCAGAGCTTTTAGAGCGCTCAGTTTTCTTCTTTCATGCAGAGTATATTGTACCCACGTCAAGAGATGGTTCTGGGACTCTACGGAGGCTCCCTACACCAAGTCTCATGGACCATGATTGGCCAAAGCCTGACAATACTTTGGTTGCACTAACCAGACGTCGGATTGAGATTGATATGTGCAATGCAATGAAGTGCACCTATGGGTCACATCGTGCGACTCTCACGTTCTTCATGCCTTTACATTTGTTTGTGTTTTTGTTCAAGGAGGCTGATGTTCACCGGACTGCTACAATGTGGATTTCAAAGGGAGGCACAGTAATGAGTGCCTTTCTGCCACCTTCGTGGGATTTGAAGGTTATTCAACATCAGGGTGACAAGATAAAGTGCATGGTGGTGTCGGAGAAGATGGTCATTCGGTACCAGCTTGGAAAGCAACAACTCTCTATTATCTTTCCTTACAGACGTTGGAAGCTGACTGGAGGCGAATGGCAAGCACTCGATTCGGACATCAACGATGCAGAACAGCTTGATGTACATGTTAGCACGCAAGCTGATGTGTGGGATATCGTAGTAAATGCTGATGGAATATGGCGAACCTAAGGGAGTACTTAGGCCTTAGGTTTGCACTGAAAGGTGACTTTTCATTTGTGATTGATAACACACCTCTACGTAAGAGGAAAGAGGCATCTTACTTTTGTAAAAGCATTCCATATCAAGCAAGCTATGTAACAGATTTTGAGAGATTAATTCAAAACAATTTTGGCTACTTGCAATTTGCGTTCAATTTTGTGCACTTTTAAGTTATGTCGCGTGTTTTTATTTTTTTGGAGGTTTTAAGTGAATTTTTAAACATAAAAAAAGTTTTAAAGACATCTTTATAGGTCACTTTTGGCCACTTTGAGTTCATCTCCTCACTCTCGGCATCTTTGTGGTCCCCTCGCCTTCTTCACTACTCAAGCATGGCCACCCCCGCCCAAGCTCTCCTATCTCAATTGCACAAGCTTGACCTCGGTCACTTGATCGAGAAGCTTGCACCCATCTTTCAGACATCTATTGACATGGAAGGCACCGCCGAACTCCATAATGATGTGTTTGGGGCGTTCACTAGCTACATGGACACATACATGGTTGAATATTGTGTCAACTTTGAAGACGAGGAGGGGACTCGGGTGCCTGTGGATCTTATCAAGCATACCTACAAAGCGGACAAAAATTTCAGGTTCAGGCTTGCAAGATTCCTCAAAGGCCTTAGTAGCACATATCTAAGGGAGGAGGAAGAAGATAACCTGGTAGGTCTTGGAATGGGCAACATCGGCACAAGTTTTTTGAGGTGGGACATGACTCTTGCCCTCCTGATCTTGGAGGGAACAGAGAAAAGCAAGGGAAAGAGGAAGGCCACTCCTCCAAAGAAAGCCACACCTTATCTCTTGATCAAGGAAGCTGACCCAAAGGAGGAGATTGTCACCCCAGTGCAAGAAGCATCTCTTGCACTTGTGACTCTGGCGGAAGAGCCGCAAGCTGAGGCTGTGAAACGGGACATCGAAGGGGACAATGTCATGGATGAAGTTCCAGAGCTCGAAGTGCGAACTCTATACCCCATCATAGTAGAAGGTGTAGAGTTCTTATTTTTGGATGACATCGCCCATGTCCTTGGGCTGCACCAAGATGAAACTCTCTCAGTCATTGCTATGTACGCGGGCATGCGAGACACACAACAGCCGTCCAAAGATGATGACATCTGCATTGACTTCAGTTCCGCAGATGTCACAAAGGTGCTTGTGCTCCCGGAAAATCATGCCTCAATAGAGTCCCTTGTGGCAGAGACTCTTGTACAAATATCCCAGTGCAAGGATTTCTACGAGAGTGTGCCAGAAACTAGCTTTGCCCCTCACAAGCCGCTTGCCATTTCGGATTCCGTCAGCCTTGGGAGCATCAATATTAGTGATGCAGACCTTGTGGATCATGATGATGCCACTGAGGTAGTACACCCAATTTCTTCCCTTCTTAATTTGTAATTTTTTGAACTCAACTCATTCTTCTATCTACTTTGTAGACCGCAAGAGAAATGGACTAGTTCGCAAGCCGAAAGGGTGGAGCACGAAAGGAGGTGGAGGGGAAAGATGCTGCGCTATGGCACTACATCCCGAGCTTCAATGCTGAGATGCTTCGCGTGATTCACAACGACTTTTCAAATGATGCGCAAGCTGAATTTTTGAAGTGCAGAGCCCTCAGCGCCATCCTGTCTGAAGCCCCTATAGCCCAAAATGCCCATAAATGTATTCTTGTAAATAGGGAAGCAGCTATCTATAGCTTTGGTGATAAAAGTGCTGGGTCTTTCCTAGGATTTTGTGGCCTTAGCCTTGGACAAGGCATCACTGATGCCAAAGAGATAGCTGAACGCATTGGTGACAAACCATCAGAGTAAAGACTCTCACCCACGAGGCTTTCACCAAGCTCATCAAGCGAGTTGGCTAGATCCAATGTACTCATTTGCCTTTTGTGAAAATCAAACAATTAATGACATCAAGATGTTTTTCGAGCTGATTTTAAGTTTTATCTTCTTGATGTGTTTATATGTTGTTGTCGTGTCCTGTCATGATGTTTCAATCAATTTTTGTGAACGCTCGTCTGCCACCACCCGTCCGCGACTTTGGCTCGACTCGACGGGCCGATTTCTCCTGCGTATGGCCCCAAAAGGGTAGATCAGATGTGCGGGGTGCGCCGGGGCCGGTGGTCGGGCCGGTGGTCGCGCCGTGGAACCTGTGTGCCACGGAGTGACTTTTGCCTGGTTGATCTCCTGCGTATGGCCTCAAAAGGGTAGATCAGATGTGCGGGGTGCGCCGGGGCCGACGGGGGGGGGGGGCCGGTGGTCGCGCCGTGGAACCTGTGTGCCACGGAGCGACTTTTGCCTGGCGCCGGGGCCGACGGGGGGGGGGGGGGGGGGCCGGTGGTCGCGCCGTGGAACCTGTGTGCCACGGAGCGACTTTTGCCCAGGCAAAAGTCGCTCCGTGGCACACAGGTTCCACGGCGCGACCACCGGCCCCCCCCCCCCCCCCCCCCCCCCGTCGGCCCCGGCGCACCCCGCACATCTGATCTACCCTTTTGGGGCCATACGCAGGAGAAATCGGCCCGTCGAGTCGAGCCAAAGTCGCGGACGGGTGGTGGCAGACGAGCGTTCACATGAGGTCGAATGTACGTAGCGACAACAATTACATGCAAAAGACTACAATTACCTTGACAAGACGACAATCACTTGCAATAGAAAATAACTTTTTTGAAAATAGACATGGTTTTTCATCAATCAAATTGAGATTACAAAACACGGATTTGTTGCATTACAAAGGCTTCCCCTATCTAGTGAAAGAGAGCGTCCTCTCCACGGATACGCCTAGCTAGACGAAGATCAGATGGCTTCAAAGTGACACGTTTTGCATGCACCATGCACAAAACCGCGTCTTAGAAAAGCGAAACCAAAATATCCTCGGCACCTTGTTGCAGAGCGCCTAGTGCCACCGCTTGCACACGATTGACATCCCGGCCGCGCTGGTCGTGGATAATCTCTTTGACGAGACGCCCAAAAGGTGCCTTCGAAATAATTGGTGTGCAGGTCTTCTGATATTTGTGAATTTCTCTAAGGGCAACTGTCCCTGGTCTCCACCTTTACTTCTTCTGCGTTGTTGGGGGCGGTGGTGCTTGCGCGTGGCGAGTCCAAGCTGGTGTGTCATTTTTGAACTTTTGTCGCTGCTCTTGGAAGTTATCGGAAGGGGGTTCTGTGCGTTTAGGAATGGTTTTCCCCTTCTTAGCCTTTGCAGGTGTTGGAGTTTTCTTTGCCTTTGCAGATGGAGTCTTCTGAGCTACTCTCTGCTCTGCCTCCTTCCTTACTCGCTCCTCTTCATCTTTCCTTTCTTTTTCCTCATGAAGCCTCTGTGTGTTTGCTGCCCTGGCTTCTCGTTCAAGCTTCTGTCTCTTATTTTCTACTTCCTCAGCTGAGAGTTTTCTCTTTCCTTTACCAAGTGCACGAGCCAAGACTCTGTCTAGCATTGCATTGAGAATCCTATTACTCGGCAGGTGCTCCCTTTCTACTGTGTCTTCATTTCTCCTCTTTGTATATTCTGCTCGAAGACTTTGTATAGCCGCTTCCAAAATTGTGTCGTCTTCGTATCCGGCCATTCGCAGGTCAGCAACAAATCCGCGAGCTTTTCTGTTAAGCCAATCCTCCTCCGCAGCAAAGAATGCTAATCTTCTCTCGTTGCTTGTGGCGGCATGAGCTTCTTCTACAGCCTTCTTATCTGCCTCCGCCTTCCTAACTGCCTCGTCTTCTTCCGCCTTCTTGGCAGCCTCATCCTCTTGTGCTTTCTTTGCTGCCTCGTCCTCCTCCTGTGTTCTGACGGTCTCTTCGGCTTCTTTTCTTGCTCTCTCAGCTGCCTCCATGTCCTCTGCTTCTTTCTGTAATCTCTTTGCTTCTTGGCGTTCTTGGGCTTCTTGGGCCTCTCGCTCAAGCCTCACATGCTCAACTTCCAGATCCATTTGGGCTTGTGGGTAAATGTTTCCATGTTCTCTGCTTCTTTCAGATCCAGCTGCCTCCATGTCCTCTGCTTCTTTCTGTAATCTCTCCGCTTCTTGGCGTTCTTGGGATTCTTGGGCCTCTCGCTCAAGCCTCACACGCTCAGCTTCCAGATCCATTTGGGCTTGTGGGTAAATGTTTGGGATTTCAGTTCTATGTGCCACCGGTAAGGGCCCAAGGTCTTTGAAAATGTCATCTTGTGTATTGGAGGGAGGATCATTTGGGGGCTCCATGTGCGTGAGATATTAGTGCACGAGTGAGAGAGAGAGAGAGAGAGCGCGCGAGAGAGTCAAGGGGAGAGGAAGAGAGAGAGCTCACAAGTCAAGACTTTTAAAAATGACTATAAAACTCACTGATATTTATAGGGGGCCAAAATTACAAAAAAGTCAATTTACAATGAACGCACCAAAAAGTGGCGAACAAGAATTATTGGGTGGGTAACCACACGCGGCCATTTCTTAGTCGACCACTGTGCCATTGCCTCGCTCTTTCACGTGCCATTGACGCATTGCACCCTTCTCTTTCGCCTTGCACCTACCACCTTCATGATTTTGCGCCTCAAAGACAAATTTTCGGCTTGCTTTTGGGCCTTTCTCCCAGTAAGTGCACGGTAAAACCAATTGAACATTTCCTGAAACACATTGCTACGAACCTTGCCACCGCCATGACCCGTGTTCTTAAAATAGGCCGCCTTGGCTTGGTAATGTGATCGTTCCATGCCTTGGTTGCTCCAGAGTGCAAGAGACCCATATTCATCTAGAAAGAAGGAACTGTGCGCATAGAGAATATGCATGTAGTGTGTTATATGAGTTTCCCCCCAAGCATCGATCATTTCTTCTGTGAATCTGTCAATCGAAGTCTTGAATGTATCTATCTCTGCTTCATCAAGATACGGGCGCTCAAGAAGCCTCATCATCTCATCACAAGCTTCCCACACATGTGCACGCTTCAATCCTAGTGTCGCCTCATTGCCTCGATAGGTTGTTACATCACAAATCTGCTTCCATAATTCAAAATGCGTATGGCTTTAAGCCTCACCATAGTTTGAGAGCAGGTGTCTTGCTTTTGCACCACCCATACATATCTTATTAGGGTTATCTTGGGTACTTGATGGGTTTTTGTGATCCTTAGAGAGGGTGACAGCACCTGCGTGAAGCCCCACGGATGATAAAACAATTTCAAGCTCTTGGATGCCCTGTTCTCGCCGTGACTCTGGCTCCATGTTCCAAGCATAATTGATGTGGAGCATCAACAATTTGTCCAGAATTCTAAGTCTTGCATGCAAGGTACACACATGTACTCGTGACAGTGGAATTGAAAGAATAGGGTTCCAAGTAGCATCCTCCTCTGCACGAGATGGTGCCTTGCTTTGATTGCAGCTCATAATTCCATTGAGCCAGACGTGCATACCCTTCCCTTTTTGTAATTGATTTGAGCCCTTTGCACTTGCCTGCTTACGACCTTTCACCTTGGTTGCTTGTTTTGCCTTCCCCACTGCGACACTTGGCATCCTTGGATGACAACAAAAGATGCATGGAAACAAAGTGTTAGCACCGCTTTTAGTTCCCAACATGCATTTGAGGGTCTTGAGATCACCACCAAGGTGCCACTCTATTTCAAAGTGACCAGTGCTAGGCACATGCAAGACATCACCATTTGATTGCCTGTGTATCACTCCTTGAATACCTGTACGGGTGAAGTACCACCTCAGACTGTCATGGTCCTCGTGCGGAAGGGTCCATGCCGCCTGCCACCATATGTTCTTCTCAGACTGCACTCCAAAGTAATCTTGCTTGCGTCGCTTTGTGTGCAAGTTATTCTCCGCATCACCTGTTTCATCTTCGCTGTCTAAGCTCTTTCGCTTCAATGCCCTGCTCATGAGTGTCAGACTTGTACATTCCACCCTTTGGCCCTTTACAACCTGACATTCATCCAATTTGAGGACAAATATAGCCTTTCCATCCGTCTCCTCTAATGTCATATCATAAAACTGAATCATAGCTCATTGAAGCGCCTCCACCTCGACGTAAACATTGTTAAACTTGTTGTAAGCAAAATCTTTTGAATTTGACATTGGCATGCTACCATCCACCCATCTGTAGAGCCGCCTAGCAAGTCGGCAATATTGTTGTTTGCTGACTTCCTTGCCATAACTATACTGTATGGTGTTGGAAGTATAGATCGTGTCATTCCTTTGCCTCGTAGACGTGCTGTGATGCAAGTATACAAAGCCCTGTATCCCTTATCACTGATACCTGCAGTGTCGCACACAGTGAGCATGTCAACGGGACTGACAATCTGCTCGAATTCCTTGAGAAAATACTTTTGAATCCTGTCACGCAACGCACCATTTACTGGATTGGTTATCATATTGATTACTTTCTTCTCTGGAATAATGTGCTCAAGGATAGACTCCTCAGTATTGGAACAACCTAATATTGCTTTAGCACATTCACATAGTTCAGAGTCAATGACATAACTATATGAAAAAGGAATGTAATGCTAGTTTTGAAGCTGTGATTACCTTGTTTGACGCACACGTCGCTTGCGAGCCCCCCCCATCTTTGGAAAGAAGACTTAGAGGCTTGCGCTTTCGCTGCCTTGCATTATATCCTACGGGGAGGTGAGTGAAATGATCGACACGTCGGCGAAGGTTCCGAGTTGAGTTTCGAAGACGGAGATAGTTCTCTATAGCTCGATCCCTGCTTTCCACACCTTCATCAAGCTTCATCTTCTGCTCTGCATCCTCCTTCTCTAGATCCTTGACTCGAGCCAGCATATGTTCCTTTGTGGCCATGAAAGTTGACGCACATTCTTCCTTTTCTGCCTTGCATAATTTTAGAAGCTTCCTGAGGTGATTTTGATTTGAGAGTTCCTGCAAGTACAAAGAATAGAGCCTCTGACAGTACCCTAAGAAACCATTACAACCATCACCCAAGAAGCGTACGACCTGCGTGATATTACAAAAAGGGGGAGGTGCACCAGTCTGTGGATCAAGGGGATAAATGCTTCCATCAGTCCAAAGATCAATGGCTTTTGCACCTTGAAGTCGTAGCACCTCAGCAGGAATACATCCCTTTGTTCGATTACTTCGCATTGTGGCATACTCCTCGTCTAAGTCCACGTGCAAGCGAAACTTTGATTGCTTGTTGGTGATGTCCCGTAGAGCCATTGTACCTAGCAAATGGAGATGGAGATGTAGATGGATACAGAGATGGAAATGTGGATGGTGATGGAGATGATGGAGATGGAGGATGGAGGTGGAGGATGGAAATGTGGATGGTGATGGAGGAGATGAAGATGGAGATGGTGATGGAGATGGAGGTGGAGGAGATGCAGATGGATACAGAGATGGAAATGGAGGCCTTGAGGAGATAGATATGGAGAGCTTGCTAGTGATGGAGATGGAGAGCTTCAGCTTGCAAGGATGTGTAGATCTGTACCTTCACAGGAGGGGATGGTGAGCTCTTCCATGAGAGCTGGTGGAGAGGATGATAGATATGGAGAGCTTGCTAGTGATGGAGATGGAGAGCTTCAGCTTGCAAGGATGTGTAGATCTGTACCTTCACAAGAGGGGATGGTGAGCTCTTCCATGAGAGCTGGTGGAGAGGATGATGGAGTAGGAGGTCCAGATCTGCAGGCCATGGCTCCTAGAGAGAGAAAAAGAAGTCCTTACCCAAGTAAAACACCCTAAATGCATTTTAGAGAGAGAGTGTAGAGAGAGAGTGGGATCTGCAGCACCTCCAAAAAGGGAGGGAACAAAGTGACAAAAATTTTCAAATATTCTTTGTGAAAGGTACTTCACCACAAGACAAAAAGGCAGTTAGGTCCATATTCCTTCCCAAGGACAGATGATCTAATGATTAGATCACCTTTTGGCCTATTTTCTTTTTTGTAGAAAAGGAAAAATGCATTTTCAGGCCTAGGCCACTAGCTTGGTCAAAGCTTGATTAGCATTTTAAGCATTTCACTAAGTGTCCAAATAAAAGGGCCCAAGAAGACCCCAAACAAGTCCTAATGATGATGTAACTCCAGAGGAGAGGTTTACTAGCAGAAAACCTGATTTGTCTCATGGATGCATTGCATATGTGCATGTGTCAGATGAGCTGAGAACTAAGCTAGATCCAAAAGCTGAAAAATGTGTGTTTATTGGATATTCCCTTGAGCAAAAGGGATACAAGTGTTATAACCCTGCTACACGTGAGTTGAGGGTAAGCAAGGATGTTGTTTTTGATGAGATGAGCAGCTGGTATGCTGCTGAAAAAGAACCTATTGGGGCTGATGTGAGTGGAAGTGTGGTTGCACAGAATGCAAGTCAGCAATCACAGTCTTTGAGTGGACCAGGAGAGTCCTCATCTAGTGGGTCTGTTGATAGACCATGGAGTGGCAGGCTGCATCATAATATCAGTCCTGCAAATATGATTAGTACATCACGTAAAGGAAAAGAGAAAGTGGTTGAGCCCTTTAGTATGCCTGACATTTCTGCAGGGCATTCTCATGTTGATGGAGAGTCTAGTGGCTCAGATATGAGCCTTGATGAGGAGCTTGGGATCCCAACTATGAGAACACTTGGTGTAAAGAAGGCTATGGAAGCCATGAATGAAAAGCTACAAAGATCTGGGAGAGTGAAAAACCCTGTGCAGAGGTTTACCTATGATGGTTATGTGGCACATCACTATGCATATATGGCAAAGGTTGTGCAGGTTGTAGAGCCCACATGCATTGATGAGGCTGTTGGGAGAAAGCTATGGATGAGGAGATGGATGCACTATATGGAAATGAAACTTGGGATTTAGTGCAATTGCCTGAAGGCAAGAAAGCCATTGGATGCAAGTGGGTGTACAAAGTAAAACATAACAGTGATGGAAGCATAAACATGTATAAGGCTAGATTGGTAGCCAAAGGGTATGCGTAGATATATATGGCATTGATTATGAGGAAACTTTCAGCCCAGTTGCCTGTTGAAATTTGAGCAAAATGATGAGCTATGGTGGATCAAACACTAGAATCAACATCATTAATAAAGTGATTAGCAAATGATTAAGACGTAATTAGTGAATAATTAGCAAATAGATTAATGTAGGCATGGATACTCAAAAACCAGCAAATTCTCATTAGGGCTATGCCTCAATTTATAGAGTTTACATCAAGCATCAAATCCCATTGATTTCTCCATGATTCACTCCCAGAATATCTCCACCTCTTGCCTGATTCTCTCCACCTCTTCTCTTTTCCCTGAATATCTCCCAGAATATCTCCACACTCCTAAATTCCCTTATGCTACCCATTATTCTCTCCCAGTAGATTCTTCTAACCTTTTCACAGGTTCTTTCACAATTACATCTCCTCTTTTACAGCCTCTATCCAAGAGCTTGTTCCCACACACACCCTATTCACTTGTATTTTCAACACCTCCCCTCAAGTGAATACTCCTAGTACACCTAGACCCTATACCAAGTTTGCCTCCCCTTACTTGGTAGTCCGCGACCAGTGTCTACTCCTCCCCTCAAGTTATCTCAGCACACCTGGACCCTGTATCAAGTTTCTCTCTTACTTGACAGTCCGCGACCAGTGCCTCAAGTCCCTAAACTCCATAGTCCTTGACACACTCTCTCTCTATGTGTCCAAGGCTACTATAAGTGCCCGCGACCTTGACTAAAGTGCTCACACATACATCTACCACGTGGCCTACATCATCGATGGCTCAGAGGTGGTTTTACTTTATTGGGGCAGGTTACATTGGGGTTGTGGGGTCTCTCTCTCTCTCTCTCTCTCTCTCTCAAAGATTTTCACATGGCTCCTCACTCTTTGGAGCCTCACATCTTCTGTTGTCTTCAGTCTTCTTGTCGTGGCAGCTTCTCTCCACGCGTCCGTCTCTTCTTTCAGTCTTCTCGGGGCAGCTTCTCTTCTTTCAGTCTTCTCGGGGCAGCTTCTCTTCTTTCAGTCTTCTCGGGGCAGCTTCTCTTCTCGGGGCAGCTTCTCTTTCCATGTCTTCCTTTAGATCTTCTTGGTGTGGATCCTCTTCTTGGGAAGAGATATTCTTCTTCTTTCATGGCTGGGGCCATGAGCTCGTCCGTCAGGTCATTTTGCTCTATGTTGTGAGCAACATGTTTCAATGTTTTGCTGACAGTTCCTTTGGGTTTTTTATGTTTATCTTGTATCATTATGCAATGCAAACCCAAATCTATGCGGGAGGTCTTACCTCTTACCTTATTCTGGACAAGGACAGTGTCTGTTCCCATTTTTACACTGATGCAATGTGCCCAATACATAATGCGTATAGCATCCATTCTTATGCACATTCCAAATGCAACTCTGGCTGTGAATAATCTTGATTTTGAGTGAGATTTACAGGCATTAACCAAGGGTTAAATGCAAAATGATGATTTTCACAAATTTATCAGCACAATTTTACTAGAAATTACATTAAATCAAGGGTAACCAATTTGTACGGGATGGTTGGAGTATCAAACCAACTCCGATTTGCAATCTGAAGTTATAGAGATCTGTATCAGATACCTAATGGTTAATTTGAACCCTCAATTGCACCAAAGTATAGTGATTAGCACTGATTAATCACTGATTAGCAAATTAATGCTCTGTTTTGTGTGCAAAAAACGGAGTATGCGGGGAGCATCTGGTGCCTTCCACTTCAAATGAGCTCAAATGCTTTGAAAGGCATCAATAGCAATGAGTCTAGTAGAGGATTAAGCCAAGAAACACAAGATTTGACCAAATAATGAAAGCTTAATCTCTGTTTTACCAAAGTCACCTGCAGATTTGATGAAGAGCTTGGATCTCACTGTAGACTTGATGAAACTCAATTCTGTCTTCACCAGCTTGTAGAGCATGCTTGATTACCCCTTGGGTTGAGAGGAATTAGAAGGATTTGACTTGAGCAAGAAGAAATCTCCATTCTGCTTTAGAAAAACGGCACCCTTTCTTCTGCAAAAATCAGTGCTTCTACGTGGCGGTTTGCTACATTTTTTGCATAGGCTGGAAGCCAAGGATGTTAGCTAGCTAGTGTTAAAAGCTTATGCCCTAATTCTATGTGTGCAAGGTGCTAGAGATCCTCCACTGGCTGGGGGTGAAGGGGAAAGTGAAAAACTCACTAAAAATTTGATTTTTTGCTAATTATCTACTAATCCTAATTAATTAACTAATGGGCTCATAAACCTAATTGATTCTAGGCATGGCTCTGATACCATGTTGAAATTTGAGCAAAATGATGAGCTATGGTGGATCAAACACTAGAATCAACATCATTAACAAAGTGATTAGCAAATGATTAAGACGTAATTAGTGAATAATTAGCAAATAGATTAATGTAGGCATGGATACTCAAAAACCAGCAAATTCTCATTAGGGCTATGCCTCAATTTATAGAGTTTACATCAAGCATCAAATCCCATTGATTTCTCCATGATTCACTCCCAGAATATCTCCACCTCTTGCCTGATTCTCTCCACCTCTTCTCTTTTCCCTGAATATCTCCCAGAATATCTCCACACTCCTAAATTCCCTCATACTACCCATTATTCTCTCCCAGTAGATTCTTCTAACCTTTTCACAGGTTCTTTCACAATTACATCTCCTCTTTTACAGCCTCTATCCAAGAGCTTATTCCCACACACACCCTATTCACTTGTATTTTCAACACCTCCCCTCAAGTGAATACTCCTAGTACACCTAGACCCTATACCAAGTTTGCCTTCCCTTACTTGGTAGTCCGCGACCAGTGTCTACTCCTCCCCTCAAGTTATCTCAGCACACCTGGACCCTGTATCAAGTTTCTCTCTTACTTGACAGTCCGCGACCAGTTCCTCAAGTCCCTAAACTCCATAGTCCTTGACACACTCTCTCTCTATGTGTCCAAGGCTACTATAAGTGCCCGTGACCTTGACTAAAGTGCTCACACATACATCTACCACGTGGCCTACATCATCGGTGGCTCAGAGGTGGTTTTACTTTATTGGGACAGGTTACATTGGGTTGTGGGGTCTCTCTCTCTCTCTCTCAGAGATTTTCACATGGCTCCTCACTCTTTGGAGCCTCACATCTTCTCGTCTTCAGTCTTCTTGTCGTGGCAGCTTCTCTCCACGCGTCCGTCTCTTCTTTCAGTCTTCTCAGGGCAGCTTCTCTTTTTTCAGTCTTCTCAGGGCAGCTTCTCTTCTTATGGCAGCTTCTCTTTCCATGTCTTCCTTCAGATCTTCTTGGTGTGGATCCTCTTCTTGGAAAGAGATATTCTTCTTCTTTCATGGCTGGGGCCATGAGCTCGTCCGTCAGGTCATTTTGCTCTATGTTGTGAGCAACATGTTTCAATGTTTTGCTGACAGTTCCTTTGGGTTTTTATGTTTATCTTGTATCATTATGCAATGCAAACCCAAATCTATGTGGGAGGTCTTACCTCTTACCTTATTCTGGACAAGGGCAGTGTCTGTTTCCATTTTTACACTGATGCAATGTGCCCAATACATAATGCGTATAGCATCCATTCTTATGCACATTCCAAATGCAACTCTGGCTGTGAATAATCTTGATTTTGAGTGAGATTTACAGGCATTAACCAAGGGTTAAATGTAAAATGATGATTTTCACAAATTTATCAGCACAATTTTACTAGAAATTACATTAAATCAAGGGTAACCAATTTGTACGGGATGGTTGGAGTATCAAACCAACTCTGATTTGCAATCTGAAGTTATAGAGATCTGTATCAGATACCTAATGGTTAATTTGAACCCTCAATTGCACCAAAGTATAGTGATTAGCACTGATTAATCACTGATTAGTAAATTAATGCTCTATTTTGTGTGCAAAAAACAGAGTATGCGGGGAGCCCAGATCTGGTGCCTTCCACTTCTAATGAGCTTAAATGCTTTCAAAGGCATCAATAGCAATGAGTCTAGTAGAGGATTAAGCCAAGAAACACAAGATTTGACCAAATAATGAAAGCTTAATCTCTGTTTTACCAAAGTCACCTGCAGATTTGATGAAGAGCTTGGATCTCACTGTAGACTTGATGAAACTCAATTTTGTCTTCACCAGCTTGTAGAGCATGCTTGATTACCCCTTGGGCTAAGAGGAATTAGAAGGATTTGACTTGAGCAAGAAGAAATCTCCATTCTGCTTCAGAAAAACGGCGCCCTTTCTTCTGCAAAAATCAGCGCTTGTACGTGGCGGTTTGCTGCATTTTTTGCATAGGCTTGAAGCCAAGGATGTTAGCTAGCTAGTGTTAAAAGCTTATGCCCTAATTCTATGTGTGCAAGGTGCTAGAGATCCTCCACTGGCTGGGGGTGAAGGGGAAAGTGAAAAACTCACTAAAAATTTGATTTTTTGCTAATTATCTACTAATCCTAATTAATTAACTAATGGGCTCATAAACCTAATTGATTCTAGGCATGGCTCTGATACCATGTTGAAATTTGAGCAAAATGATGAGCTATGGTGGATCAAACACTAGAATCAACATCATTAACAAAGTGATTAGCAAATGATTAAGACATAATTAGTGAATAATTAGCAAATAGATTAATGTAGGCATGGATACTCAAAAACTAGCAAATTCTCATTAGGGCTATGCCTCAATTTATAGAGTTTACATCAAGCATCAAATCCCATTGATTTCTCCATGATTCACTCCCAGAATATCTCCACCTCTTGCCTGATTCTCTCCACCTCTTCTCTTTTCCCTGAATATCTCCCAGAATATCTCCACACTCCTAAATTCCCTCATGCTACCCATTATTCTCTCCCAGTAGATTCTTCTAACCTTTTCACAGGTTCTTTCACAATTACATCTCCTCTTTTACAGCCTCTATCCAAGAGCTTGTTAACAATCGTTGTATCATCCTGGAAAGTCATGCATTGTCCACATCAACACTGCTTTTAAGTCGAAGTGTCGAGAGGAGGGAGGCCTACTAATGTCCACCACCGCAACACCTCTCCATAGTTCCTCCAACTCATCAATCAACGGTTTGAGATAAACATTCATATGCTTGACTTTATGTTTCCCTGGAATTAGAAGGGATAACATAAGATGTCCCTTCTTGATTGCCATTGATGGTGGAAGGTTGCAATTCACCAACACAACTGGCCACACGTATGCGGTGCTTTTGAAACCAAATGGATTCACTCCATCCATACCTAGGCCAAGTCTCAAGTTTCTAGGCTCTGTTTTAAAGCTGGGCCACTCATCTTCAATATGCTTCCAAGCAGGAGTGTCTGCGGGAATTCTCCACATGCCATCATCCGATCGATGTGAGGAATGCCATGACATGAGCTCTGCTATGGATTTGCACTTGAACATGTGTTTGATGCGAGGAATTATAGGAAAGTGTCATAAGACTTTACGAGGTACATCAAAACTCTTCACATCTGTTCTATAACTACTTGCTTCACCACAAGTGGGACAATGTCGAGCCTCCTTATGCGTCCCACGAAAGAGAATGCAATCATTGACGCATGCATGTATGCGATCATAATCCAATCCTCCTAGAGATGTCGCTATGTCTCTTGAGGTGGGTAGTCTATTCCCCTTTGGAAGCATGTTTGATAATAGCCTGCATCCAATATCATCAATTAGTCCTAAACCCTAAACCCTAAACCCTTTAATAATGCATCAAGACTTGCATTGCTCCATCCATACTGTTTGTATATTGAGTAGTTCAAGTGAAGCACGTAAAATAGAGAATGTGCACCCTTCAAAAATCGGTGTTGATGAAGCCTTGTAAAGATGCTCTTGTTCCATATCATCGTCGTCCATACCTTTGGGATCATCCCTAAAAAGATACCGCACCATATCATCAAACACTTCCTCTTCCACAACTTCGTGGGGTGCAGGGCTATTGTCATCCCTTTCCCACTTATCTCTGACAATAGATCCCGAAGCTCCAGCATCATCTCGTCAACGCTTTGTGTGCTCTCCCCGCGCGTAGGGCACCATGTTAGGGTGTGGTACTGCATCCTGCTTCAATTAGAGTATATATATTACAACTCCATTAATTTGGACACCATTAGTCATTTGAATACTATCAATTTACATCTACTCACCTTTAAACCTGTTTGATTCCATTCTCCATACATGGAGATGTGATTCAAGGTAATTTGACGCGCTCGTACAATGCATCCTTCACATCGATTACACATACACTTGATCCTTTGTCCCAACCACATATCGTGATTACGACGATGATGCATTGTCTCATCCTCACCAGAACTGCTTGAGGAGGTTGATGACATCCTATGTACAAAAGAGCAAACACATAATCATAATCGGTTTTTAATGAAAGTATAAAAAGTCTCTATATCCTGTGTTGATCGCATGTAATAGTGCATCTCACTGTTTTAAATCGCATGTAACAGCGCGTCTAGATGTCTAAAATCGCGTGTATGAATGCGGCTCTTTTATAATACATGCGAATATACACGCGCTCCTACACGCGACCACTTGTCTATACCTAAAATAACCCGCCACCTTCTCCAAAAAACCATTTTCAAACTTCATGTTTCCTCTCCTTCGTCACCGCCAAATCTTCCCTCTTCCAACAGAGAACTAAAGCCAAGTGCAAGGAGCAGACATGGGTGAAGGAAACCAGCCAAAAAGAAGACTCACTTTTCCAAAGGTGAGTCAGTTTGTCCTTTGTCCTGTCTCTTTCCTTCCATTTATTTATGCGATTGTCTCTTTTCCTTATGCGATTGTCTCCGTCCTTCTCTGGTTGTGCCTGCTTCAGTATTTTTGTGAACGATAGTGATAGTTTGGGCTTTCTTTATAAGAAAGATTTATCACTGGTGGTCGATCGTTTTCGAAAAAGTTTTTGCGCAAGCCGCGTGTATGTCTGCGTGTACCCTGTTTGCACAGATTGTTCACGCATAGATACACGCGTTTTTGGACGGGTTTTTACACGCGATTGTGTTTGTCCTTAAAGTTCACCTATGCTTGTGTGTCTTGCTTGTCGATCCAGCTCAAGAGAGAGATGATCCCATCTGCATATGGCTTTCCTTCACAAAATCATATGCTAGCTTGCATGTTGTCATCATGGGGAATCATCAAGCATGTATAGGAACAACCTTGATCAAGATGCTGCATAAAGTTTGTGCTTTCAATCTTCATCTTTGTGTCTTGATACATAGAGTGATTCCCTTCATGGTGGCGACTGTGCTTTGATACATAGAGTGTTTCCCTTCATGTATATACTTTTATTTTTGCAGATTCTTCATGGATCCAGGTTCTTCATCCAATCCATTTGCATACGGCACTTGGATGATGGAGATGCTAAATCATTTTTGGGTGCCATCCTGGTCCAGTTGAGCTTACAGAGTACATGTATGCCCATACGATCGACAGGTACTTGAAAACTCTAAACGAATGATTTTGGTTTATTGAATTACATATATATATACTTATATACGATATATTACTTGAACAGGCATAAACTACTACTGCACCCGTTGATGCTCCTGCCACTGATGATCCACCCGTCGTCACTGCTCCTGCTGGACGTGAGCACTACTCATTGTTGAAAATACAAGTGAATAGGGTGTGTGTGGGAACAAGCCCTTGGTTAGAGGCTGTAAAAGAGAATGAGTAAATGTGAAAGAACCAGGTGAGAAGAATCTACTGGGAGAGAATAAAGGGTAGCATGAGAAGATTTAGGAAGTGTGGAGATATTCTGGGAAAAGTGAAGAGGTGGAGAGAATCAGGGAAAAGAGATGGAGTGAATCATGGAGAAATCAGTGGGATTTGATGCTTGATGTAAACTCTATAAATTGAGGCATTGCCCTAATGAGAATTTGTTGGTTTTTGAGTATCCATGCCTACATTAATCTATTTGTTAATTACCCACTAATTACATCTTAATTATTTACTAATCACTTTGTTAATGATGTTGATTCTAGTGTTTGATCCACCATAGCTCATCACAATGCCCTAATTTCAACACTCATCGGACATGTATAGCGATGTGAGCTCATCTGATCATGGAGGGAGCAGCGGGTCATCATCTGGGTCTGAGTAGTACTTAGACTTATAGTATCACATTCCATATTGAGGATATGGTTGTAAATATATTTTTGTAACTGAAGCCATGGGCTTTTTTAGACAAACCAGTTTGATTTTGTATATATTTGTTTATAATTAAAGCCATGGGCTACTTCGACATATGGACTCCCTTGTATATATGTGTACACATAAAATTTTGATAGTAATATTGAATCGTGAATTGATAGGATAGCATTGCATTCATGTCTGTCTTGAATCGTGTATTGACAATGTATGCATTCATGTCGTTTTTGAATCGTGTAATGACAATGCACTAAATCTTCCTCGGTACAATGCACCCAAAAAAAATCTAGAGAGTGCTATTGGGTGCTGGAATGCTGGAACAGCATTCAGGTACCAAATAGCACTCTCTGGATTTTTTTTTGGCTCTCTATTCGCATGTATAGATGTGTCAACTTTGTAAAAGTCACGTGTATATACGCGGATACTCTGTGAAATGCACTTGTATAAGCGTAGCTAAACTGACAAAACGCGTGTATAAGCCCTCGTATCAGCGCGTCTGACTGCGTTTATACACGTGCTTTTACATGCATGCCGCGATGATACACGCACTGATACACGAGCCTGCTACTTTTTTTTCCACAAGTCATTTTCCGCGGCTGGAGCGCGGGTATGAGCCTGATCCCTTGTAGTGATGGACACATTATGGGTGTTGAATTGGAGGGCATGCTTGTAATTTCTGGATAGCAAGAAGATGAAGATGCTTTGTTGCCGAATCTTTCTTGACAAGTCACCAATGTATCCGTGGCCAAAGGGGATAAGCAAGCTGAAAATGGGTATGATTGGACAACTTTCATAAGTGTTTTGATTGAGAAATTTTCAGCTCATGACATGATGCCACGAGGTTGTGAGAACATGGTCATTGATAACATTTTGGATGAGTACTCGTTTGTTGACAAATGGGATGATGACTCATTTGATATAGACATTGATGAAGTAACACATATGGATTTATTAGAAGACGGGATAGATTCATGATCTTGACATTGTTTCGCTTCTCAAAAGTTTTCAACTCTTTTTTTTTTGCTAGAAACATGGCTCCAAGGGTTTTAATGGATGTTTTTTTAAAACTATATATCATTTTCTGTGTATATGTGACATGTATTTTTAGAATTCAGCATCTAACAACTCTCTGGAATTTCATGCAACAAAATAAGCAGCGTAATTTTGATGCTATTTTTGCTGTTCAGCGAAATCATACTATAGTAGCAAAATTTTGCTGCTAAAGATGCTGCTCATCAGCAAAGCAGAATTTCGCTGATATAAATGCTGTGGAGCAGCGAAATTTCACTGTGGAGCAGCGAGCAGAGTCCCCGACATCTTGACAAAAAAAAACGTTGCTGAAACGCTACTAAAAAATGCTCTTGTGCCCCTGACATGTTGTAGTGTTAAGAGAGCACTCTTGTGCCCCTGACATGTTGTAGTGTTAAGAGAGCACTCTTGTGCCCCTGACATGTTGTAGTGTTAAGAGAGCACTCTGTCAAGTGCCACCCTTCCCAAGGTGCTAATTCTAGTTATCCTTTTGAGAAAAGAAAATTAAGAAGAGTCTTTTGGGAGATCAAGCAAGGGGATGTGGACTGGACCAACAAATGAGAATGTGAAGCTATCCCCCAATCCATTGAGTGAATGGATATTCACCCCAAGATAACCAAGCACTTAAATCTAGGAGGTTATCATGCTTTTGTTCTTGGTGTATGTAGGGCAAATGGTGTTGAAAAATAGGTAGAGGGAAAGGAGACACACACATAGGAGAAAACCCTAACCATAGAGGGAAGCCATCTCCCTTCTCTCACAATGCATAAAAACCATAATCCATAATACACACAACACACTATGAGTTGTGTCCACACACATCTAACCCTAGCTAATGTCCACACACTATGACCAGCTGGACGCGGTCATTTATGTCTCACACATGTTCCTACCTAACATGCCAGCACATAGCATAGCTGGCTCACACTGACATCGAGCTTGAATCTCAACAACCCCTCTCAAGCTCATGATGTACTGCCATAGATGAAGATGTAGATGAGCTTGGGATATCAAGACTCTCAATACTCCCTCTCAATCTCATCCCATGTACTCCCAACATAGTACAGAACTACTCAAACTTCTCCCTGCTAAGTGGCTTTGTAAAGATGTCTGCCACCTGTTCATCAGTCTTCACATACTGTAGATCAACTGTACCATCTAGCACCTTCTCTCTGACAAAGTGATAATGGACCTCTATGTGTTTGGTCCGCGCATGAAACACTGGATTCTTTGCCAACTGTATACTGCTCATGTTGTCACAATGAATGACAACTTTGCCATCAATAGGCTCACCCAAGTCTGCCAAGAGACTCTTTAACCAAATTCCTTTACAAGTAGCAATGGCTGCACCTCTGTATTCAGTCTCTGTACTAGATAAAGCAATTGTAGGTTGCTTCTTGCTACTCCAACTCACCACAGCACTTCCAAGTGTAAAGGAATAACCACTAGTAGATCTCCTGTCATATGAGCTACCTGCCCAATCAACATCTGTGTAGCCATGTATATCCAAGCCTTTACCACTCTCATAAAGAAGACCATAATGTGCAGTGGTCTTTACATATCGCACAATGCATCTCACTGCATCCAAATGAGGTTTTCTGGGGCTCTGCATGAATTGGCTTACTAGCTCCACAACATAACTCAAATCCGGGCGTGTGATAGTCATGTAGATGAGACTACCAACCATCTTTCTGTACATAGATGGATCATCCAACTCCTCACCAAAATCAGCCCGTAGCTTTACATTCTGCTCCAAAGGTGTACTCATAGGCTTACACCCTGTCATGCCATATTTTGCCAACATATCCAATGCATATTTTGCCAACATATCCAATGCATATTGGTGTTGTACTAACCATGTACCTGCATATGGTCTTTGATCACTTCAATTCCAAGAAAGTATCTCAACTCACCAAGGTCTTTCATGTCAAATTGCCCACTCAATGCTTTCTTGGCATGCATCACATCTGCAGCATGATCACCTGTGATAATCAAATCATCCACATAGATGACGAGTAAAACAATTCCATGATCTGTCTTCTTCACATAGAGTGAAGAATCTGCTGTAGAAATTTGAAATCCAAGGGAGATAAGATATCTACTCATCTTATCACTCCAAGCACGAGGTGCTTGGTTCAAACCATATAATGCCTTTTTCAATCTGCATACATGAGTGGGATATCTTGGGTGTACATAACCTTCTGGCTGTGCCATATACACTTCCTCTTGTAGATCACCATTTAGAAATGCATTTTTGACATCCATTTGATGCATTTCCCAACCATTAACTGCAGCCATAGCAATGACTGCTCTCACTGTTCCCATCTTTACCACTGGACTAAATGTTTCATCATAGTCCAAACCTTGGGTTTGTGCATAACCCTTAGCCACCAATCTTGCTTTATGTCGCTCAATGGAACCATCAGACTTGCACTTCACTTTGTAAACCCATTTATAACCAATGACATTTTTGTCCTGTGGTAATGCAACCAAGTCCCATATGTATTATGAACCAATGCGTCCATCTCAACATCCATTGCTTTCTCCCCCATATATGCTTTCCAATAGCTTCTGTATAGCATGTAGGTTCCACATGCTTCACCATAGATGTCATATATGCATAATGCATAGCAAAATCACGGTATGTCAATCTGTCAACTGGATATCTGACCATTTGGGATCTCCGCAATGCATGCGGATCACTCTGAACACCTGTCACTCTAGCATGTGGTGGCACATATCTATCCTGCCTTGCACCAGGTGTGCGTAAAATAGTATGCCAAGTTCCTCATCCAAACTCTCTGAAGAACTGGATGACTCATAACCTGTAATTCCAATGCCTTCAACCTTCTTCTTTCCTTTATGCACAGCACTACTCCCAGTGCTCACACTCTCATACCTCAAACGTCCTGACCATGGACGCACAGTACTACTCTCAGCCTCTGCTTCTGCTAGCCCAGACATAGAAGTAGAACTAGAACTTGTTGTGGCAAGTTCACAGGCACATCAGCTTCAAATGACTCAATGACACCCTTATCCTTTGCTTTGTACCAACTAGCAAGCTCATCAAACACCACATCTTGTGAGATGACCACTTGTCTAGTTTGTGGATTATAACATTTATATGCCTTACGATCCTGTGCATATCCAACAAATACACACTTTTTTGCCTTAGGATCCAACTTCCTTCTTCTTTCATCAGGGTACTTCCATGAATGGCTGCTGTAGGTGTTTTATTCAATATATACACAGCAGTAGCACATGCTTCTGCCCAATAATAATCTGGCATGCTCTTTTCATTGAGCATTGCCTTGGCCACTTCACATATGATTCTATTCTTTCTCTCAGCCACACCATTTTGCTGAGGTGTATACTTGCAAGTCAATTGTCTTCTTATTCCATGCTTTCTCAAGAAATTCTCAAAAGCATTTGAGGTATATTCACCACCTCCATCTGTCCTCAAACATTTAATCCAACAGCCATATTGCTTTTCTGCAAAAGTTTTGAAATCCATAAACTTTTCCAACACTTCACTCTTCTCTCTGAGAAAGTATATCCATGTCATCCTGCTGAAATCATCTATGAATGTCACATAGTATAAACTGCCTTTGATAGATGGGCTTTGTGCAGGACCCCACACATCACTATGTACTATCTCAAGTGGCCTACTACTCATGTTTCCTTCTCTAGGAAACCATAATCTTGCCTGCTTTCCAAACTGACAGGCTTCACAAACATGCATATTCCCATCATACTTGAATCTAGGCAGCCCACTAACAATGCCTCTTGTCTGCATGTTCTTTAACCTTTGTATATTAACATGTCCAATCCTCTTATGCCACATATCAATGTCCTGTACCACATTCCTGCTTTTAGAGAACGTGGCTGATTTTAACTCAGGAATTCCAGTATCCAGTTTAAACAACCTGCCTTCTTTCTTGCCTTTAGCAATGACTCTACATCCATGTTTGAAATCCTCAACGAAGCAACCATGCTTGTTGAAACGAACCTGTAATCCCTGTTCCACCATTTGACCAACTGAGACCAAGCTTTTTGTAATCAAAGGCACATACAATACATCTGACATAGATTTTGTTTGACCATTGTGCATAACCAATGGTACACTTCCAACATGTGTAATGGCATGCTGAGTATCATCTCCTGTCTCCACATAGCCTTTCACATCCCATAGGCTTCATATGCTCAAACCATTCACCATGACAAGTCATATGGTTTGATGCTCCAGAGTCCATATACCAAGTATCATCATTCTCAGCATTTGTCATTATAGATCCCACAACATGTTTCATGGCAAACAAGTGATTTGCGCTGCCATCATTACTGCTTGATGCATAGTTTCCACCACCATGTTGTGCATAATTTCCACCATAATTCCACCACGTTGTGCTCTACCCCCTCTCAAATCATTCTGTTTGCGGAAACAATCACGTGACATACGACCAAATTTCCCACAATAATGGCATTCCACATCTTGCATAGATGTTTGTTGGCCTTGCCAACGTCCTCTACCACGAGGATTAGCTCTGCCTCTTTGAGGTGTATATCCATGACCACCTCTAGCACCATATGAAGGCTGAAAATTCTATTGTGGTGACCTGTCCTGCCATCCACGACCATTACCACCACGGCCACGTGATGCGAATCTCCCCCTGCCTCTAAAGCCTCTTTGAGAATAGAAAGCCTGATTTCTGCATTATCATCATGGCTAGTAGATGCATCCAGAAAGGAATCACTAAGTTTGATTTCCTCAACAAGCAAGAGTGAAACCAACTCATCAAAGTTTGGTAAACCTGTACTTCGAACCGAGATAGATGTATCAAAAGATTTATATTCCTTGCCAAGACCACGCAAGGTAATATCCACCAAATCATCATCAGGCATGGGGGCATTTATTGTTGCCAATGCATCTGCAAACTTCTTTATTTCTTGCACATAATCATGGATGCTCCTTCTATTCCACTTCACATTATGTATCTGTTGTCGCAACTGAGACTTGCGAGCACTCGTGTCTGTATCAAACAATTTCACCAATGTATCCCATGCATCCTTGGGATTCTCAGCATCATGTATATGTATAAGCATAGCATCCGAAATACATATAGACAGATAATGCAACACTTTGAATGCTCTTTCTCTGACCATTGTTTATGAGCTATAACCTACTGCTGTGTAGGTTGTCGGGGTAGTTCTGGCTTTGGCTCAGCACCTGTAATGAGATTCCAAAAACCTTTTCCCTTCAAGAAACTTTTTATCCTGTACTTCCATGCCTGGAAGTTCTTCCTATCTAGCTTTTCACCAACAATCTGTACTGGGTTATCCGACATATTGCTCAATGTAAAACACCTTGCGTACACTTCCAAATCTGTAAACGAGCTTTCCTTAGCTCAACCACACTCCAATGAGTGTTCTAGATACTCCAAAGTGATCAACAAACTTCAATTTTGATGTAGAAAATCAACATGTATGCATTTAAAATGAACTGGCTCACACAGTCCAAGATACCCTGTTTTGATGTGCTTTCCAAGGCTCCAAAATGTAATGTAGTGGCTCAATCAAGTATGGACAACTTGCATTGACACCTAAACAACCTCAATGTTGAATATCAACACCATCTGACATGTGTACGGATCAATTTTTTAAAACCCCTTTCTCTGTTTTGGAAAAAACCAGAATAACCAGTAGCAAATTTGCTCTAATTTCTTCAATATTTGTCCAAATTGAGCAACCAGGCATTCATTAGCTTAGCAATGATGTCCACTAACTCCACGTAAGTGGAATTTGTCCAATTGTTTAAGACCAAAGATTAATTGCTCGATTAAAATGTTTCTCTGCAAGTGGACAGGCTTTTTAATCAGCTCATTTCCAGCTCAATTAGGCATAATTGATCAAACCAACCATGTAGCCTTCTTCTCAAGTGTGTGTATTAGCCAAGTGCTAAACCAATTTTGAAATATATCAAGCACCGGAGTTGAATTTGATCCTCCACCTGTCAAATAGTATGCAAAAAGTTCTGTTTCTACTATCCAGTCAGTGCAGCCTGCTCTTGAGGGCTTTGGGAGTGTTTGAGTTGGTAATTGATGAGGTAATCAAGTGCTCAACACACCTAGGCAAGGTGCGTAACCAGTCAATGCCTTGATTTTTGCCAAAAACATGCTCCAAATGCATCAAATTTTGAGTTGCTTTTCTCTGTTTTGTGAGAGCTCAAAAACTAGAAATTTTCACTCATTCAAATGCTTCCAAATTGCTCCAAAATCAGTTTAAGGCTTGCATAGGAGTTGCCAATACATTCCTCGGTCAAATGGTTGTGGTGCATAGTTCAAGTCAGCGCACATGGCAGCTCTATTAGCTATATACATGGTACTTATAGTTCTTAAGGATACACAAAATAACCTAAACTCACCAGAACATCTTAAAGGAAAAAATAACCAAGACTTGTTTTTATGAGTTTATAGGTGGCATGTGCAGTCTAGTATCCCATTGATTTGGAGCTTCTTTGGGACTGGTCACAGGAAGGGTGAGCATGGTGCATGTGTGAAAAGTGCTTTGAGATGTCATCAATTGTGTGACAAGATGCTGAGAAGTTCAGATATGCATACCACGTGGTCAAGTGGTGTTCCCAACATTTCTATGGGAGCGTAACATCATCCTATCCCTCAAGTGATGCTTAGATTGTAAGAGATTTTTTGGTGTGTGTATGGTGGCCTTATTGACAGTAGAGGCACACATGATTGTGACCAAGTACCAAGCACCTTGGGCTTATATTTCATGAGGATCATGTGTATCACATCCCCCCCATGATTTACACACGATAGTTTGCATGCTTTTGTGGATCATATATGGATGGTGATTGGTTAGATTGTGCATCAAGAGAGGATGGGTAGTTGAAAGGATACAAACAATCCTAAGCATCCTTCACATCGAGTGGTGTCCAATGGGCGCATTGGTCCTGTGTTTATGGCCAACTATGAAGAGTTGAAAGATTTGCTATAAGAAGGTGATGTATTTGTTGTTATTGCCAATGAGGACAACAATGAGGGCAATAGCAAGGAATTAGACTACTATATCATGAGTTGCACTAAGACAAAGTGCATTCTCGACTAGGATATAACAAGATAATCATGGGTTTTATTTTGATGCCCATAACATGATTATGGTAGGCTGATTCTATTAGGAGATCGGACATCGTCAGGGGAGTCTTGAGTTCCAACAGTGAGTAGTGGGAGTTAGAGGCATTTTATTTTGATGCCCATAACATGATTATGGTAGGCTGATTCTATTAGGAGATCGGACATCGTCAGGGGAGTCTTGAGTTCCAACAGTGAGTAGTGGGAGTTAGAGGAATTTTAGTACTCTCATCTAGTGCTTGTGAGATGAGGCTCAATCTTGATTGAGTATAGAGTCAAAAATATAAATCTTGCGTGTGTTTTGGGATTTGAGTGGATGACCAAGAGAGTATTCTAGAGATATTGTTGAGAGCTAGAGAGAGTGTTGATGCCTAGATCTCTATCATGATAGGGAGTTTACTTATCATCATAGTACTTTTGTTCATTTCATGGTTGTACTTTTAGAGGCATTTCATATTTGCTTATGTTGACATTTCTTCTACCTCCATTTTATCTTTGTACTATTGTAGTTGATCTTGATTTTATCTTTGTATTTTATTAGAACAGATCTTGATGATCAATTATGTTCTAATCATGGCTCTAACTAAGTGTCTCTTTTATTTTGTATACTAAGTTTGTTTTAAGATTTCATATTATTTATGGTCCCTCTCACATGCTTGTAAAAGTGCCTGCTACTTGACATATCAAATATCGCCCAATAGTAACCAAATTTTGTAAGAACGTAGCCGGGGGATCCCCCCCCACATGCACGATGGCATAGGAAAGAGCGGGATTTTCTAGGGCCTCTCGAGCACTATGAGACATGAAAAATGTGCACTGGGCACTACTTCCAAGGTCTCTCAAGCACTAGGAGACATGAAAATTGTGCACTGGTCACTACTTCACATATCAAACATCATTCAATGGTGACCAAACTTTGTAGCCATGTGTGTGGGACCCCCACATGCTTGCAAAGTTTGGTCACTGTCAAACTGTATTTGGATATGATTGAATGTGCAAGATAGAGATTTTCGAGGACCTCTTAAGCACTAGGAGACTTGAAAAATGCACACTGGGTGTGCTACTTGATAAATCAAACTTTTCCTGATAGTGACCAAACTTTACAAGGGACCTCCCCCTCATACTTACAAAGTTTCACCATCGGCGGGGTATAATGGCATGGAGAAGGGCAATATTTTCTAGGGCATTTCGAGCTCTCGAAGACTTAAATAATGCACACTTGGAGCTACTTGAAATATCAAACATCATCCGATAGAGTGACCAAGATTTGCAAGCATGTGGAGGGATCCCCCCACATGCTTGTAAAGTTTGGTCACCATCAAGACGATGTTTGCGTACGATTCCATGGGGAAGATTAGGATTTTCCAAGGCCTCTCAAGCATTAGGAGACTTGAAAAATTCACACTGGGTGCTACCTCACATATCAAACATCATCCAAATTATAGTGTCCCCCCCACATGCTTGCAAAGTTTGGTCACCATTGGATGATGTTTGATTATGATGACATGGGGAAGAGCGGGATTTTCAAGGGCCTCTCAAGCACTAGGAAACTTGACAAATGCACACTGGGTACAAATTAACATATCAAACATCGTCCGATAGTGATCATAAGTAAGGCACTACCATGTCAAAAGACCTACAGAACTCTCGAATATGCAAGATCAACTGCTTTGCCTTGTGCTTAGCAATCCTTTCCATGATCATATACTGCCTTGTCTCAGCTGCTATAGCACTCTGCCTTAGCCTATGGCGGCATGCTAAAAAATTAAAGCATATAAAAAAATAGATTATTCTCTCTAATTAGGTATAACTTAAAGAAGCTTATAAGTTTAGACCTTAATTATAGATCTTTTAATTACAAAGAGAGAGAGCTACCAAGTGGAGTGTCAATATCCCTCACCTGCTGATGCGCCTCTATAGTGGCTACCTCTACCATTTGTAATGCGGTTCTAGGAAAATTAATCTATGCTCCTCTCGCTTGTAGCAACTCCTATGTGAGTCTCTTGCTCACAAATGTGGGACCCCAAGTTACACCATCAACTACCATTAATTTTAAAAATATAGAAAATTAGATATAACGATGTAAACAGAAAAATAGGCAACTTTGAAAAACCTATAGAAGCAATAAATATGTATAAATACCTTAACATTATACTATCATTGATCATGAAAAAAGACACACCACGTGCTGGATGCTTTTAGTGAGACTATGCACATCCGTCTCCCCAACTGAGCAACTAGTGCTTTGACAGTAGACAAAGGTACAAATGGTGGGTCTGTAGCAATAATTACACATAGAGGGATGCCTCCTCTGGTCATGGGAGGATGACCTCAACTAGCACCACCAGTGAGCTGATGGTTGGTGTAGTCATCATGCTCCCCTCTAAGGCAAACTCTGTGTATAATTGCTTTGCAAAGTAGATGGAGATTTGGTGGTTTTTCGGCATCCTCCCATATGCGGCAACGATTATAGATATGTGTCACCATACGAGGATGCAAACACCGCAATAAGGGGCTTCCTGGACCAGGTAGCATCCCATGGCTATCGAGAAAAAATTGTCCAAGTATGTTCCATCTCTAATAGGTCCAAGCTGACACCTAATAGGTCCAAGCTCACACCTGACGGTATGTCAAGCCATGTGATACTAGAGCAATACAGTGGTGTGCTATCTACTCATCTACATAAACAACATTGTGAAGGCTACCAAGTCCAACACGATATGTAAAGTAGATGGTTTGTCTCTAGCACTCCTATGGATAGCCACTAGCTCACAACATTGTGAAGGCTACCAAGTCCAACACGATATGTAAAGTAGATGGTTTGTCTCTAGCACTCCTATGGATAGCCACTAGCTCACATTCTATCTTTATGATGAGGTCCACAATAGAAGAGCGGCCCTCCTCGTGTGACTCCATGCTAGACCCTAAGCCTAACATAAATGAGCAGGCCAACGTGAAAGGCTAATGTGAAAGGTCCAATGGCTAGTGCTAAGAAAATACTAATCTAGCACTAATAAAGCTCTAAAACACCACTAATGTTAGATTCAAAGCCCATTAATGGCGCTCCGGCTTTTATAATCTTGTTTGAGGCTCGTTTAAGGTCACGTGAAATAACTTTTAACGTTTTCAAAATGAATGGTCCTGATGTATGCGTGGATTTAGGATTGGTAAAATGAACGATTAGATTTGTTAAGGGTATCTAGATCGAGATTCATGGATGGCTTTGATTATAACCACATATCTTGATCAAGATACATGAACGGTTGAGATCGCATCCTAGTATCTTGATTGAGATATATGAACAGTTGAGAATGCATCTCTCAGTATATCAATCGAGATATGTTAATGATCGAGATCACATTTCCATATCTTGTTCACGATACTCATCCACGTAGATGACTAATAGCACAATCCTTCTACCAACCCTTTGCTGAAGCCATAGCAATGATAACTCTCACGATTTTCATTTCTTGCAACCAAGCTAAATGTCTCCTCATAGTCTATGCCATAATTCTGCGCATAGGCCTTGGCAACAACCAGTTGCCTTATACCTGCTCTCACTGAACCACATTATGCTTGACCTTGTACACCCACTTACATCCAATTGCCTTCTTTTCCTTAGGCAAAGCCACTAACTCCCATGTTGCATTTTCTTCCAATGCTGCTATTTGTTCCTGCTAAAAACAAGTGGGTTCCAAGGAATGTATCACTTTAACCATATAAGTAGAATGATGGGCTATATATCTATCATATCTCAACTTGTCTCATGGTACCTAACCCTCGTAGATCTGTGTACACCTAGATCACTGCCAAGTGTTCTCAAAATATCCCTAGTTCTCCTTACACCAGGAGTAACCACAAAAGGAATGCCAAGCTTCTCATCAAGGCTCTTCTTGGAGCTGGTACTAGAGTCACCATCCACATATGAGTGACCTATTGATTAGGCATAAAAGGTTGATCTACCTTTTCCTTCCCTTTGCATAATACATATGTATCTACATCTATCCTCAACCTGCGTGACCATGGACTAAAATTGGATCCATTACTAGAGGACTCTAAAGGTCCACTAAGCACCTGTGATTGCTACTCTACATGTGGTGCAACATCATCACTTCTTACATCTGTATCTTTTGTTTCCCTCACCATGCTAGAGCATACTAGATACTCACCATGCTGGAGCATACTAACTACTCATCTCGTCAAAGAAAACATCTCTGCTTACTCACATCTCACGAGTGGTAGGGTTAACATTTATAACAAATTTTCTATTTCATAGCATAACTAATAAAGATGCATTTCTCTACCTTTGGATCCAACTTTATTATTACTTTATTAGAAACATGTAGATATGCAATACACCCAAACACTTTCAAGTGAGACACATTCGGTCTTATGCCTGTAGACTTCTGTTCAGGTATCATACCATGAACAATGCAGTGGGTATCCTATTCATAATGTACACAACAATTGCTATTGCTTCTAGCCAAAAAATAATGTGGCATATTCTTTTCAGCATCAAGGTACATGCCACTTCTGCAATGTACCTATTTTTTCTTTCTTAGCAACACCATTCTATTTTGTGGAGTGTACGTGCATGTAAACTATCTCTTGCAAGATTCCCTACTTTATTAGGAAGTTGTTGAACTCATTGAAGAAATATTCTCCCTCACCATCTGATCTTAGGCATTTTATTTACATGTCTTTTTCCTTCTCAACCAAGGCTATAAATATCTGAAAGTGAGAAAACACCTCACTTTTCTCCTTCATGAAGTAAACCCATTTCCTAGTGTGGTCATTGATGAATGTAACATAATACATGTAATCTGTAATTTTTGTAGTCTTAGCGAGTTCCCATACATTTGAATGTATAATATGTAATAGCCTCGCATTGCCATGCTTTTCATGTGGGAAAGTATGTTTGGCCTGCTTACCAAGCTGGCATGCTTCACATACTTTATGTATACCATCAACCTTAAACTTTGGCAAACTTGCAATATTGTGGGCCTGTATAGACTTCAGCTGACTATATGTTCACATGACCAATGCGCTTGTGCCATATGCCAATATCTGCAATGATGCCTGTTACATGCACAAACATGTCCGCCTTTACCTCAGGTATGTTCACATTCAAAGTAAACATCCTGCCATTTTTGTTACCCTTTGCAGCCAAGCGACACTAATTTTTTAAGTCTTCCACAAAACATCCTTCAGGATTAAACCTCACTTGTAGATCCTGCTCAACCATCTGTCCCAACAGAAACCAGATTCTTTGTAATATTTAAAACATGAAGTACATCTGCCCCAAGTACTTCATTTTTCCATCCTGCATATACTGGTACTTTATTACCACGTGCAATGGGATGCACAATATCATCACTTATTTCCACATAATCTAGTTTTTTCCATTTTCTCCATGTATCTAAACCACTCACCATGACTGGTCATCATTAGGAATTTTTCGGACCCAAAGAGGGCCTCTTAGATTAACTTTTGATTAGGAATGGACCAATAGGAAGAGGGCTAGGTGCACATTTTTGACTTTTTTGACCCTAGGGAGCCTATGCTTTGGTTTGATAATGGGGCCTAATTAGTACTCTTGTCCCCCTACCTCTTGGGCCCAAACTTAGAGGTCCCCCACCTAGAATCGCGCAGATTAAGAATCCTAAAAATTAAAAATTTATTTTTTTTCCCAAAAGTGTGTTTTCCCTCTCAAACTTCCCCCCAACATACTCTAGGTTTGGAAAGCTCATTTTGAACCTCTTTCTTCCTCTTCTAAGATCTCCATTGCTGTAGAAACTCCATACCTCTCAAGCTCTCCCTCCTTGTCAAGCTCCCTCAGTCTCAAGCTCCCTCTCCCTCTTTCTTCCTTTTCTAAGCTCTCCATTGCTGCAGAAACTCCATCCCTCTCAAGCTCTCCTCCTTCTCAAGCTTCCTCCCTCTTAAGCTCCCTCCCTCTCTCTCTCAAGCTCCCTCCCTCTCCATTGCTGCAGAAACTCTATCCCTCTTTAGTCTACTCTAGGTTCAGGAAGCCTATTCTCAAACTCTAACCCTCTTTTAAGCTTTCCATTGCTGCACTGAAAACCCTGAACTTTCTCTCCTCTCCACTCCTTTGTTGTAAAACAAGCTTTTCTTTTCCTTCTCTTTTCTTACCACCATGGCCTCTTCCAGTAATGTGAGAAGACCTAGGGAGAAGGTGGAAGATCTTGTGCTGCATAACACAAGAGATGAGAATGGAGTTTGGGCTCCAACAAGATTCACGGTTGGGGCTTAGGTCTACATGCAACCAAGCTCTAAGGGACCACATCGAGTGCATCAACTGGGGAATATGCTACATCATTGGAAGGGGCGACTACAAGGCTTCAAGCATATACTAAGAAGGAAGGACTGGTTACCATAGTGCAATGTGTATACCCTTGGAGACTTGTACATTCAAGGCCAACGACCAAGGTTTCCTTCAAATTGTTAGTGTAACATAAACACAGCTTTAACAACATGCTAATATTGAATTTTTTCTTTCAAATTTTCTTATGATTCTCCATTTTCTTATGTCTCTCTGCAAATATTTTTCCCTCTAATTATGTTGAGGAACAACCACTCCAAAGCCTCACTGGAGTTTTCTATGCTATGCATGCATCCGTTGGAGAGGAAATGTTTGCATCTCAAAGTCCAAGTGATCTTGTACAGAACAATATCTTTTTCTTTTCTCACTCATATTTTGTAGGTAAAAAACTAGGTTTATTTGGCAAGCTAGAAGAGATCCCCAACCCCCCTCTTAGTAACAATCCTGAATGGCCCAAACCTGATGCTTGGACCATCTTATATTTTGTAGGTAAAAAACTAGGTTTATTTGGCAAGCTAGAAGAGATCCCCAACCCCCCTCTTAGTAACAATCCTGAATGGCCCAAACCTGATGCTTGGACCATCTTATGCTTAAAGTTTAAGATGGTAAGTGATATCAAGACATCACTCAAGTTTTCAAAGGCATCTAGGTCAGTAGGGCTAAATTGGTTTTGTCCTTTACATGTTTTTGTGCACATGTTCAATTCCATGCCAATGCACCAAAGAAAAACAATGTATATTTGTAAGGAGGTACGATTTGACCTCATTCAAGGATTACTAGGAGAGGGTCGGGAGGTTAATGAGGGGTCACATCAAGGTGATGTGTACAAGTGCAATGTAGTAGATTTTATAGTGTCTTTCAGGTTCTTGAAGACATGCTCTATTTTGTACATGCGTCTGCACTACCAAAGATGGATGCAAAAGCACGGGACATGGATCCCACTTCAAGCCTCAGAAGAAGAAATTATGCCTATTGAGATAGATGTGATGATGAAAAATGGATGGATTGAGCGAGTGGCAGCAAGCAAGCATTGGAGCCTAGCAGACCTGCGTCAACACTTTAGCATCATGGGCTTTGACAATGTGGAAGAGTCAAGTTTCAAGTTGATGAGAAGAAAGGTATATCTGATTCCACTACATGTCTAGAATTAACCCTTACACTTTGTTTTTTCTAGTTTATACCATCAATGTTTTTGTGAATGCATCAGAAATGACCCTAGGAGCCTAGGGGAGCAGTGCCAAAACAGTGCGAATTTTGAGCCTGCACCGCTGCTGTAGAGCCCAAATTCGCATTGTTTTGGCACAGCTTTCCCAGCCCTTCAGGAGAAATTCTGATGCATTGGATGACAAATAATGTATTTTTACACATGATTAAAGGTATTTTATCTTATAAATTACTGTTTCTCATAATCAATGTACTCAACTTGATTATAAATGCATCAGAAATGATTCTGAGTGGTTGGAGGAGCAGTGCTAGAACATTGCAAATTTTGAGCCTGCACCGCTGTTGTAGAGCCCAAATTCGCACTATTTTGGTGGGGCGGCATAGCTTCCCTAGTCCTCTAGGAGAAATTCTGATGCATTGGATGATAAATAATGTATTTTTACACATGATTAAAGGTATTTTTATTTTATAAATTATAATTTTTATAATTAATATACTCAACTTTATTATAAAGGTATTTTTATTTTGTAAATTATAGTTTTTATTAATTAATATACTCAACTTCATTATAAATGCATCAAAAATGCATTTTTATTTTGTAAATTATAGTTTTTATAATTAATATACTCAACTTCATTATAAATGCATCAGAAATGATCTTGAGTGGCTAGGGGAGAAGTACCAGAACAGTGCAAATTTTGAGCCTGCACCGCCGCTGTAGAGCCTAAATTCGCACTGTTCTAGCATAGCTTCCCCAGTCCTCTAGGAGCAATTTTGATGCATTGGATGATAAACAATGTAATTTTACACATGATTAAAGGCCAAATTCGCATTGTTCTAGCACAGCTTCCTCAGTCCTCCAGGAGCATTTCTGATGCCTTGGGTGACAAACTAGCACATGATACACACTCCATGTTAAACAAACATGATGACACCGAGACATTGTAAGAGAAACTTAAAACTTTAATTATTAGAAGGTTACAAATGAAAGCCAGATAGGCTTGTTACAAAGGGGGGTTTGGAACAAAAGAGTTGCTTCAAAAAAAAGGTTAACATCTAAGATCTATAGGAGGTTGGGTAGGTAGGGGATCCTGTCCTGGTAGTAGGGTCTTGCCACCTATGGTGCTGCGCAATGTAAGAATGTTTTCACCAACCTAGTCGAACTGCTCATCATTGGCCTCTCTGTCTTGATCTCTCGGGCGGCTGCATTGTGGGGTCTTCTTCACATGCTTGCTCCCCACTAGAAGGGCTTGCATGTGTGTGCGTTGGTGTTGCTGTGGGAGGAGGGTTGGACTCTGGTGATCCGATTGGGTGTGTCCTAGAATCCATTGGGTCACTCTCTTCCGTGGTGTCGCCAGTATATGGTCGTTGGGTGCCTTGCATTGTGTTTTGTGAAGGCATGGTACCACGTGCGGTGTTCTTGGTGCATGCCATATCTATGTATGACTATGCTAACGTGGTGATGTGCTGGTGTCCTTACGTGGGTGTCTACGTAGATCTTAAGCTCAAGCTCTCTAAAAAAGTGGAATGAAAATGAAGTGAGAGAAGGAACTATTAATAAATTTTTTTAAGGACAAAAAACCTAACTAAACTTATTTTCTTAGCCTTATTACATCTAGATTTATGCTGGTGCGTGCACAACCCAACGCCTCCCCCCCTTGTCTCCTCATTCGTGCACACCAAGCACCATGCCTATGGGGAGCATTGGTTTGCAACCATTCAAGCTGAGCATGACTTTTTGCAGTCTTGCGTGCCTCTTGCGAAAGCTTAGATTGTTGGGCCCGCTCCCTAACCACCAATACCCTTCCAAAGGTTGTGCGATAAAACCAATTGAACATCTCTTGTAGATAGTTTGTACGTGTTCCTCCTGCAGAAGCTCCACCTCCATGTCTTGTATTTTTAAAATAAACCCCTCTTGCTTTATAATGTGATTTCTCCATCCCTTGGGTACTCCACATGTCGAGCGATCCATACTTGTTCATGAAATATGCACCATGCGCATAAACTATGCGCTGTACACATGACAATAGAATTTAATTAGAAAAAGTCAAGGTTGAAACACCAGTTTATTTTTTTACTGTACAACTTACCATATAGTGTGTTACTTTACTCTCTCCCCAAGCACCTAGCACACTTTTGGTGAATTCTATGATATGTTGTTGGAATGATGCTCGTCTCTTGGGTAGTTCTGCTACTTTGATTCATAATGCGAACCATGTTATTGAAATTTATCCAAAGCTGTTTGTGCATATTTACAAGACCTGGCATTGGACAATCTACATTTGTGGTGATTGCACACAGGTCTCTCCAGAGTCCCCAAGTCTTCTTTGAATTCTATATGTTTGTTGGATTCTCTAAAAATCTCGTTGCCTTTGATCCAGTCATGGTGGAGACCTTTTGAGCAACCTCGTATGACATACCAGAGGCCTGCTTATTCACTGATGATGTTTTAAGTCCTTCTTGACATTGTAAAAGATTGAATTGTGATGCTTGCAATTGAGATTGGAGAATATGGGTTTGCCAAGCTCCACTTGTAGTACTTCTACAGTATCCTAACAAGCCAAGCTCTCCTTCACCAACAAATTGCATAAAAGATGATAAATTGCGGAAAGGAGGGTTTGCTCTTAATGGAGGGTGAACTGGATAGAGATGCCCATCAACCCAAAGATCTACATTTTTCTCCTTAGCTATCCTACAAGCTTGGACAGATTGTGCATCAGCAGTAGGATGGGTTTTTTTAGAGCTGCCATACTCTTTAGGAATAGGAATGTGTAAATCAACCTTCGGCTATACACACAGCTTGCAAAGGCTCCATAGCTAAGTAGAGGAAGAAGCTAAAGTAGAGAGAGAGAGAGAGAGAGAGAGAGAGAGAGAGAGAGAGAGAGAGAGAGAGTGTTAAAACTTTGCTGTTTTGCAGGTTTAACACAAATCCATTTTTCTAAGTAGAAAATGATATTTTTGATATACAATTATACTAACATGGAGTTTTTCATCAATAAATTATATTTATGAGAAAAATTAAAAAATAATAATTTTTGGGGTCTCCACAATTTCGGGATCTCATGGATGTAGTGGTTCCTAACAGTTAGTTATGTTTATGGGGTTGTGGGGACCTGACAGTTAGTTATGGATGTACTGGCTCCTGACAGGCTTCTGACGTGACCCTTGAATCACAAGCTTTTTGGAGGAAAAATTTTATTTTCATCATACATATTGGTTTGGTGGTGTTTTTTCCACCTCAAAATGTAAAAAAATAAAAAAATATTTTTTTACTTTTTGGGACCCACGTAAATACGAGAATGTTTTACTGATGTGGAAGGGAGATATGGTGGGAGTTAATGAGAAAGGAGATTTCAAACTAACAAGAAAGATTCAATTTGTAGAGAGTGAAGATAAAAAATTCAAAAAGTAAGAGAAAGTATGAGAAAAGTCAGAAAGTAAGAGAGAGAGTATGAGAATATTCCCTTTAAAAAGTGAAACTAGGGAGGTATGGCTGATGTGGCAAAGCAAAAAATAAGGGTCATCATAGCCTTTGTCTTCCTTAAGCCCACCTTTTTAAGCTCTAATCCCGTAAAATTAGGAATCCTTAGGAGGCCCTTTTTGGGTCCAAAAAATTTCTAATGTGTGGTTAGAGGCGCCAGAATCCACATACTATATATCTTAAGATCTTAACATATCTTATATTATAGAACTGATTGTGTGCTGCATCACAAATAATTGCTCACTTTTGTCATCACCACCTTGTTTACTAGATGATGCATAGTTTTCTTACTGTAGCTTTTCACTTTTAATGTCATTCTGCTTTTTATATCAATCCTTTGCCATGTGCCCTAGTTTGCCACAATAATAGAACTCGATGCTATTTGCACTCTGATTTCTTTGCCAACCACCTCGGCTTCTTTGGCTCCCCCTTTTCCACCTGTGTATGATTACTGTCATTACTACAAATCATTAAACTGTTATTGTCTATAACTTTGATTTCCTTGTCGGCCACCACCTTGGCCTCGACCATGACCTCTACCTTTTCCTCTACCTGAATCAGAGTAGAAGGCTTGTTTTGATGTGTTCTTACTTTGTGAAGAAGAGTCCTCACCTACTAGAGACTTTTCTTCTATTATCAACAACATAGACACCAAGTCTCAAAAGTTAGGAATATTTTCTCTGACTATAATGGAGGCCTTGAATGGCTTATACTCTTTGCCAAGTCCATTCAAACAAAACACTCACCAAATCATCATCTTCCACCGATACATTGATGGACCCAAGGGATTCAATAATTCCATTCGTCTTTAAGCATACTCATTGATAGACATGATTTTATTTTCCATAGTATGCAGCTCTTGCTTTAGCTGTAATTTCCTTGCCTTTGTGCTGGTCTACACTAGATTCTACCATGCAACTATTGGAGTATTGGCATCCTATATGTGTCCTATCATTATGTCTATGACACTGATTGAAAGACAACACATGACTTTCCTTACACCCTGATTCCAATCCTTGAAATGCCTTTATATCACTGGGGTGGCACTCTTTACTAGACAACTCTGGAGGCTCCTCATTGTCTCCTACAACATAGTCCATCTTTAAAGCATACTCATTGATAGACATGATTTTATTTTCCATAGTATGCAGCTCTTGCTTTAGCTGCAATTTCCTTGCCTTTGTGCTAGTCTGCACTAGATTCTACCACGCAACTGTTGGAGTATTGGCATCCTGTATGTGTCTTATCATTATGTCTATGACACTTATTGAAAGATAATACATGACTTTCCTTACATCCTGATTCCAATCCTTGAAATGCCTTTATATCACTGGGGTGGCATTCTCTTTACTAGACAACTCTGGAGGCTCCTCATTATCTCCTGTGACATAGTCCCAAAATCCTTTACCCCATTAGGAAATTGATTATTCTGAACTTCCATGCATGGAAGTTATTCTTGTCCATCTTCTCACTAACAATCTGATTGAGTCCATCAGACATATTAGCCTACAACAATGAGAAACTTTCAAATAGACAATTTTTGTATGCAACCTGTAACACAACAATATCTTATGTGACTGCTCGATACTTCTGCACAACTTGTATGTCACCAGATCTGACCAGAGTACATGTAAATATACCCAATATCAGCAATACATGTGCAAACACTGTCGACACTCCCAAATTGTAGTGCTGCACTACAAAAACCAGATTTCGACCAGAGAGAGTTCTCCACCAAAACTTCCCAAAACTACCAAAAATACCTTGCAGACGAAATGAAGACCAAAAGGTGCCCGAAACATGATTTTGCATGAAAAAATACTGCATACCACACAAGAACCTTGAAGCCTATGAAGACAACTCGTCAATCGGAGATGTGTTGTACCTAAACCAAGAAGGGAAAAGAGATGTGTTGTACCTAAACCAACAAGGGAAAAGAGATGACGATGCTCTTACCCATGTACTGCTTTCTTGCTTGCTTGTTGATATCAAGATCACAACATCATTTATTTCTTGATTTCTCTCTGATAGCATATACATGTCTGAAGGTGCTACATCAAGATACTCTGCACCATCAAAAACAGAATCCTTTACATGAACAACAAGTTGTCCAAGTACATTCCTTAAATCTTGTAGATTCTTCTCTTCAAGGTCTGTCAACTCATATCCCATTATTATTTCTTCATCAACCCTCCTTTCTTCCTCAATTTCCATCTATTCTTTGTCCTTATCATTCTTTATTTCATCTGTAGTCCTAGTATCCCTGTGTCATGGGTAACATCCTCAATCTTAATACCTGCATCCTTAGGTTTTCTAGTTGGTGAGACATTCAAAATATTGAATGCCCTGGGATCACTCAATATAGGATGCAATAACTTCTCAAATCTGTATCTTATTAGCATGCATGTGTGCATGTCTTTGTCCATAAGAGTGAACCTATGTGCATGGGTAGAACAAATGTAACTATCAATAAACAAGTCTATAATGAAATCCTCTTATTACCATTGTGAAACCATCAAAATATGCACAAAATTGACAAAGAAAGATATCAATTTTTCACGTCACATCTTTCCCCCCCAGCAGATCCTCCATGCTTGTCTGGGGGGTCTGCTGGCCATGGTGCTTGAGGGTAGAATATCTTTAGCCGGTACTCATTGGCACGTCCGGGAACCTCCTGGCCACTTGCATCCTCTAGAAGATAGGTGTTATTTTGGAACTTTTGCTTTATCCTAAAGGGGCCTTCCCAGCGGCGAAGAAGCTTCTTATCTAGCCGTTTCTCCACACGGCCATCATACCTCATGACTAAGCTTCCTTGCTTGAGTTCTGGCTTCTTCTTCTTCCTCATGAGAGTGTCATGCCTTGCCTTGCGCCGTTGTTGTGCAGCCAATTTTCTTTTAATTACAAAAAAATTATTCTCATTAAAATTGATTTCTATGCACCGAGCCCGTACATCGCCTGGTCAGAACCCTCCAGTATCCTCCTTAGGTGTCCTGGCACTTCACTCAGGGACAGCTTTGTTGGCCCTTGCCCATCGTACTAGAACCACACCATTTTTCACCATACCCAGGCTGGTCAAGACCTGGGCAGGTTTTTATCGCGTGAGCTGTCCTTTGAACACTCCCTGCCCCAGCTATTGCAACCGAACTTCCCTTAGAAAAACACATATACCAATGCTCCCTCAAGCATTCTAGCATAAGACAGTCCTTTAAGAAAACAGGGTTTCTATGCAAGTTTTCAGTTTTGATTTTCTTCTCAAAGGAAAATCCTCGACCTTGATAACTCTTAATTGACCAACCTCCCCACATGAGAAAGCTTCATGCTCAAATACCTTAACATCAGTAGTAGCCACTCCACAAGAGACTCAAGCCCCATCATCAATAATGCCCATGAGTGTCGCCTCTCATCCAAGATCTCCAGTTGTGCTAGGCGTTGGGCGTGTTTCTTCTTGAAGGGCACATATTGCATTGCGATCCCATCTCATCCCAAGCTTCCATTCATCAGAAATCTATCTCACAACTCTCATGAAGGTAAGCTTGGGTATGAGTAACTCAACATGTTTCTGAGCTTTCCTTATCTCTCTCAGGGTATTCAAATGTTGATTGATTCTCTTTTTCAACTTTTTCTTTGATAATGCGGTTTTAGTTTGCTGCTTTCTCTGCCAACCCTAGACTTGGTCCAACCCTCCTTGCTGTTTTCTTTGTTCTATCCATCTAAGCTAAACCTGTCAATAAAAAAATTAAATATGACTTTATATAAGGACTTGCTTCATTTTGGATACACATATGGTGGAAAAGGACATATACTATATATCATATGTACATGCAATTAATTATCCTGATATGGTGGAACATGATACAGTACAACAATTCATGTTCACATGTAATTTATGAAGACCAATCTGGGAGAAAAGAGAATTTTACACAAAATTCAATGGCCTAGAAACAAGTGCGGGTCTGTGTGGGACAGTAAAGCAACAATGGAAAGACGACGCGATATAGGATACGTGTGTCAGCAGACCATCCTAATCGTGCCATCTTTCTTGAATCGTTCCTCAAAAAGTGGATGCCGTTTCACTCATGCATATGCTACTGTTGCTTTAAATCCTACCTCCTTGATGAAACCCTTCATTGGGAAACACTCTGACTAGATGGCCCCTTGAGTAGGTTGTTGGGGTAGCTTTGCACTTTTTTGACAGAAAAATGGAACAAGTATGGCTATACATTGGGGTAAAGACAAGGGAAGAAGGGGAAGCATCACCATTAGCTCAGAGGAAGACTAGCATGAGCATAGCATAACATGGAAAGACAACGCGAAGATAGCGATCTGGATTCAAAAGATCCACGATATCACGTTGTCTTTCCTAGTCTAGCCGATGGGGAATCTCACAAACATGGAGGAGCTCAAGGGGCTGAGGGGCAAGCAGGTTGCTGGGGGCACAAGGGGCTGAGGGGCAAGCAAGTTGCTGGGGGCAGCTCTTCAGGGGGGGTAGACAAAGGGTAAGGGTAGCTCACTGCCCACCAGTCCTTGTCTTTTCAGGCTGGTGTATTTAAAAATTTGAAATGTAGTGTATCACAACATATTTCAAGAAAGGCAAAACAAGTACTTTTGCAAATAAAAAAAACAAGTACCTGCATATGGTATAGCCAAAACATGAAAAAAATCCCAACATGTTTTTCTACATTCTTACAATGGCAAAACCAGAAGTAGATAAACATTTTATCCTATTTTTTTTTGGCAAAAGGGAAGCTAATTTTGTAAACTATCTAAATTAAACACATGATAGTTGAGAATTTGATCCGAATTATCACACCTCTATTCTTGGAAGAATGGTGCAGAGATCGAATTTTGATGACTCCGATGTTTGATTATCGTGTCGTTATTCCAATTAACCTCTATGCTTAGCTAGACACCATTGAGAATTATCACACATCTATGCTTAGTTGGACACCACTGACTCTGGGGTAAAGATAAGACCAAGAGGAGGAGCTGGGGTGAAGACCAAGAGGAGGAGCGGGGGACCAAGATAGGATCAATAGGAGGAGTTGGCGACACTTGTCAATGCACTTACGAAAAAAAGAAAAAAGATTCCCACCCAATATATTTATAGATGACCACGTGGCATATAAAAAACGAAACGTGAGATTATTAATGTACACATGCGAGTACTAATCCACGTGTGACAACCTCACACGTGCGATTCACTCATGTGACCTCATGTCGACATGTGTGGCTTTACACGTGTGGATGGGTGGCAACGTGACGTCCGTACTATTCCCACGCACTTATAAATAGCATGCTAAATTATTATTTTTTTGGCCTTTGAACTGCCCGAGCATCCTACGGCCATTTGCCAGTCTCTAACCTACCCTTGCCCTTTGCCCTTTTGTGCTTGTCGAGTGAGCTACCCGAGCACCCTCCTTGCCCCTCAACCCCTTGAGCTAATCCATGTTTGTGAGATTCCCCATCTCCCTGAGTAGGAAAGATAGCACAATATCGTGGATCTTTTGATTCCAGATCACTACCCTCACATTGTCTTTTCATGTTATGCTATGGTCATGCTTGTCTTCCTCTGAGCTCGTGGGGTGATGGTTCCCCTTCTTCCCTTGTCTTTCCAACAAGGTGCAAAGCCTAGTTCTCCTTGCAGGCAATCAGGGCACAGTTGAGTCTTCTCTCTGCCCTTGACTTTCCCTAGCCCTTGAGATGCCCCAACACCCTGTGCTTCCCCTCATCTCCCTGATATAGCTCCGTCATCTCACTGATATAACCCAGTGGGGAAAAACAATGTGAGGATATCAATCTGACCGAATTGGATTGCCCATACCACATTGTTTTTCTAGGCTGACCATAGAATTTGATGTTGGATACCCTTTTTCCTCACATATGTTTTTTCTTACATAACATAGCTTCCTACAGCTATCCCCAAGCCTCATAATGTTTTCTTTCTTGTAAAACCCTTAGCTACTGACAGCATTTAACTGCAAAGAGATGGCTTCAGGTGATGAAGGTGATCCTATGATAAAAGAAACACCAATAGAGAGACTATTTGACTTCCTACAGCTTCCAGGTGCAGAAAGTTTATTTGATTGCTATAGGGAATCTTTCACTATGAGATTTGAAGTGAGTTCAGTGATTGATCATTGAACTCACTTCAAGGAATATTATGAAGAGGATATTCCTTGATCACTTCAAGGAATATTATAACCAAATTCCTAATTGCATCCCATCACTACAGTGGTTGGGCGGTTGGCTAACCCATGGGAGATGCAAGCTTTCTGTGCATCGATAGAGGATAGTAAAATTCTTATTGAGGGTGTAAGGTTTAATCATCTTAGCATGTTGTCACAGACACCTTCAGAAAAGGGCAGATTACGAAAAAAGTATGACAAACTTCCTGACCATGTGAAGCTCACTATGGAGCATTGCTTGTTACATAGTAAGAAATGTAAGCTTCTTCAGCATCATGTGGCTTTTCTTTTCTATCTTCATGTACGAATTGAAGATGCTGAAAGGAATAGCGTAGAGAGTTCCAGTGTTTAGCCTGTAGCATTTCTAGGAGAAATTGAAAATAAAGAAGAAATTCTAGGAAACAGTCGTGGAAAAAGAGCAAGAAGCAATAACTAGCAAGGATTTTGATGCTATAGATTTTAAGGCAAGTTTGATTCTTCCAGAGGGAAAAGGATGTTTCTATAGAGGATTCAGAGAAGGAGATACTTCTCCCATGCCTACCACCCTTCCCACTAAAGGACAATGAGAATTTTGTATTACTAATAACAGATATTCAAAAGCTGGGAGGACTATTGTATTGGTTTAATTTTGTATTACTAATAACAGATATTCAAAAGCTAGGAGAACTATTGTATTGGTTTAATTTTGTATTACTAATAACAGATATTACTAATAACAGATATTCAAAAGCTGGGAGGACTATTGTATTGGTTTAATTACAGATGGATGTCAAGTTTCTTCATATTTTTTATATCCAGATGTCACTGATGAATTTTTAACGCTTGATACAAAAGCAGCAGGTGAAAATTTCATTAGTGCAGCTAAGGCTATAAAAATGTGCATTAAAAAGCTTGAAGATGAAGAAGAAACTCTTCCCACAGAGGAATAATTTGAAGCTATTCAAATTTGAAACTCTTCCCACAGAGGAATAATTTGAAGCTATTCAAGATAGCATGGGAGTTTGTAATATAGGAAGGTAGTAACCAAGCATTCCATGCTCAGAAGAAGAGATGCCTCCACAAGGTTCAATTTACTTGTGGGGGAGGATAGGAGACTTGTTGATGATGAGAACAAAAAGGTATTTATATGAATAAACACAACATTTTTTTAAAAGATTTTTATTGTTATAAAGTAAATTTCGTCTTTGTTTATAGCTTGAGATAGCAGATGAAGATGAATTCCTCGGTCGAGGTGGAGGTAAATAAATTTTTGTTGGCAAAGACTCAACCCTCAGCCACTACATTTCAAGGATACCTCCAAGCGTGCTGATCATTTACCATGCAAAATATTCAGATGATCCACACATTCCATTGATGGCCTTAAAGGTTTTGTTAGCATACTTATAATATGGAAGAATACAACATAATGTAGAAAAGATAGTGCTGATAGAGAAGGAGGAAGCTATATGTATTTTTGGAAATGCACCAGGGTTGTGGGCATCACCCTTGTTGATCTATAAGGCCCAATCATCTTTAACATAGTTGGCCTCATATGAGACCTCTTCTTGCTTGACTTCTTCTTCACCTGAATCTCCATCTGTAAGATTGGCCTTTTATGTGATTGGCTAGTTATGTTTACAATGCATGCATTTATAATTAGAATATGGGAGTGGCCATTACGTGGGGCTGGCCCTTGTTGATCTATAAGGCCCAATCATCTTTAACATAGTTGGCCTCATATGAGACCTCTTCTTGCTTGACTTCTTCTTCACCTCAATCTCCATCTGCAAGATAGGCCTTTTGAGTCTTGTTCCTGTAAAAACAATCTTTCTCAATGTGATTAGGTTCTTCACAGAAATCACATGATAGCGCCTTGTTAGTGGGTCCTTTGTATGGTCCTTTGAAAGAATCCTATTTCTTGAATAAACCCCTAAAGTAGGCTTTATCTTGGAATTTAGACAAGGTGTTTTCCCTTTTGATCTTCTTTTCCTCTTCCAAAAGAGCTACAGTGATGTCAGCTAGTGTTGGCAAAGGCAAGTTCGCGAGGGTAGTGACTATGTTGCCATAGTCCTCATGGGGAAAACTTTTTAACAATAATGCAATGCATACATCTTCCTCCATATTTAAGTTAATCCCTGCAAGCTGTGTGGTTAGGCTTCTCATTAGATTTAGGTGAGAGGCAAGAGGCTCTCCCCTATTTAACTTAAGTTCAAAGAATTGAATTACAAGGTTGATCTTGGAGCTCTTAGCTTGAGAACCAAACAATGTATCCAACTCTTCCCATGCTTCATTTCAAGTGCTTCTTCCATCTATGTGATGGATAAGCTAATCACTTAAGCCCAAAGCTATGATGGCAAGAGACTTTTCATCCTTACAAACCCACAATGCTTCTCCCTCCCTGGTGTTAGGCTTTTTTTTCATTTCCATTAGCAACGCTCCACAACTGTTTTCTCATTAATGTAAATTTGATCTTAGTCTGCCATGTATGAAAGCTTGTTTCTTCAAATTTATCTATTTTGGTTGCCATATGGGAAGGTCTTGCCTCATAGGGGCACTGTCTAGTCCCTTTACAAGAAAATAAATGATTAATGTAAGGATTAATATATCAAATGATATAAGTAATGATCCCTGCTAGAATTAGATATGCATGAGAATAAATGTGGAACAAATTCTAAAAATTTGGAGCAAAATTTGATTCCGACAGCTGATTTAGACAGCTGACTCAGACAAGCTAACTCACACAATAATTATCTAGAGAGATCTTAGGGTTTTAACATTTAGCATAATGACAAGGTAATGATGGAGAATGAGAGTGTGTCCCTTGCATCAGTGTGCCTCTTTAAATAGGCGAGTAGAAAAGTGATTACTATGAGCTAATCAAGACTAGCTAATCAGATCCACATATCTCTCCATGGTTCTCTCCCATAGATTCCCCCTTGAATCTCTCCACACTCCACTATGCTCTATCCTATGATTCTAGTTTTCCTGAATACAAGGTGGATTGATTGGCAACAAGTTTGATCACTTGCAAAAATAGAGATTCTCTAGTAAATGATATCCTACTGGGCTAGTGAATATAAGTAACCTTTGAACAAAATTAATGTCCTATTTTCCTTGAGAGTGAACAAAAGTGACTACCCTTACCTTGCATCTGCCCTTAGGTGTTTGTGCATCTTGTATATGTAGAATCATAGAATTTATCACATAACTGATAGATAACCAATACAGCACCTTTCTTACTCTTTCGTGCCATGATTTATATACTTGCACTTTCTAAGCGGTGGAATTTTCTTCACCAACCTCTAGCTCCTTTTTATCACCTGTGATGATGAACTCCTACTATCCTTTTCCCAAAAGGAAATTGGTCATCTCCTGAACTTCCATGCTTGTAAGTTATTCTTATCTAGACTTTTCATGCTCAAAATTTGGGATAGATTATCAAATCTTTACCTGAAACACTTCTTCACTTACACCAAACTTGAAATCCTCAACACAACGGTATCACACTTGTTATACTACAACTGTACCACACTATTTTGCAACAAATTTTTGCTGCAACTTTCGACCATGCCAAAAATTGGGTATATACAATCAAATCCGACACTTCACATGGAACTTCCATAGCCTAAATCGCATCGAAACATGCAAAATTTTAGTAAACAAAGGGTTTTCCCTCCTTCACCTAGAAGGATGCCTCAATCTGAGACAATGACTTCTCTATCTACTTGTAGCTGTCACAACTACCAAAGTTATTGCACAAAAATCAAAGAGAAATACTTGTTGTACCGCTTCCTTGCTTGCTTATTCTTGCCTCTTGCTTTCCTCTCCTCAGCTGTCGCACGAACCGGAGCTTTGATACCATAAAGAGAATGTGAAGAGAGGGAGAGCTTGAGTTTATTGCAAGCAAAAATAAACACACAAGAGAGAGCAAGACACAAGAAATGGGTGGCTGAATTTTCTTCTATATTATTCTCTTCTCTACAACCATAAACTAAAGAGATCAGAGTACATGCTATAAGAGAAAGTACTCCCAAATGTAATGTCACACAGCCTATCATCCCCACTGGCAGCATAACAACCATAATCTCACCAACCGTACCAACGGTATAAGTACAAAAGCTATCACCCAAGCGGGCCATCAATGTCTGCATCACTAGTTGAGCTTGATATCTCAACATAGAACACATGCGACACTATTAAAAAGAGAGAGTATGATATGGAGCTACTTTTATGCATGTCACTATGGTGCCCAATCATATGACTTTGACCAAGACAGAGAATAATGCAAATGGTAGAGGGAAGGAGAGCAAGTGCCTCTAATATTTCTCTGTGGCCACATCAATAAGACTAAATTCACATAAACATTGTGAACATTTTTAACATCAGATAATGAAGTCACATCGTCGTAAAAAAAACTAAGAAGAGGAAGAAGGGTGGGTAGCTAGATAAAGAGCCTTAGCTCCTTACATGGCCTATGGAATATTCAGAAAACCTTTTTCCTATCAGATAGGTTACGCAAGCTCTTGTAGTTATGTGATGATTTGTTTATTCTCAACACGTGTTTAAAACAGTGTGCATTATCATGATCCTTTATAGTTAATACATGCATAGACCATGGTACAGCCTACCTAGTGTCCAAATCCTATGACTCATGCTCATATCGTCATTCACAGGTGTGTATGCATGATTCCTGAGATCCAATGTTTGGGAATTACAGAGAAGCGAAGTAAGTCTGGATGTAATGGCTGGCGGTAGAAGCCCCCAAAACCATGTAAGGTGAGATTTATTATAGCATAATGCAAAACGTAAATTCAATCTTTTCGTGAACAGGTGCCTATCTGACAAATTGGGGATGCCAGAACCTTCGTAGAATGGAAGGTGCGAGGGAAAAGCCATGGAAAATGCTGCCCAAAATGCTCACTTCTGTGGGCCTTTTAACACAGCCTCGATGAATCTTTTTTCCCACATGAAAAGTTGTAAAGAGGTGGGCGAGCAAGGAGAGATTTGGAGAGGATCATGATTTCAAGACAGATAAGTGATCCTGAATCTAAGAATAAATAGTTATCTAGTAAAGAAAAACATGTAATCCTAGTTTGTAGGATGCAAGAGTAAATAGAACTAGAATTCGAACATGTAATCCGTGTTTCTAGTAGAACAATGGATTAAATAAATGTTAGATGTAATTGGAAACCCACGTACACTATTACGCAATAATATAATAAATTATTAAATACAAACATGCTCATGTGGCTGCAGAGTTGGCACTCTCTCCCAAAAAAATTACAAGACAAAAAAAATTACATGCTCATGGTGTGCTACAGAGAGCAGCTAGCTCCGGTTTGAGGCTTTTGGCCAGGCCTTCAAAGCTCCTAGCCAGTTGGATCTCGTCCAGGCTCAGCTGGAAGGTGCCATCGCCAACCCGCGCCATCTGCTGCAGAACCCAGGCATGGGGATCGTGGCCAAACATAATGGTGTGCAACACCAGCCTCGGTTCCTGCTGCTTCAACTTCTCCACCATGTACAGCGGATCACTCCCACCGTTGTTACCCCCGTCGCTCAAAAAGATCACCACCGGGCTCTTCTTGTCCAGCTCTGGCTGCCTACACGACTCCCCCAGTATCTGCTCCGCCACCTCTAACCCCGAAGAATAGGTTGTCCCCCCCGACGCTCTGTACCCCAACAGCTTATCCACCACCTGCTCTGAAATTTCCTCCAGCTTAGCGGCCGCACAGCCCCCGTTGTCGAACAGCACCACTGATACCGAGTCCTTCACTTGCCCATTGGTCGCCTGCATACGAGTCTTGATGAAGCGAAGCACAGCCTCATACACACATCCCAACCTGTTTCCGTGGCCGCTCTGTATGAACTTGGCCATGCTGGGCGAGATGTCACTCGTTTCCATCGAGCCGGACTTGTCAATCACAAAGACCACATTGTGTGGCGAGTTCTTGGAATGATCGCACGTGAAGTGATGGCCGTCTTCTGTGACATACCCTCCTGCTCCCATCTGGAAGGGTCCTCCTTTTGAAACTGGAGCATGCCACAGCTTCTCAGTGCAATAGGATTTGCCCGAGGGACCTTGAAGGTGCTCATCCGATCGGCAGTAATGGTCGCAACGTGCAAACGACTCCCGCTCTGCTTCTTCACACGGGTCCACAAACCTTATGTATTCCCAGTAAGCATCATGGGTCAGCTCATCCAATGGCAAGTCTATATCCAGACCTGAGCACTTTGTGTTTGCATGCCTGGCCCCATCAAACAACTTGCCTGTGCAGCACCCAGCTCCCCCGTTTTCTGGACAGGGTATCAGATGAGTGTGGCCCCTGCCCCTAGCCTTGCAATGCATCATGCACATCTCTGCCATGCCTGACTCTCCTCTTGCATACTTTCTATCCAGGAGATCTATCTCCTCCACTTCCGACACAAACTTCATCTTCCTCATGTTACCATGCACTGTTTTGTGCAAGCCTGCATGCCGGATGGGGAGCTGGCAATAGTAATCACACGCTGGGCACCTGGCCTCACAATAATGCACCACGTTGGCATTTGTAGAGTGGGTATGCAACCCCATGTGATGATGTTTAAAAGGAGGAATCATGAGGCAACAGTCCTTGCGGTCCTCAGTTTGCTCTGACACATATTCATAGTCGAAATAACTTCTCTTGCCATGGAAACTGCGAGTCTGCTTCAGAAGCTCAGTCAACACATTGCAAACTCCTGGAGATTCACACTTCATCTGACAAGGATGCTCATTGGCACAAAAATGCTCTGCACCTGCTTCAAGCTGATGGAAGTGATCTTGCACCACACAGCTCCGGGAGCATCCCTCCATTGAGCACTGCATGGGGCAATATTTCTCATGGCAAGCATGCCTCCCATGGTCACCGAGCTCAAAAGGAACTGCGCAGGCATTGCTGCAGTGGGGTAAAGAGCACTTTTGGTTGCACATGTGCTGGAGAGAATTGCAACGGTGATCACCTTCATGGTCCACCCGCAAAGAACAATTACTATTGCAGTTGGACGATTTCCCAGAGAAGACACATAGCCTCCCACAGGTATGGGTCCTCTTCTTGCAGTCGTGAGCTCCATCATGTCCAGCCAAGTCATTGCAATCCAGCACCAGATCAAAGTCTTCTTTTTCTTTTTCTTTACAGTAAGTGCATTGATGCATGCAAACATGACTGCCTAGGCAAGAATGGTCTGATGGGTGACCTCTCTGAAGGATGCACCTAAGAAAGCACTCCTTGCATTTGCAAGCACAAAGAACCAGTTTGTTCTTCATCTCTGCTAGCTTGGCTGTTGCTTCCAGAGTCAGCTTCTGAACATCCCCGTCTCCTGCAAAGTCTTGGGTATTCACTTGCAGCCATGTCAGAACACGGTCTTTCCTTCTATCTATCAGGGATACCAGAAATCCTTCGTACATTGTATACCACTTGTCATCATTACCTTGGCGCTGGACAACACAATCAAAAGCTTGTCTTAAAGGCATCAGTATGGTCCCCATAGTCTTGTTCTCATCTGCGGCCCCTCCTAGCTCCAAGCCCGCATCCTTGACTGCAACCACAAACTCCCCAATGCAAACTGGATCATCCTTAATTTCTTCCTGTTTATCAAAGTCGAGGAGACAGTGGCTATTCAAGCATTGCCCCTGCCCTATGGCTGATGCTAGATGCTTTCGGAGAAGGGATAACCTCATTACAAGCCTCTTAGAGTCCACAGGAGACCAGTCCCTTGCACTAATCTGGGCTATCACCAACTTGAGATCTTCCATGAAACGTCTCCCACTTTGGTAGCTAGCCTTGATTTCCTGTATTGTGGACCCAATGTCAGCAATGCTCTCCTGAAACTCAGGGCGCTGGAAGGGAGGCAAAGCTGCTATCTCCACCTCCCCGCCGTACATGGTGGTCAGAAAATTCTCATTGGACTTGCTACAAATATGATTTATTTTGGCAAAGAACTCTGACTTTAGGTCTTCCACATCTGAGGCATCCACATCTTTGATGGCCATGTAGAATAGCCCCTTGAAAAGCTTCTCATCAGGCTTCACCAGGCTAACGCCATCTTGAAAACGCTGAAAAATGGCCTCTGTCTCTTTGTCGAGGTGGAAATCCTGCAGGGAAAACAACTCCAAAATTACATACTATGTTGAAGCAGCTAACTAACGCGATGATATATGAAAGAACGGACCTTCTTGTTGAATATGGTCACATTACTGATAGCCGCATTCAGAATAGACAGAAACATGTCTTCCTGCTCGCTGCGCTCAAAGCTCCCCAGACCTTCAAAGTCAAGCAGCACATGGAGGCAGTCAGGCTCACGCCTCACAGTCATCCATACACCATCGGTGCAGCGGCCTCCAGCCACATCAAGTAGACAACCGGCCAGATGATTGAGAAGGTAAGATTTGCCACTGCTTTGCTTGCCCATTGACGATATCACCTTAACGTCTCCTTTCCAATTGGCCAAAACCAGATCATAGACTCCAAAACGAAGCAAGGAGGCAAGCGACACAGCATCCGAATAAGCAGCATCAGCTGGAATCTGTAGACCATTGATCAGCGGTTTCAATGTGTTGTTCTCTGCTCTGGCAATCTGCAAAGGAACCAAACACAGCATCTTCTGAATCCATCTTTCCATGTTGAACGGAGAGGGGAAGGTAGATAATTCATATTTTGACATGGACTCCCCAAGGCGCCAGCAATCCTCAAGACTTTCAGCGGAAACATGCAAGTCCAGTTTCGTAAAAGCTTTGCCCTTCTCCTCTAGTTTCTGCTGGAATGAAATAATGCGCTCTTCACATTTTTTCCTTGCTGTAGTATCGTCCCACTTCTGATCAGGAGGATTGAGTAGAACACAAAGCTGGACACTTCGACCTGCAGAGGAGAGCGGAGGACTGGTGGCGTACTTATCAAAGACATGGAATATGTAATCCAATGCTGGAGTGGACGATTGAGTATTTTGATCAGTAAGATGCAGTTCATTTAGGTCCGAAAACTGCTTGGCGCCGACCTTTTGAAGCTGAAAAGTCTGTTGAGCAGACGAGATCGCTAGAACGTGAGACATCAAAACAGCCTTGTCGTCCTTTGAAGAAATGAACACAAGGTGCATTTGTGGCCCAAAATACTTGCACTCTGCATGCAGGTCTTCCAGGTTCTTCAAGTCGACTGACTGATCCAAAGGCAAGCACTTGAGAAGGGCAAGAGAGTCACCTAACAAGTAAACATAAACTGAGGAAGAAAACTTTGAAGAGAGGGGAGAATCATTAATGTCTACTGCATCCCTTTCAATATTCTCTTCATTGTCATCATCTCTTGCAGAGGTTGAAAGGCGGTTCTCAGCTGTGAAGACAAGCAAGCAAGAGGAGTCAGGGGTGACACAGGCTTTGATGAAGGGAGAAGGTAGGGTGATGTTTCTGGGCTTCATCATGGCAGCAGCCAGCTCACACACACGCAACCTGTTCTGGTCATCTACTAGCAAAAGCTCCCTCTTTCCAGGAACAAACTCCATCCACACAATGTTGCTACTACCTGAAAATTGTGATAGCTGAATGTCCACCCCAGTCCAGTCCAAGTGCTGAAAGGACTCATCGAAGCGATAGGCCCTTATGGTGCAAAACTTCCTGTCATACATGGCCATCAATCTTGATACCTCATCAAAGGCCACCAAATCGAACCCCCTTTTGAACTCCTTAAGGGGATATCTTCCCACCATTGACACTCCAAGCCTTGGGCAGAGATACACGCGCAAGTAAGATTTGTCTTTAGCCTCCACGAACACTAGGGCTTGGCCTGATTTCATAAGTACTAGCCTAGCAAGGCTCTCCAAAGTCGGATCCAGAATTAGGAGATCTGCAGGACTGGCACACAAAGGAACCACCACCCGGCCAGACGATGGGGCACTCATCAACTCCTCCAAATCTGCTTTATCAGGCACCATCTCAATTACCTTCCAGGTGACTGTCTCTCTCTCTAGTTCCTCAAATGAATAATTTATTTTCAGCTTAGTGTTACCGAGCAGATGCCTTACAGGACCGGGATAGTAATATTCTACCCTTTTCAAGAAAAGCTTGTATTCATTCTCACGTTTGACAGTACTATCAGAGGCAGCTGCAAACATTCGGGTCTTGATGGCCAATAATAGATCATCTTTCTCACTGTCAAGAACATCCTTGATACGTTCACTTTCTTGTTTGAGACAGTTTTGCAATTTCTCTCTTAATACAGGAAAAATTTCCTTCTTTACCAAGGCTTGAATTGCCATCCACAATTCTTGACGGGCCTCTCTGTAAATACGTGCACTGTGTGTGGCTACTTGGTTATGAACGAAGGCGGCTTGATCTTTGTGTTCAACAAGAAACTCCATCAGAAAGGAGGATGGCACTTGTTTGGGTAAAATATTCATCCATTCCTTGAGTGGCTCTTCCTTGAGGAGTTTCTGAGCCAGCTTATCATCTAGCACTAATTTTCTGTCCATCTTTTCGATTATGAAGCTTGCAGCAGCTGCCTTCTGGTAGAGGGGAAAAGGCTTGCCATCACAGATTGCATCCAACCAATTTTTCATTCCAGAACCTCCATGATCATGGACCCGCCTGATGCGAACAAGCTCGCTAACATTTTTGCACTCCACTAATGTTGTAATCACAAGCTCGGTCTCTTCATCCAGTATCACTGGCTCCTTTGCACGAGCCTCACCACCAACTTTTGAAAAAAAAGCTTTGCACTCTGCTACTTGATCTTGAGTGTCGCAGGCATTAAAAACGGTGATATTTCTACTCCTCTGCCCAATCAACCTCACTTCTTGCCCAAAGCAAATAGGGCCAGCTCCTGCCTTGCTATCAGAAGCAACCTTGATCAAGAAAGGGCCAGGTGCACTTGCGCCAATACCTTGCACGCTGGCAACCTCCACCTCTGCACAGGTGAAGAGAAACCTATGATCCGGGCTGTGTTGCCCTCTCCATATGCCACATAATTCACACTCGAATTCAAGAAGAGCCTGTGTTAATGAGCGTGATGCATTTGCTTCATCCCTGCCCTCACAGGATTCCTCCTTGCTTGCAGCTGCTGTATTAAGCAAGCTCTCCTCCCACGGGTTCTTGTACAGTAAATAGGATTGTAGAGCACGTTCAAATGCATTCAACACCTCCGTCTCCTTCCTCTTCATGATAGAGTACAATGACTGTAGCTTTTTGTCCGCCTCCGCTTGCCTCTGCTTCCACTCCTTTTCTGCTTTTCGATATATAGTTAGCTGCTCCTTCTCGCCCAGCATCTCGAGAAGGAGCAAGAAATCTACATCTGGCAAGCCAGTGCAATCTACAGAGAAGTTGGCGAACTTTGAAGCCAACAGAGCTTTGAGTTTGTCTACAGTATCCGCCTGAGAGTCTACCCTAGAAACCAACTTGGGCGGATTGAGAGCACAGGCAAGCACAACACACCGGTGCAGACCTTGAGAGAGCTGAAACCCTAACTTACTTTGGCATGCGGAAGGCAGCTCAACACTGAAACCCTTGAGGAGCTTCAAGTCGTCCTCTGACTCCTTCCGCATAGATATTTGCAACCTTTGAGTGCGCTGCCTTCTGGTGGGGAGGCTCGTCACCGACTGAGCGACCGAGCTTTCAGCATTTTTGCCTTCCACACAAACATAGACAATCTGACACAAATCTACCAGATACCTCACAAAGTTGCAGGACACATCTTTCCTGCTTGCATCAGCCATTTGCTTTCTTCCATCCCAGTAGAAGAGGTAAACCTTCCCATTACTTAGGCATGCATACAGCCCAGGTTTGAGACGGTCTGCATCCATGCGATCTACCAATTCTATGGGCGCCAGGCCCTCCTTTCTAAAGATTTTGGTCATGATTGCCTTGTCCCCGTAGAACCCAACAACATTCCTGCACTCTGCATCTAAAGCACTGAAGTCCACATCAGTGACTTCGTCGTGCTGGACTCGTGCAGACCCTGCCACGAGTGCATTACAGAGAGCTGAAATTTGTCCCTCAGATACCAGGACCTTGTCGACAAAGCTCAGATCTTGCTTATCAGAAATGATCTCCATGAGCTGGAATGTTGTGCTAGGAGGAGGAAACGTACCATCATTCATGTCGAAGGGAGAGGTACTAGAACGATTAGAGTTTGCCAATTTATCGGAGAAAAGCGAGCCGCTTGTGATGATGGAGGGGGTGCACTCCTCAATGCAGCGCTCTCGCCATTCAACATCCATCCAGTCTACAAAATCACTGCTTGACTCGCCTGGAACGCCTCCGCCCATTTTGTTCTACATCACACCAATGGCCATGTCTTCTAAAACCATCAACGAGATAGCAAGAATGACAGTTTTTTTTACAAATGGAAAGATGGCGCGTATTACCAGAAGCTTGGAAAACTTGCACGTCAACCAGCGCCCCAATCACATGCAAAACTGGAACATGCGAGCAACACGGAGCTCGATCAGTTGCGCGAGCCAAGTGATACCACACAGATGCACCACGTCTCGCTGCACAATTGCGTGCTAAGAGACGTGACTTTATAAGCCTTCTTGCTGGGCGTGATGATCGAGCGTGTGCACGCTCGAGCGCACCAAAAAAATATTATTTCAGCGGTGAAGACGTATATGCTGCCTTTATTTAAAGTATTGCCTTTACTTTGATTTTGTTTTAACCAATCTAATTAAAGGCAACATCTCCACACTATTATGCACAGCAGTGTTCCAAAAAAAAAAGAGGTAATTTTTGGGTATATGCTGCCTTTATTTAAAGTATTGCCTTTACTTTGCTTTTGTTTTAACCAATCCAAATAAAGGCAATGTTCTAAATAAAGGCAGCATCTCCACACTATTATGCACAGTATGCCAAAAAAAAAAGTAATTTTCTCAAAAAGTGGAAAACCTTTGTCTAAAAATTGTGAAATTATTTATAAAGGAAAATCTTGAAATGTGAAGGTTTTTGTTGTACAACTTCTCAAAATCTAGAGATTTTTGTATCTTCAAGTTTTGAATTTGAAGGTATTTTTCAAAATATGCAAGTGTACGATACACTAAACTCAGGTTTTTTTCGAAAGATGCACAAGTGGGGTCTTTGATTTTGATATTAACCAATCTAAATAAAGGCAATGTCTAAATAAATTAGGCAGTATCTCCACACTATTATGCACAAGTGGTGGCAGTTCTCAGCACAAGTGCTCCCCACTTGGCAGTTCTTTTCTTTGCTTTTATAGCTACAAGAAGATGGCCTCCTATTTTGCTGTCGCATGAAGTTTTGGTTTAATGTATGCATATGGGTATACAAATATATATGCGTATGCAAAGTGTGTGATTATGTGGGTGTATGTATGTATCTATGCATATGTGTGTACAAGTGTGTGTCTGTGTGTGTATATGTGTGGGTAAGTGCATTAGTCTATGAGTGATTCTCTCACATAGACATATATCTGTGTGTGTCTCTCTTACATGCATTCTCTCTATCTCTCTTTCTTATGCACAGACATAACCCTCTCTTACACACATACATGTTGACATGCTTTCTCTCTTTTCTTACACCCGTCTCGCATACACACTCTCACACACACACTCTACACACAATGTGAGTGTGTGTACGCATGTGTATGTGTGTGAATGTGTGTATAAATAATAGTATTAATATAATATTACTATACATTTATTAATATGTATATTGATTTATATATCATTACTATTATTATATTTTATTATTATATTTTAAATTCTATTATTTATTATTTATTAATTATATATTTATATATATCTATATTAAATTATCATATTTATAATATATTATTATAAATTTATTGTATATGTATGTCTTTAATTTTTTTACTTATACTTGTGTGTGTGTATTTAATTTTCTTACTTATTATATTGTTATTATATATATTTTATACTTTTTTATTATATACCTTTATATTTTTGTATTATATTATTTCTTTAAATTTCCTTCTCTCAACATACCCCTATTCTCTGTCCTCTCTTATAATACTTGGCGAAATTACATAAGAATTACATAAGTGTATGAGCCCAAAAAGGTCGTATACAAAAAATAAATCATAATGAAAATCGATGGAGTTAGGGGGCTACATTGAGGGAGTCTACATCTCATGCACTTCGATTATTATTGTCCCTCGTAGCTCCACCCTCTTCTCTCACATTTCCATTGCTTCTTGCTTGCACATTTACACCATCGTTTGTAGTAACACCATTTCTAGTAACATGATCCTAAAACACAATAAAACTAACACAAGTGAAAATCAGTTTTGTAAAAACAAAGAGGTTATGGTTTTAGGAATATAATTACTTCCCATGCTTGCCAAGCATGTCCTCTAGTAATAACAATTGGTCCTTCCTCTTGCATCTTCTCAAAGAGAGCTTCCAAACCCCGTTGTGTAATGCAAAATCATATTCATCTTGCGTAGGGAGGCGGCCCACTGCTTCAAGCTATAGACATACAAACAAATGAACATTACAATTATGTTATTATTTAAGGTAACCTTCTTTAATTAAAAGATAAGATACATTTTGAGGCTAATATATACTTACAAATATTGTTAGGATATTTACTCCTCCTTCATGTATGACATCGCATCGCAAGTTATTTGCCATCTATCCAAGAAGAAACATAAATACTTAAAACTCTTATGCATACTCTTAGGCATGCCTAGGAAGCACCTGGCATGCATTGGAAGCTATTGACATGCCTAGGAAGCACCCGCGGCATGCATTGGAAGCTATTGGCATACCTAGGTAGCTACTACCAGCATGCATTGGAAGACCCGGCATGCCTAGGAAGCACCTGGCATGCATTGGAAGCACCGGGCATGCCTAGGTAGTCTCATGCATAAGCTTTATGTCCTAGCCTCATGCATGAGGCTTATGAATATGGCTAATGCATGTCTCATGCATGTAGCCACCTCTTGAGAGATGCATAGCTCTCTAAAGACTATGCATATAGGCTTATGGCTAATGTGTAAGCCTTATGCATAAGCTTTATACATGAGCCTTATGTATGAGGCTTTGTGTACAAGTCTTATTCATGTGGCTTATTCATAATCCCCATGCATAAAGCGTATGTATAAGCCTCATGCATGAGGCTTATGCATATAGCCTTATGCATAAGTCTCATGCATGAGGCTAAGGCATATGGCCACCTCTTGAGAGAAGCTAGCTCACAAAAGGCTATCCATAGAGCATGGAAAAAATCACCAACCCTATAACATGTAAAAGCATAAGAGAAGAAACATACAAGAAAGAGATCTCGTACCTTGTGAGGCTTGTATGTGTTCAAAACCTAAAAAATCAAACCAAATTAATTTAAAAAAAAGTAGTAATAACATACCCTAATCATAGAAGCCCTAAAACTTACAAACCCTATAAACATCTAAAATCATAAAAGAAGAAACATGCGGGCGATTGCAAGATGAGGGTACTCACTTTCGTTCACTCTCTCTAAAATTGGTATATCCACGCATCTCGGGCGGAGTACCTCGATCGTGATATCACCATCAATTAAAACATGACACGTGCCTCCCAAGCCTAAAGCGACATATCTCGAACGAGATACCAAATAATAATGCCACGCTAGCAGGTCCGAGTTTCCAGTCATCATCCATGTCACCAATACAGGTCACCGGCCACCACACTATCTCGATCGAGATATTCATGCCACTCGGATCCACATCAATGCCACGGTGTATCCCCCTAGGCATATTTGACTAGCCCATCTCCACCGTCCACATATCCCGAACGAGATATTGAAATAAAATCTATACCATTCATTGAAATACCTCGTTCGAGGTATATAGATGCAATCTCCACCGTCCACATATCTCAAACGAGATATTGAAATAAAATCTCGACCATTGAAATACCTCCTTCGAGGTATAGAGATGCAATCTCCACCGTCCACATATCTCGTTCGAGGTATAGAGATGCAATCTTCACCGTCCATTCACGCACATTGGAAGATGCGATCCCAGCTATTTAAATATCTCGATCGAGGTATTAAATGAATCTCGACCGTCAAACATACCTCGATCGTGGTAATGACTTAAAATCTAAGCCGTCCATGTACCTCGAACGAGATACTAATTTCAAATCTCAGCCGACCGTAGGAGTGCTAAAGACACACCATCTGCATTACATATCGTGGTAGACTTGGAGGCGATGCTTTCATCCCTTCGTAGCCTTCACGATATTGTTTATGTAGATGAGTGGATAGACCACCATCGCATTGCTCCTGTGTCACATGGCCTGACATATCGTCAGGTCTGTGATCTTTGTCCGATTGGGGATGGAGGCTACTTAGATCTTTTCCTCGATGGTCATGGGATGAGGCCTGGGGCGGGCAAGCCCCTTACTATTTCATGGTGTTCGCATCCTCGTATGGCGGCACATATCTATAGTCGATATGTTGCCGCATATGGGAGGATGCCGAGCAACCGCCAGATTCCCATATACTTCGCAAAGCAATTATATGCGGAGTTTGTCTTAGGGGAGGAGGTGGATTACACTAGCCATCGACCGGGTGGTGGTGCTTGGCCGAGGCCGTCTCCAGGACCAGGGTAGGCGGCCTCCACCAGCCCTTCGTGTAGCTCCTACAGATCCTTCATTTGTGCCTATGTCAACAGTCGAGGCTCTTGGCACACCCAGGTTGGCATCGACGTACGGAGTACCACAGAGAGCATCTAGCACGTGCTGCGCTTGTTCTCACGATCGATACTACCGACGAGACAGATGTCGAGGTATTTACATATTTATTACTTCTTAAGTTTTTTTAGTCATTTATTTACATGTTTATATGTACTTTTCTATATTTTTACATGAGTGGCATGGTTGATTGTGTCACGTAAGGTCCCACACCTACCACTAAGACTCACTCAGGAGTTGGTAGAGGTGAGAGCGGAGATCATTAACCGCCTTAGAGCTGCATTACAAATGGCAGAGGCAACTACTACAGAGGCACGACATGTGAGAGAGTTTGACATCCAGCAGGTAGGTTTCTCTTGTACGTAAAAGAGTTATAATTAAGGTCCTAAGTTATAAATTTCTTTAAGTAATACCTAATGAGAGAGACTAATTAATTATTTTTATGCTTTACTTTTTTGCGTAGGCTCGAACTGAGGTAGAGAGTTCTAGAGCTGAGGTGCAGCATCACATGATTGTGGAGCGGATTGCACAGCATAGGGCAGAGCAGTTGATGCTACATGTTTGAGAGTTCCGCAGATCCTCAGACGTGACAGTGCCTTACTTGCCTTTATATCCACGGCCTGTTTTTCCAGAGGTTTTTTGACGACCTCTCTCTTAGGATGCACCACCATTCCTCCGTGATGCCTGCTGCGCTCTCCGTATCGAGGACATTGACAGTACTGGTGGATATGCTCTGGGATGTGGACATTTGCTCCATTTGTCTTGCATAACCCAGGAGCTAGTACGCTTCTCAGCATGTCCCTCTTGCCGTGCACGCGTCGACCTAGCGACATACAGAGTTTTGGGCATTGATGATCTTCACCCAGGCTTCGCTCGAGAAGATGCTATGACTGGCAGGCCTCTTGATTTTACCTCAGCTCTACTGACTTGGGACTCGACGTCGCTGATGACAAAGACCAGGAGCCTGAGGTGCCTCCAGAGATTGAGTGGAGTGCACATGAGTTTGATGCATACCAGAGAGTCCTTCACGAGAGCCAGATTACAGCATACGAGTGTGTGGGTGAAGCTGGTCCTAGTGGCACCTTGGGTGATGGTGCGTGCTGCTTCTCATGATGAGCAGTGTGTCCTTAGCACAGGAGCTTACACGAGTAGAGTGGCAGACACGTACCATTGCTAATTATAGATTTTGGATTTACAGACAGACGTCTTGCAGTAGCACGACGTAGAGAGAAGGAGAGGGCTATAGCAGCTTATGGGACTCGTGAGCTCTCGAGTACAGTGGCACCAGCTCATGATCCTGCCTTTGAGGCAGACCTCCCTGCAGATATTCGACGACCCCCATAGCCTGCACAGCCTCCTTGACGACGTGCACAGCAGCCTCGATGCGCACGTCGACCAGAAATTTAGAGATGATGATTTTGATTGGGTTGCCGTTGATAGTGACTAAACTCAGACTAGCTGAGTTAGCTCACTTACATTGTACTTAGATTTATGGGCAGTGACTAACCTCAGACTAGCTGGGGTAGCTCATTTTCATTCTGATATTTGATGTTTATATCATTATGAGTTTTTTCATTATTGAGTATCATTACATTTGAGTTGATGTTCTTGATTTTTTTAAGTTTTTTAACACTTTGGCTATCATATTGTTTATTGAAAATCTCCATGCCATCGTACCCAAACATGCTCCGATGGGGGGAACCAAACTTTGCAATGTGGGGGGGAGCCCACCCCCACATGCTTGCAAAGTTTGGTCATGATTGGAGCATGTTTGAGTTAGTAATTAGTGCCTAGTGTGGATTTTTCAAGTCTCTTGGTGCTTAAGAGGCCATGGAAAATCCGGGCCTTCCCCATACCATCATACCCAAACATGCTCCGATGGGAACCAAACTTTGCAAGCATGTGGAGATAGCCCACCTCCACATGCATGCAAATTTTGGTCATAATCGGAGCATTTTTGGATTGGTAATTAGCGCCCAGTGTGAATTTTTCAAGTCTCTCGGTGCTTAAGAGGCCATGGAAAATCGGAGCCTTCCCCATACCATTGTACCCAAACATGCTCCAATGGGAACCAAACTTTGCAAGCATGTGGGAGGGGCCCACTCCCACATGCTTGCAAAGTTTGGTCACAATCGGAGCATGTTTGAATTGATAATTAGTGCCCAGTGCGGATTTTTCAAGTCTCTTGGTGCTTAAGAGGCCATGGAAAATCCGGGCCTTGCCCATACCATCGTACCCAAACATGCTCCGATGGGGACCAAACTTTGCAAGCATGTGGGGGGGACCACCCCCACATGCTTGCAAAGTTTGGTCACAATCAGAACATGTTTGAATTGGTAATTAGCACCCAGTGCGGATTTTTCAAGTCTCTTGGTGCTTAAGAGGCCATGGAAAATCCGGGCCTTCCCCATACCATCGTACCCAAACATGCTCCGATGGGAACCAAACTTTGCAAGCATGTGTTTGCAAGCATGTGGGAGGGGCCCACCCCCACATGTTTGCAAAGTTTGGTCACAATCGGAGCATGTTTGGATTGGTAAATTAGTGCCTTGTGTGGATTTTTCACGTCTCTTGGTGCTTAAGAGGCCATGGAAACCCATAAACCATCGTACCCAAACATGCTCCGATGGGGACCAATTTTTACAAGCATGTGGGGGTGGGCCCCTCCCACATTCTTGCAAAGTTTGGTTCTGATCGGAGCATGTTCGGGTTAGTAATTAGCACCCAGTGCGGATTTTTCAAGTCTCTTGGTGTTTAAGAGGCCATGGAAAATCCAAGCCTTCCCCATACCATCGTACCCAAACATGCTCCGATGGGAACCAAACTTTTCAAGCATGTGGGAGGGGCCCACCCCCACATGTTTACAAATTTTGGTCACAATCGGAGCATGTTTGGATTGGTGATTAGCGGCATGTGTGGATTTTTCAAGTCTCCTGGTGCTTAAGAGGCCATGGAAAATCCGGGCCTTCCCCATATCATGGTACCCAAACATGCTCCGATGGGGACCAAACTTTGCAAGCATGTGGGGGGGACCCACCCCCACATGCTTGCAAAGTTTGGTCAAAATCGGAGCATGTTTGAATTGGTAATTAGCACCCAGTGCGGATTTTTCAAGTCTCTTGGTGCTTAAGAGGCCATGGAAAATCCAGGCCTTCCCCATACCATCATACCCAAACATGATTTGATGGGAACCAAACTTTGCAAGCATGTGGGAGGGGACCACCCCCACATGTTTGCAAAGTTTGGTCACAATCGGAGCATGTTTGGATTGGTAATTAGCACCTTGTGTGGATTTTTCAAGTCTCTTGGTGCTTAAGAGGCCATGGAAAATCCGAGCCTTCCCCATATACCATCGTACCCAAACATGCTCTGATGGGGACCAATTTTTGCAAGCATGTGGGGGTGGGCCCCTCCCACATGCTTGTAAATTTTGGTTCCCACATCGGAGCATGTTCAGGTTAGTAATTAGCGCCCAGTGCGGATTTTTCAAGTCTCTTGGTGCTTAAGAGGCCATGGAAAATTCGGGCCTTCCCCATACCATCGTACCCAAACAAGCTTCAATGGGAACCAAACTTTGCAAGAATGTGGGAGGGACCCACCCCCACATGCTTGCAAAGTTTGGTCACAATCGGAGCATGTTTGGATTGGTAATTAGCGCCCAGTGCGGATTTTTCAAGTCTCTTGGTGCTTAAGAGGCCATGGAAAATCCGGGCCATCCCCATACCATCGTACCCAAACATGCTTCGATGGGGAATAGTTTTTACAAGCATGTGGGGGTGGGCCCTTCCCACATTCTTGCAAAGTTTAGTCATGATCAGAGCATGTTTGGGTTAGTAATCCCAGTGCGGATTTTTCAAGTGTCTTGGTGCGTAAGAGGCCATGGAAAATCCGGGCCTTCCCCATACTTCTCTCTCTCTCTCTCTCTCTCTTCCCCCCATGTACATATAAGAGACAAAAAGCCATAAAAAGAGAATTTTCTATAAAAAAACCATTAAAAGAGACATTCTCTATAATCTCCATATAAATACTAAGAGATTATATCCACATATATAAATCAATCTCTCTCTCTCTCTCTCTCTCTCTCAATGATATCTGAGAGACAAAAAGAACCATACTTATCATTCGAGTACTTAGAGCCCAAAGTTACAAAAAGAAAATACTGTCATAAGCTTTACAAAAGGATCATAACATCAACTTCTAATCAGTGAACCAAATGAATAATTACATTCCACGTGTTTGCAATCTATAACTCATTTTGGTAAGTAAAGGACCATCATTATCATTAGAGTACTTAGAGCCCAAACTTACAAAAAGATAATAGTGTCATAAGCATTACAAAAGGATCATAAGATCAACTCGTAATTGGTGAACCAATTGAGTAATTACATTCCACGTGTTTGCAATCTACGACTCATTTGGGTAAGTAAAGCCCCAAACCTATTCAATGTTACTTTAAGGCTTGATACTTCCATTCCAAGCCTATCAACATGGGCACTTAACTTGTCTTGTTGCTCTTTTATAGCATCAATTGTCTTTCGACAACCAATATCACATGTATCCATTATGCGGAGGTAGGTAGCTTCGACAATATCCTTGATCTCGTGATTGCCACTTATAATGGCAGAAACTGATTCTCCAGTTGAACTGCTCTCCCCACTTCCATGATTTCTTATGCACTGACCAAGGCCAGCAATCAAGCTCTCCACATTTAACACATGGGAGTTTGTGTCGTTGACCAAATGGAGTATATTCTCTGATGTTACATTTATTGTCTTCTTTCCATTTCGAGTCTTCTACCATGGTTACGTCGCACCCACTTAGTAGAGTTTTTTAGTTTCCTCCGGCATTGCTTAAAAGCATGCATTATTCGTTGAGTCTTCTCATTATCTTCTCTTACCTCAGATTGTTGAGGTCTTGAATACTCTGCACAATGGCTTCTATCCTGAACGTCCATGGAACACCTCACAATTTTCCCCTCGTTATCCATATTGTACATCATTAAGAAATATATTAATGAAATATTTTTCAAATTTTTTTAATCTAGAAGAAATTATGGATTATGAAAATAATCAAAACGGTGAATCACAAACTAAATCACACGTACGTAGAATAGATTAAGACCCAACTACGCTCAAGTGAATGAATGGTAAAAAGGTATCCACATGATGTATATGTATATGCATATGCATATACATACATATATGGTTGTATATGTATATATATATGTATATGCATATACATACATATATATATGTATATGTATTTGTATATATATCTATATATGTTTGAAGGCGGTTCACCTAATTTTAGCTTTTGGAAAACTCATTGAAAAAGATGGATGAGAGTGCGGGCCCAAGGGATTCACCTAGGAATATGTAAAATATCATGTGAGTTAAACAAAAGGAGCTTACAATTTCATCGACTTACATAAAGTTTTACATACATCCTCGATTTTTTAAATACAAAGAATGAAGAAAGTTCTAAGTTTAACCGTAGTTTATTACCATTAGGACCTCAATGGAAGGCTTCTTGGGTCCTTTTATTTGGCAGTTTAAGGGAGTCAAACCTTTTCTCTTAAGAAGAAACGTTTTCTAATTAGAAGCTTCAAAACGGCTACTTTATTCAAATTTGAATTTTGGAGGGAAAATGGAATTTAAAATCTAGCGGATAAAACCATATCATGTAACATATCTATGGAAAGCTCTTGATGCGTAGATCACGGATCTGTAATCTCCGCTCAAATCGAAGCTTGTATGTAGAAGTTATGGAGGTCCGAAAATTGTAAAATTGGCCCCCCTTTTTTTGGGGAAAAAGTGTACCCTTTGACCACTCTTACACCTCTCTTAAAAACCCAACATTTCAGTCCACATGGCAACCCCCCATTTAGCTATTCCTTAATCACCTTGATTAGGCTTGGGCAAATTAAAGGGCCCAAGAAGACCCCATTCACTTCCTAATGCTTGAAGTTAACAAAATGGGTATATTTAAAACATCAAGCTTCATAGA